>NC_000068.7:111849333-112188833 GCF_000001635.26 Mus musculus
AGCAGAATGTTGGGTCCTGTTTGTGTAGCCAGTCTGTTAGTCTATGTCTTTTTATTGGGGAATTGAGTCCATTGATATTAAGAGATATTAAGGAAAAGTAATTGTTGCTTCCTTTTATTTTTGTTGTTAGAGTTGGCATTCTGTTCTTGTGGCTGTCTTCTTTTTGGTTTGTTGAATGATTACTTTCTTAGTTGTTCTAGGGCGTGATTTCCGTCCTTGTATTGCTTCTTTTCTGTTATTATCCTTTGAAGGGCTGGATTCGTGGAAAGATATTGTGTGAATTTGGTTTTGTCGTGGAATACTTTGGTTTCTCCATCTATGGTAATTGAGAGTTTGGCCGGGTATAGTAGCCTGGGCTGGCATTTGTGTTCTCTTAGTGTCTGTATAACATCTGTCCAGGCTCTTCTGGCTTTCATAGTCTCTGGTGAAAAGTCTGGTGTAATTCTGATAGGCCTTCCTTTATATGTTACTTGACCTTTCTCCCTTACTGCTTTTAATATTCTATCTTTATTTAGTGCATTTGTTGTTCTGATTATTATGTGTCGGGAGGAATTTCTTTTCTGGTCCAGTCTATTTGGAGTTCTGTAGGCTTCTTGTATGATCATGGGCATCTCTTTTTTTATGTTTGGGAAGTTTTCTTCTATTATTTTGTTGAAGATATTAGCTGGCCCTTTAAGTTGAAAATCTTCATTCTCATCAATTCCTATTATCCGTAGGTTTGGTCTTCTCATTGTGTCCTGGATTACCTGGATGTTTTGAGTTAGGATCCTTTTGCATTTTGTATTTTCTTTGACTGTTGTGTCGATGTTCTCTATGGAATCTTCTGCACCTGAGATTCTCTCTTCCATTTCTTGTATTCTGTTGCTGATGCTCGCATCTATGGTTCCAGATCTCTTTCCTAGGGTTTCTATCTCCAGCGTTGCCTCGCTTTGGATTTTCTTTATTGTGTCTACTTCCCCTTTTAGTTCTAGTATGGTTTTGTTCATTTCCATCACCTGTTTGTATGTGTTTTCCTGTTTTTCTTTAATGATTTCTACTTGTTTGGCTGTGTTTTCCTGCTTTTCTTTAAGGGCCTGTAACTCTTTAGCAGTGCTCTCCTGTAATTCTTTAAGTGACTTATGAAAGTCCTTCTTGATGTCCTCCATCATCATCATGAGAAATGTTTTTAAATCTGGGTCTAGATTTTCGGTTGTGTTGGGGTGCCCAGGACTAGGTGGGGTGGGAGTGCTGCGTTCTGATGATGGTGAGTGGTCTTGATTTCTGTTAGTAGGATTCTTACGTTTGCCTTTCGCCATCTGGTAATCTCTGAAGCTAGCTGTTTTAGTTGTCACTGTTAAGAGCTTGTTCTTCAGGTGACTCTGTTAGCCTCTATGAGCAGACCTGGAGGGTAGCACTCTCCTTAGTTTCAGTGGGCAGAGTATTCTCTGCAGGCAAGCTCTCTTCTTGCAAGGCAGGTACCCAGATATCTGGTGTTCGAACCAGACTCCTGGCAGAAGTTGTGTTCCACTCACTAGAGGTCTTAGGATCACGTGTGGAATCCTGTGTGGGCCCTTGCGGGTGTCAGGCGACTCAGCTGGCAAGGTAGCCCGGGGCTCGAGTGGAGTGGAAGGGGTTTGTGCCCCAGATCAAGCCCGGGTAGCCTGCTTCCCTATGTACTGCAGTCTCAAGTTCCGCGCGATTGGATTGGGGCAGGCGCTGTGTTCCACTCACCAGAGGTCTCAGGGTCCCGTGGGGAGTCCCGTGTGGGCCCTTGCGGGTGTTGGGCAAGACTCTGCTGGCATGGAAGCCCGGGGCTCGAGTCGAGCGGAAGGGACTTGTGCCCCAGATCAGGCCCGGGTAGCCTGCTTCCCTATGTACTGCAGTCTCAAGTTCCGCGCGATTGGATTGGGGCAGGCGCTGTGTTCCACTCACCGGAGGTCTTAGGGTCCCGTGGGGAGTCCTTTGTGGGCCCTTGCGGGTGTTGGGCAAGACTCTGCTGGCAAGGTAGCCCGGGGCTCGAGTCTCGAGTCGAGCGGAAGGGACTTGTGCCCCAGATCAGGCCCGGGTAGCCTGCTTCCCTATGTACCGCAGTCTCAAGTTCCCCGCGATTGGATTGGGGCAGGCGCTGTGTTCCACTCACCAGAGGTCTTAGGATCCCGTGGGGAGTCCCGTGTGGGCCCTTGCGGGTGTTGGGCAAGACTCTGCTGGCAAGGAAGCCCGGGGCTCGAGTCGAGCGGAAGGGACTTGTGCCCCGACTTTGTGCTTTCTAAACAAGTCATAAACCATCTTGGGGGAAGTAACAGAGCAGGCTACCAAATCAATGAAGGAGAGACATGCTAGTAGGAAGTACATAGGTGAATGTAAGTGAGGGTCAATGGTCACAGAGAACACAATGAGGATGTTTCCAGCCATGCTTAATATGTAGAGCACCGAGGAGAGCACGAGGAGGAGGAGCTGAATCTCCCAGGAGTGGGTGAGTCCCAGAAACACAAACTCAGACACCACTGTGTGGTTCTCCCAATCCATTGATTCAGCCAACTGGATTATAGATACACTTATGAGAGCTAAGAAAATGATGGGAAAGTAAAATTATTAGGAATGGTAGTAATTTGATTATTTTGCATTTATGTTATCAACAAAACTAATTATAAAATTTATCACACAGACTGAATTATAATGGTATGAATAATATTGAAGATTACAATAATACTGTATAATAAAGCATAATTCAAAGTTCATAAAAGAGCTAACAATGAAGCCTCTAACAGCCCAAAATTAATGAAAAATTACAGAAAATTAAATTTTCACAGATATCTACAACAATAAAGAGAATATGCAAGCAAGTAATTATGTTTGCTTACAAATAAAGAAAGAATCATGGGAAATGTAAGTTTCTCTTAAGGTAAATAAGACAATGTTACATATGACCATGAAATACTAAATCATTTCTTCTTTTTATTAAAATCTTCATATTTCTCATAAAAGTTACACAATACTCTTAAATGGAAACCCAAACTAAAAATTAATTGTTGAACCTCAATCTAAATGTGGCAACTATATAATACTTAATCAGGAAATGAATTTAAATGGTATAGGATGAATCATAAGATACTGTTTTGTTTTCAATAATTGAAGCTAATACAGTATACAAAGAGCAATTACTTTATCAAAGGCAGAATGTACGTTCTTTGTCATGTTGAGTAGACTTCCTATTCTTGTAATTCATCATTTTTTAATGTGATTTTTATAATAGGACATAAAATTATCATCCTGACTAGTTTGAATGTATAGTTTGGCAATATGGATTATCTCATAGTATTGTGAAATAAATATTCCAAACTTCATCATATAACTTTGAAACGTTAGGTCTATAACGCATCTCTAAAACATATCTCTTAAGAAAGACCCTTTTCTCATTTCTAGTAGATATTCTACTTTCTGTGTCTGTCAATCTGACAAGTTCATCTGTTGACTACAATGAGAATCACATGGCACCTTGGTCTCTGTCACTGTTTTGTCTCTCTTACCAGAATCTACTTCAAACTGATCCACTGAATCTTTTCTCATATGCTTCCAAGTTTCACCCAGATTATAGCAAGCCTTTACTGGCCATAGCACTATGAGGAGTGTTCTGGAGCCTATTATCTGGTCCTGCAAGGATGTTCTCTGAGCCTGAGAAATGTGTGTACATTTAACATTTCACACTTTCTTCTCCTAATGTGCATGTCTATCTGGCTACCTTGAATAAAAAATACATCTACAAACCTAATAACTGTACACATTTCCTAACATGCTCAAAGCTGTCCTTGTAAAAGAGGAAATGTGAAGTTTTCTTCATCTTTGCCCTGACTTTACTCATCTATTGCTTATTTGTTTCTTGGTGGGTTGGTTTTGTTTGTTTGTCTCTTTGTTATTTTGGACTGTTTTTTTATATTCATTTAGGTTTTATGCTCACTGGTCTGGTATTTTATAACAGCATTGTTGCTATGTCTGACATGATGTAGGTATGTTGTATGTTCAAAGCTTCACATTTTTAACTCATTTTTAATTTTAAAAAAAGCAAACTATCCATAATCTATGAAAACACTACAGATGTTTCTTAGCTTTGATCATATATAACTAATTCCAGGAGTAAAGAACAACTGACACCTTGTAATTTTTGAGTGTGCATGAAATTGAGGGGAGAAAAAGATTATGAGAATTAAGATAAGTTCCCAGTGGGTTTAGGATCTAAAAATTATATTGCCTTAGAAGACACTCTGATGGAGAATCTGTTCCTGACGTGCTTCAATTGTAGACACAGCTTCAGAAGCTGATGATACCTTCTTAATTTACCTCTTTGCCTCAAACATGGCAGAATCTTTCACCATGTCTTGGTCTCACTTGAACTTGTGACTGCTCAGTCAAGAGTTTGTACATTCAATTAGGTCAAATGGCTTTGTTGTCATATCCTAAACCCACAGTCCACAGCCTACAAAAGATATTTTCTGCTTTTTTTATGCTCAGAAATGTGAGACCTTGGAGAAGGAAATTCCTATGCTCCCTGTATGGGAAGAATAAACAGAATGAAGTGTCTGTTAAGAAGGAAACATGGATAGAAACATGAGCAACTGATTCACCTATGAGAAGACAAGGAATGTTCTACTGATAAAAAGAAATCAAGGCTTTGAGTCAGAAAATATTATCACCTAGTAAACACCCAGGACTATTTCACTATAGATTTACTATTATTCCACTGGGAAAAAAAAAAGGAACAACCAACAAAAAAGCCCTTGAGACTCAACAGTATAAACTGAATATTCACACTATTAGCAGAACTCGGAAGCAGAACCCAGCACTCTGGATACTTGATCTACAAACTGAATATCCTAGAAAATTACCAACAAAAAAAAAAGAAGAAAAGAAAAAGAACCAAATATCAAAACTTAAATGTGACCTTTGTATTAAAACTAACAATTTATATATTGACCCAATTTTCTGTTATTTACACTAAAATGATTGGCATAATAATTAAAAAATATAATCTCTAATAACTATGAATAAAACTATGAAAATATTTGTTACTGTCACACATCATTTTCACTTACTGCTTTAGTGCAAGTTTGAAAAAACTCAGAATTTTAAAAAATTTTAAGGAATATTATTATTGGAACATATATTCTTCACCTACTTTTATAATCTTCTCAAAATGCTTAACATTCATGATCATCATTGATATACAAATAAAAACTACACTGAAATTTTATTGCACCACAACCAAAACAGCTATCATGGGAAAAATAAACAAAAAATACTGATAAAATGAATGGGGAAAGGGACCCTTAGTCACTACTGTCCAAAAGAAAACCAGTCTAGACACTAGACAAATAAGTATGCAAGCTCCTCACAAAGTTAATGCTATAACTTCTATATACTTTAGCAACATCATTGTTGGTTATACAGCCACAGGGAAAAATACCACCATGCTACAAGGAGACTTGATGGTTCATGTGCATTGTGTCACTAAGTCACAATAACCACTTGTGGAACTCAGTTAGGTGCCCATCAGCAAATTAATGGATAATCAGACTGTGTTAGGTATACACAGTTGACTTTTACACAACAATAAAAATAATTTTATATTTATTTCAATAAAATTGATGAAACTGGAGATCATTGTTAGTAAAATAACCCAGACATAGAAGGAGAAATATTGTACAGTTTCTATCATATTTTGGAGCTAAGATATAGAGCTAAAAGAAGAAGAAATTGAAAATGTAGAAGACTCTAAAAATGTAGAAGTGTTAATAAAGAGGAGGAGGAGAAGTAAATAGAGCGATCATACATTATGAGAATCCATTGAAATGTCATAGTTAAACATTTTGTAAAACTAATAAATGCTGACCAAAAAAAATCAATAAAAATTCACAATGCTTGTCTTCATCATACCATGTGAGGAAAGTCATGATTTTGTCTAAAATCTGTAGGTAACCAGCTCAGTAATTCAGTCAGAAAAGCATAAAGTGCACAAATAGTATCTGTAATATAAAACATTAGACAATATGATATACAGAAAGTAGAGAAAATTATATTTCATATGTACATAAATAAGTTTGAAATAAAGTATTCATGTTATTTAGAAAATACAATACATTTATGGAGAAGATGGACTATGGTGAAAAATTAATGATAATAATAAAATAAAAAGCATCTTGATCAACAATATATAGATTCTGTGCTTGATATTCTACATTTTCATTTCTGTTGCTCACAAAACACAATGGGCATGAAAATCACTAAACATTTCTAAAGTAAAACACTGCTAATAATACCTCATTGTCTTCAAATGGGCTCTATATGCAAATTTTTTCTCATATGGAAATTAATACTAATCACAACTAGTAGTCTATTCTCAAGCACTGGGTTCTGTACAAAGCAATAGAATAGATCTTGCATGACATAGGAAAAAAGCTTTCTTGGGTAGGTACATGATGACACTCATTTTTTTTTAAGTTTAAGCAACAATCTGAAAGGTAGAAAAAATGAGGAAGAAGGTAGAAAATGGAAGAGAACCAGTCATACAAACTATGGAAAGGAAGGGGTGGAGGGATTAACCAGACAAAGGAGAAAGGTAGAAGGTTAGATAACAATGAGTATGATCCTAAAATTCAATTCCACCTTTCAGTCAAATTATCTAAACCTACTCCTGGCTCTGAGATTAGGGGAGAAAAAGACTGTTCTTCCCAGTACCTGATCAATTAGACTTACAATGTGTCTAAATACTAATTAGATGATGGATATAAAATATGCTCTGACCCATAAATTATTATTGTCATATTTATTTGAGACGCCCTGAGTGTAATGAGCAGGAGACCCTGTAATAGCATAGCACACATATTGACCCAGTATGTGCACAATTTTATTGTCTAGACACCCCTCGAAACTTTCTACTTCTCTTCATGAACATCTCTCACAAGAGAAAATTTGATTATTCTTTTTATAATACAATAGAGTGATGAGTGCCATGAGCTTTGAAATCTGTCCAGACTATTGCAAATTACTCTCCATTTCCTCTCTAAGTATGCAAAAGTATTGATGGTATTTTTTGAAATATATATATAGCATATGTATCTCGTACACATCCACCACTTACTATTTTTTGGACATAGTCACATAAAAATGAAGAGCACATATATGCACAAAACATGCAAATATAATAATCGATAATGCTTGTACAAGCCAAGCCAAGGCAAGTGTAAAATTAGTTGTCTTTGTTTCTATTCAGTGTAACATTTTATTAAATTAATTTATTAATTAAACTGTACCTACTGAGAATGTACTCTGTATTAAATGCTTAAAACAGTTGCTATTAACATTAAAACAAATAGGAATAATGTGCATAATATTACAGAAGCACCATCTACTGTATAATGCATAAAGTAAACTAAAAGAACATAGCTGTAGCAAGGCGATCACATAATAAAATGTTGAGAAGGTTGTATTTAATGACACTTTAATCAATCAAAATATTTAAGGATAAAACTTGAGAAATCATTTCAAGCAAATGACCCATATCTGAAATAGCAGGCCAGTTAGAGAAACTCTGGGATAATGGAGAAGAATGCAGGTTGAAGTAAGGCTAAAATTATTTAGAACACTCAAAATAAAATGACAAATAGCTAAATAGTGTTGCCTGAGCTTAGGCTATAAGATGACAGAGAACTATTAATAAATATATTCAAGCTAATGAACATAGACTTAGGAGACAAGAATTAATGAGAACACTATTTAAGGTAGATGATCTGCTCATCAATATGGTATATAAACTCTAAGGACCAAAAAAGATAACTGCCTGTGAATACCTGAACAGAAAATTTGTATTAAAGATACAAAAAAAAAAATATCTCCATCCTTAAAACAGAGAAACTTGTATTCTCTGATATTGTAACTATTCCCCCTTCACCTACCTTTTGTTCTAAAGGAACAAAAATAAATGTCATCACAGAATAAGATGTGATCATTCCCAAAGTGTCAACTAGGCTGTCTTAGTCAGGGTTTCTATTCCTGCACAAACATCATGACCAAGAAGCAAGTTGGGGAGGAAAGGGTTTATTCGGCTTACACTTCCATGCTGCTGTTCATCACCAAAGGAAGTCAGGACTGGAACTCAAGCAGGTCAGGGAGCAGGAGCTGATGCAGAGACCATGGAGGGATGTTCTTTACTGGCTTGCCTCACCTGGCTTGCTCAGCCTGCTTTCTTATAGAACCCAGACTACCAGCCCTGAGATGGTCCCACCCACAAGGGGCCTTTCCCCTTGATCACTAATTGAGAAAATGCCTTACAATTGCATCTCATGGAGGCATTTCCTCAACTGAAGCTCCTTTCTCTGTGATAACTCCAGCTGTGTCAAGTTGACACAACACTAGCCAGTACAATTGACCCCTTGTCAACTTGACACACAAAAACATCACTAGTAAGCCTCAACCCTTACAATCTTATTCATCCCCATTCTAAATAACTTTAAAAGTCCCACAGTCTTTACATATTCTTAAAATTTCAATCTCTTTAAAATATCCATTTCTTTTAAAATCCAAAGTCTTTTTACAATTAAAAGTCTCTCAACTGTGGGCTCCACTAAAACAGTTTCTTCCTTCAAGAGGGAAAATATCAGGGCACAGTCACAATCAAAAGCAAAAGTCAATCTCCAACAGTCCAATGTCTGGGATCCAACTCACGATCTTCTGGGCTCCTCCAAGGGCTTGGGTCACTTCTCCAGCCAGGCCCTTTGTAGCACACGCATCATCCTCTAGGTTCCAGATGCCTGTACTCCACTGCTGCTGCTGCTCTTGGTGGTCATCCCATGGTACTGGCATCTCCAAAACACTGCATGACCCCTTCAGTCCTGGGCCATCAATTGCAACTGAGGCTGCACTTTCACCAATGGCCTTCCATGGCCTCTCACAGTGCCAAGCCTCAGCTGCTCTGCTCAACTCCTTCATGCCTTCAAAACCAGTACCACCTGGGTGACCCTTACACATTACCAAGTCCAGCCACAGCACAATGTACAACTTTGGCTATATCTGGAACACAGCCACTGTGCTCTCAGAAAACACTTCCCAGAAGATGTCACCTCAATGATGCTGGTCTCTTCTTAATCACCGCTAATTTCTTAGCTCCAGCTAACCAGCATCAATAGTCCCAGTAATGCAAAGTTTTTGCTTTAGTAGTTCTGGTATCTTGTTAATCACAGCTGATTCTTCAGCCCCAGCTAACCAGAACTACAGAATCTTCACAATCAAAACAGCAATGGCCCTGAAAAGAGTCTTTAATTTTCCCTCTGAAATTTCACAAACCAGACCTCCATCTTCTGCAGTGTTCTCAACGTTGTCTTCCAAGCTCCTACACAACATCCGACAGAGCTCTTAACAACGGATGGATCTTCAAGCCCAAAGTTCCAAAGTCCTTCCACAGTCCTCCCCAAAACATGGTCAGGTTGTCACAGGAATACCCCACTCTGCTGGTACCAATTTGTCTTAGTCAGGGTTTCTATTCCTGCACAAACATCATGACCAAGAAGCAAGTTGGGGAGGAAAGGGTTTATTCGGCTTACACTTCCATGCTGCTGTTCATCACCAAAGGAAGTCAGGACTGGAACTCAAGCAGGTCAGGGAGCAGGAGCTGATGCAGAGACCATGGAGGGATGTTCTTTACTGGCTTGCCTCACCTGGCTTGCTCAGCCTGCTTTCTTATAGAACCCAGACTACCAGCCCTGAGATGGTCCCACCCACAAGGGGCCTTTCCCCTTGATCACTAATTGAGAAAATGCCTTACAATTGCATCTCATGGAGGCATTTCCTCAACTGAAGCTCCTTTCTCTGTGATAACTCCAGCTGTGTCAAGTTGACACAACACTAGCCAGTACATAGGCCCTCTACAGGATTCTTGTAGTCAACAAATACCCCTACATTTGTTAAGATGGAAGCTAACTGTAGCTCTAGGAGGAAGTGGCCACATAGTGCTGCAGAGATCTGGGATTTTCTGGGAGACTGAAATAGCATGTCCTGGAGACTATCCCACAGGAATATTTGTTTTTCCCATGGTAGCCAAGAAGAGAAGCACTTAATAGAGAGAAATAGACTTGTAAATCCCTTATGAGGAGACGTTTTGCTTTGCAGAAATAGTTAGAACATTACTTCATTTGTTACTAATTTTCCTTTTTTATTATTTGAGTTTTTACACATATATGCAATGAAATATATCCAACCACAATTTCCAGTTTCAATTCATCCAACATTCACTTTAACCCATTCCTCTCCCAACATTGTGTCATTTTCTTTTGTTCAATTAACCAATGTATCTACTTAATGTTGCCTATATGTACAAGGGTGTGAGGCCATGCATTGGATCATGAACAAACTATCCATGCTCACAATCTCAAGGAGTAACTCTTCCTTCCTCACCAGCTAACAACTGCCTACAGTTCCCTGGTTAAAGGTAGAGAGTTGTGAGCACCACCTCCATCCAGGCTAAAATTGTGACAGGTTTGATCTTGTGTAGATTCGGAGCAGGAAATCACAGACTCTGTAAGTTCGTTAGTACAACAGCTATGTCAAGTCTAACACATTGCTCACCATCCTTCAGTTCTTATATTCTTTCTGCTTTAACTTCCATGATGTTCTGTGAGCCTTAACCATAGCTCAATAGCACACATCATATGGCAATCCACAGCCACCACACTTTCCCAAGATCCAGAAAGAAAAACAGAAACAAGGAATGGAATGCCTACCCAACAACGACAAGAACAGATATAAACACCTATCATTCCAAACCAAGATGATCAGACACCACTTCAAAAACACAATTAACACACAACACAATGTCTTCACTAGAACCCAGCAACCCTACTATAGTATGCCCTAAGAAATGCAATATAGCTAAAGAGCAAGATAAGGCTTCAAAATAGCTATTATTAATGTGTCCATGAACCATAAAAAGAATATGAATAAATCTGTTAATAAAGTATGTGAAAACACAGTGAAATTAAATAATGAAAATTGTTCAAGACATAAAACTAGAAATAGAAGGAATAAAGAAAGTGCAAACTAAGCTAAAATTGGAAGTGCAGAAAAGCCAGTATGCTGACCAGCTCAGATACCTCTCAGCCCCAGATACAGAGCTTTGAATTACCCCATTCCAACATCTACCCCCTGAACAAACTCCTGGAGTCCATGAAGGAGGGCAGTTCTATAAATCCAAAACTAAGCTCTCCATGACCTAGGGCAACAACAGGATACATGAAAGGAGTCCTAGTGAGGTTCCAGTACTGATAGAGTAGCATAAAACAGCCAGAGGCCTTGTACCAGAACAATAAAGATTCACAAGTAAAATAAATAAATAAATAAATAAAAAAGGGTGGACAAATGGTCCACTGTGAGGCACACTGCAACACAACACAGCTTCCAAAACAAAAGTTTTATTTTTTTCTCTGTTGAGGGGGAAGTTCCAAAGGCAGAGGGCAGATATAAGGGGAAGGGGAAATGAGTGGGACTGAAGCACATGGAATGAAATTCACAAAGAACCGTAAAAGTTTTTAAACCTTGGAAAGAATAAGGAGGTAGGGCAGTGGAGGTGGGGTAGAGGGAAGGATCACAGGTCTCCTGTGAGTGTGGACAAATGAGTCTCTGATTTTACCCTCCTCTTGTGTTGGGAGCCGCGCCCACATTCGCCGTTACAAGATGGCGCTGACAGCTGTGTTCTAAGTGGTAAACAAATAATCTGCGCATGTGCCAAGGGTATCTTATGACTACTTGTGCTCTGCCTTCCCCGTGACGTCAACTCGGCCGATGGGCTGCAGCCAATCAGGGAGTGACACGTCCGAGGCGAAGGAGAATGCTCCTTAAGAGGGACGGGGTTTCGTTTTCTCTCTCTCTTGCTTTTTCGCTCTCTTGCTTTTCTCTCTCTCTTGCTTCTCTCGCTCTTGCTTCTTGCTCTCTTGCTTCCTGCACCCTGGCTCCTGAAGATGTAAGAATAAAGCTTTGCCGCAGAAGATTCTGGTCTGTGGTGTTCTTCCTGGCCGGTCGTGAGAACGCGTCTAATAACAATTGGTGCCGAATTCCGGGACGAGAAAAAAAACTCGGGACTGGCGCAAGGAGGATCCCTCATTCCGGAACCAGAACTGCGGATCACGTTTATAAAGGTTCCCGTAACACAGACTGTTGAGAAGGATTCAACTGCCGAATTCAGAACTCATCAGCTGGGGAACGACGGTGATAAAGTGTTCCCATAAAACAGACTGTTGAGAAGGATTCAACTGCCGAATTCAAAACTCATCAGCTGGGGAACGACGGTGATAAAGGTTCCCGTAAAGCAGACTGTTAAGAAGGATTCAACTGTATGAATTCAGAACTTTTCAGCTGGGGAACGAGAGTACCAGTGAGTACAGCTTTACGAGGTAAGCCTGGCCTTGAACTTTCTAACGAAATTCAAGACAGTCTATCAGAAGTAAAGTGGAATATGTTTGGCCTTGAATTTTTTCTGGTGTTAGGAGCCCTTTTGTTCCTTTTCACATGTTATCAAGTGGTTAAGATAGGGAGGATTCTAGATGAAATTCAGGACAAGCTATCAGAAGTAAAGCGGGGAGAGAGAGTAGGAACAAAGAGAAAATATGGTACACAAAATAAGTATACAGGCCTTTCCAAGGGTCTTGAACCCGAGGAAAAGTTAAGGTCAGGTAGGAATACCTGGGGAGAGATTAAAAGGAAGGAAAAGAAAAAAGAAAAGAAAAAAGATCAATTAGCGGAGGTCTCTAGGAGAAGGAGCCTGTGCTCTGAAGAAACAGACTGGGAGAAAAAAGCGGCTCATTATGAAAGAAAAGGATACCAGCCGCCAAGTAAAGTGCTAACTAGTCATTTAAGGAAAAAGCCAAAAGCGGCTGGCGAAGGCCAGTTTGCTGATTGGCCTCAGGGCAGTCGGCTTCAAAGTCCGCCCTATGCGGAGTCCCCGCCCTGCGTAGTGCGTCAACAATGCGCAGAGAGGCAGTGCACAGAGAGGCAGTGCGCAGACTCATTCATTCCCAGAGAGAAACAAAGGAAAATAGAACAGACATTTCCAGTCTTTGAAGGAGCCGAGGGTGGGCGTGTCCACGCTCCGGTAGAATATGTGCAGATTAAAGAACTTGCCGAGTCGGTCCGTAAATATGGAATCAATGCTAATTTTACCTTGGTGCAGTTAGACAGGCTTGCCGGCATGGCACTAACTCCTGCCGACTGGCAAATGATTGCAAAAGCCGCTCTCCCTAATATGGGCAAATATTTGGAATGGAGATCTCTGTGGCGAGAGGCTGCACAGGCGCAGGACCGAGCAAACGCTGCTGCTTTAACTCCAGAGCAGAGAGATTGGACTTTTGACTTGTTAACGGGTCAGAGAGCTTATTCTGCTAAACCTGATAAGAGGTATCAATGGAAGGTCTTACCACAGGGGATGTCCAATAGTCCTACAATGTGCCAGCTTTATATGCAAGAAGCTCTTTTGCCAGTGAGGGAACAATTCCCCTCTTTAATTTTGCTCCTTTACATGGATGACATCCTCCTGTGCCATAAAGACCTTACCATGCTACAAAAGGCATATCCTTTTCTACTTAAAACTTTAAGTCAGTGGGGTTTACAGATAGCCACAGAAAAGGTCCAAATTTCTGATACAGGACAATTCTTGGGCTCTGTGGTGTCCCCAGATAAGATTGTGCCCCAAAAGGTAGAGATAAGAAGAGATCACCTCCATACCTTAAATGATTTTCAAAAGCTGTTGGGAGATATTAATTGGCTTAGACCTTTTTTAAAGATTCCTTCCGCTGAGTTAAGGCCTTTGTTTAGTATTTTAGAAGGAGATCCTCATATCTCCTCCCCTAGGACTCTTACTCTAGCTGCTAACCAGGCCTTACAAAAAGTGGAAAATGCCTTACAGAATGCACAATTACAACGTATTGAGGATTCGCAGCCTTTCAGTTTGTGTGTCTTTAAGACAGCACAATTGCCAACTGCAGTTTTGTGGCAGAATGGGCCATTGTTGTGGATCCATCCAAACGTATCCCCAGCTAAAATAATAGATTGGTATCCTGATGCAATTGCACAGCTTGCCCTTAAAGGCCTAAAAGCAGCAATCACCCACTTTGGGCAAAGTCCATATCTTTTAATTGTACCTTATACCGCTGCACAGGTTCAAACCTTGGCAGCCGCATCTAATGATTGGGCAGTTTTAGTTACCTCCTTTTCAGGAAAAATAGATAACCATTATCCAAAACATCCAATCTTACAGTTTGCCCAAAATCAATCTGTTGTGTTTCCACAAATAACAGTAAGAAACCCACTTAAAAATGGGATTGTGGTATATACTGATGGATCAAAAACTGGCATAGGTGCCTATGTGGCTAATGGTAAAGTAGTATCCAAACAATATAATGAAAATTCACCTCAAGTGGTAGAATGTTTAGTGGTCTTAGAAGTTTTAAAAACCTTTTTAGAACCCCTTAATATTGTGTCAGATTCCTGTTATGTGGTTAATGCAGTAAATCTTTTAGAAGTGGCTGGAGTGATTAAGCCTTCCAGTAGAGTTGCCAATATTTTTCAGCAGATACAATTAGTTTTGTTATCTAGAAGATCTCCTGTTTATATTACTCATGTTAGAGCCCATTCAGGCCTACCTGGCCCCATGGCTCTGAAAAATGATTTGGCAGATAAGGCCACTAAAGTGGTGGCTGCTGCCCTATCATCCCCGGTAGAGGCTGCAAGAAATTTTCATAACAATTTTCATGTGACGGCTGAAACATTACGCAGTCGTTTCTCCTTGACAAGAAAAGAAGCCCGTGACATTGTTACTCAATGTCAAAGCTGCTGTGAGTTCTTGCCAGTTCCTCATGTGGGAATTAACCCACGCGGTATTCGACCTCTACAGGTCTGGCAAATGGATGTTACACATGTTTCTTCCTTTGGAAAACTTCAATATCTCCATGTGTCCATTGACACATGTTCTGGCATCATGTTTGCTTCTCCGTTAACCGGAGAAAAAGCCTCACATGTGATTCAACATTGCCTTGAGGCATGGAGTGCTTGGGGGAAACCCAGACTCCTTAAGACTGATAATGGACCAGCTTATACGTCTCAAAAATTCCAACAGTTCTGCCGTCAGATGGACGTGACCCACCTGACTGGACTTCCATACAACCCTCAAGGACAGGGTATTGTTGAGCGTGCGCATCGCACCCTCAAAACCTATCTTATAAAACAGAAGAGGGGAAATTTTGAGGAGACTGTACCCCGAGCACCAAGAGTGTCTGTGTCTTTGGCACTCTTTACACTCAATTTTTTAAATATTGATGCTCATGGCCATACTGCGGCTGAACGTCATTGTTCAGAGCCAGATAGGCCCAATGAGATGGTTAAATGGAAAAATGTCCTTGATAATAAATGGTATGGCCCAGATCCTATTTTGATAAGATCCAGGGGAGCTATCTGTGTTTTCCCACAGAATGAAGACAACCCATTTTGGGTACCAGAAAGACTCACCCGAAAAATCCAGACTGACCAAGGGAATACTAATGTCCCTCGTCTTGGTGATGTCCAGGGCGTCAATAATAAAGAGAGAGCAGCGTTGGGGGATAATGTCGACATTTCCACTCCCAATGATGGTGATGTATAATGCTCAAGTATTCTCCTGCTTTTTTACCACTAACTAGGAACTGGGTTTGGCCTTAATTCAGACAGCCTTGGCTCTGTCTGGACAGGTCCAGACGACTGACACCATTAACACTTTGTCAGCCTCAGTGACTACAGTCATAGATAAACAGGCCTCAGCTAATGTCAAGATACAGAGAGGTCTCATGCTGGTTAATCAACTCATAGATCTTGTCCAGATACAACTAGATGTATTATGACAAATAACTCAGCTGGGATGTAAACAAAAGTTTCCGAAATTGTGTGTTATTTCCATTCAGTATGTTAAATTTACTAGGGCAGCTAATTTGTCAAAAAGTCTTTTTCAGTATATGTTACAGAATTAGATGGCTGAATTTGAACAGATCCTTCGGGAATTGAGACTTCAGGTCAACTCCACGCGCTTGGACCTGTCCCTGACCAAAGGATTACCCAATTGGATCTCCTCAACATTTTCTTTCTTTAAAAAATGGGTGGGATTAATATTATTTGGAGATACACTTTGCTGTGGATTAGTGTTGCTTCTTTGATTGGTCTGTAAGCTTAAGGCCCAAACTAGGAGAGACAAGGTGGTTATTGCCCAGGCGCTTGCAGCTCTAGAACATGGAGCTCCCCCTGATATATGGTTATCTATGCTTAGGCAATAGGTCGCTGGCCACTCAGCTCTTACATCTCACGAGGCTAGACTCATTGCACGAGATGGAGTGAGTGTGCTTCAGCAGCCCGAGAGAGTTGCAAGGCTAAGCACTGCAATGGAAAGGCTCTGCGGCATATATGAGCCTATTCTAGGGAGACATGTCATCTTTCATGAAGGTTCAGTGTCCTAGTTCCCTTCCCCCAGGCAAAACGACACGGGAACAGGTCAGGGTTGCTCTGGGTAAAAGCCTGTGAGCCTAAGAGCTAATCCTGTACATGGCTCCTTTACCTACACACTGGGGATTTGACCTCTATCTCCACTCTCATTAATATGGGTGGCCTATTTGCTCTTATTAAAAGGATAGGGGGAGATGTTGGGAGCCGCGCCCACATTCGCCGTTACAAGATGGCGCTGACAGCTGTGTTCTAAGTGGTAAACAAATAATCTGCGCATGTGCCAAGGGTATCTTATGACTACTTGTGCTCTGCCTTCCCCGTGACGTCAACTCGGCCGATGGGCTGCAGCCAATCAGGGAGTGACACGTCCGAGGCGAAGGAGAATGCTCCTTAAGAGGGACGGGGTTTCGTTTTCTCTCTCTCTTGCTTTTTCGCTCTCTTGCTTTTCTCTCTCTCTTGCTTCTCTCGCTCTTGCTTCTTGCTCTCTTGCTTCCTACACCCTGGCTCCTGAAGATGTAAGAATAAAGCTTTGCCGCAGAAGATTCTGGTCTGTGGTGTTCTTCCTGGCCGGTCGTGAGAACGCGTCTAATAACACTCTTGGATCCTTTTCCTTCTGTTGGTTTGCCATGTCCAACTTTGATGCAACAGTTTTGCTTTATTTTATATATTTTATTTTGTTATGTTTTGTTATTATCTCTTAGAAGCCTGTGATTTTTATAATGATAGACAGAAAGGCAATGTACCCAGCTGGGAGAGGAGGCAGGGACGAACTGGAAGAAGTAGATGGAGGGGAAAAATTATATGAGATATAGTATTTGAGACAACAATTTATTTTCAATAAAAGGGGAACAAATTTGAGAGGTTTCATATTAGTACCTTCACAGCAAATCAAATAACTCTAAAAGGAAGGAAGGAAGGAAGGAAGGAAGGAAGGAAGGAAGGAGGGAGGGAGGGAGGGAGGGAGGGAGGGAGGGAGGGAGGGAGGGAGGGAGGGAGAGCATCCAACAAAAGTAGATGGCAAGAAATAATCAAACTCAGGGCAGAAATCAATAAAATAGAAATAACAACAAAATTACAAAGACTCAATGAATTGATAAGTTGGTTCAAGAAAATCAATGATATTGATAAACATTTATCTAAATTTAGTGAAAGACAAATAAATAATAAAGTTAGAGATAATAGACATGGCACAGCAAGAGACAGAAAATCTAAAGAATCATGAGGACACTTTTTTTCTCTTTTCTGTTACTGAAAATAGATTCTTTTCTTATACAATCTATCCTGATCATAGATTCTGCCTTCTTCCACTTTTCCAAGTTCCTTCCCAACCCTTCCCCTTGGAAATGAATGGTTTTAATATGCATGTGAACAGTGAATTCATCTAGCTGTTGTTGTATTTCTTTATCTTAGCGAATTCCCAAGAATGACACTGAGAAACCAAAATTTATTTTAAAGCTTCACTGTAACATCTGGGCAATATTGGTCTATTAGTCCTCTAAGCTAATCTGGCTACTCCTAGTCAAATTCCTAGGATACCTGCATTTTAATATTGGTCTGACTCTTTGGGCTTCAGTTATGTTTCTATGGACTCTTTACAAATCCATTCATTGTGGCTCAAATTGAAATTCCTCCTCCTTTCTCTCGACTACTAGAAGACCTGTCCTATTCTCTCTTCTGCCCAACCATTAGGTGATCAGCATTTATTGACAAAGGAGAGAATAAATAGTAAGAATTGTTTATGCAAACTCAAAGGAGTTTTTTTTATGTTTTTATTAGATATTTTCTTAATTTACATTTCAAACGTTATCCCCTTTCCTGGTTTCCCCTCTGAAAACCCCCTATGTCCTCCCCGCTCTCCCTGCTCACCAACCCACCCACTCCTGCTTCTTGGCCCTGCCATTCCCCTACACTGGAACATAGAGCCTTCAAGTACCAAGGGCCTCTCCTCCCATTGATAACTGACTAGGCAATCCTCTGCTTCGTATGCAGCTGGAGTCATGAGTCCCACCATGCTCTTTGGTTGGTGGTTTAGTCCTTGGGAGCTTTGGGGGTACTGATTAGTTCGTATTGTTGGTCATCCTATGGGGCCTTTCTCTAGTTCCTTCATTGGGGACAATGTGTTCAGCCCAATGGTAGGCTGCAAGCATCCACTTCTGTATTTGTCAGACACTGGTGGAGCCTCTCAGGAGACAGCTATAACAGGCTTCTGCCAGCAAGCACTTCTTGGCATCCACAATAGGGTCTGGGTTTGGTGATTGTATATGGGATGGATCCCCAGGTGGGGCAGTCTCTGGATGGTCATTCCTTCAGTCTCTGCTCTACACTTCTCACAGATTCTTGACATAAGCATTGCAATACTTGTGCTGTATGGTTAAAACAAAATATGAGGGCAGAGGAACCAGCATTTGAATCACATAAAGATTACCTTTACATAATACACAAAAACATTATTCCTACACTCTCCTCTGGATACATCACCTTTCCATCTCTCATTAGTAGAGAACAGACTTCTAATAAATAATAACCAACATAACAAAATAAAAGATAAGGTGAGCAAAACCTTTCTTATCAAAGAGAGACATGGCAACCTATAGGAGGAAAAGAGTCCCAAGAGCAGCCATAAGAGTCAGAGACCCGCTCATTCTTATAGTCAAGAGTCCCATAAAAATGCTAGGTTAATAGCTATAGCAGATGTGCAGAGGACCTGGTATAGACCCACGTAGACCCGTGCTTGCTATTTCAGTCCCAGTGATCTCATATCCACCTTGCTTAGTTGATTCAGAGTTGCTTTTCCTGGTGTCCTCCATCCCCTCTGCCTCTTACAGTCTCTCTTCCCCCTCTTCCAAAAGATTCTCTGAGCTCTAAGGGAATAGGTTTGATGGAAGCCTCTAATTTACACTCTTTCTTTGCATAATATTTGCCTGTAGGTCACTATATCTGTTTCCCTGTGCTGCCAAAGGAAGCCTCTTGATGATGACTAGATACATCCCTGATCTATGAGTATAACAGCATATCATAGGGATCATTTTATTGATTCTCTTAGATTTGTAGTATTTGGTCTTACCCTGTATCTCTTGTCTATCAAGCCTATTATTCTTGGTTACCCAAGCAGTATTGGGCATGGGTTCTTTCTCATTGAGTGTTCCTTAGGTCAAATCATACATTGGTTAGCTACTCTCACAAGTTCTATGCCACCATTGCCCTATCATATTTGCAGGCATGGCAGATTGCATATTTGTAACTCGGTTGGGGATAAGGACATCTGTACTCTATTAATTGTAAAACTTAAAAGAAATGAATAAATTTATTTATATATACAATGTAATGGAAATAAATCAAGATCAGATAAGCAATTTAAACAGAAGTGTAACACAGTGAAATAGAAACAATGATTTAAAATCTCCCAACCAAAATAAGCCCAGGGCCAGATGGATTTAGCATATAATTCTTCCAGACTTTCAAGAAGAGTTAATGCCAATATTCTTCAAATTACTCCACAAAACAAAATAATAAGGAACATTTCCAAATTGTTTTATGAGGCTAGAATTACTCCTCATACCTAAACCATATGAAGAATCAAACAGAGATTTGCAAACCAATCTCACTTATGAACATGGGGGCAAAAATACTCACATGGTATGTACTAACTTAAAAGTGAACATTTGATTTTTTTATTAGAAAACTAGAACTACACACTAGAAACAAAAACACAACAACAACAACAAAGACAGTATATTCAAGAAACAGTGCTGGTCAAACTGGGTAGGATTATGTCCAAGAATGCAAATTGATCCATATTTATCACCCACCCTGCATGAAACTCAACTCCAAATGGAGACACTTTTAAAATATATATATACATATATGAAAATTTTTAATGGATTTATCAAATAATGGGGGGGTGGCAATCCCCTAACATGATTTCTACCTACACAAAGTAAAATATCCAGTGTCAAGAATGGGTTATGTCTAGTTGAGTCATTAGCTAACGGAGTAACATGCAAACACCTGAATATCTCAGACTATTACTCAAAGATATGGGCACAGGGAAAAAATTTCTGAACAGAACAGCAATGGCTTATGCTGTAAGATCAAGAATTGACAAATGGGACCTCATAAAATTGCAAAACTTCTGTAAGGCAGAAGACACTGTCAATAAGACAAAAAGGCCACCAACAGATTGGGAAAGAATCTTTACCAATCCTAAGTCAGATGGGGACTAATATCCAATATATATAAAGAACTCAAGAAGTTGGACTCCAGAAAATCAAATAACCCTATTAAAAATGGGGTACAGAGCTAAACTAAGACTTCTCAACTAAGGACACATCCTCCACTATGTTCATAGAAGCCATATTTATAATAGCCAGAGGCTGGAAAGAACACAGATGTCCCTCAACAGAGGAATGGATACAGAAAATGTGGTACATTTACACAATGGAGTACTACGCAGTGACTAAAAACAATGAATATATGAAATTCTTGGGCAAATGGATGGATCTAAAGGATATCATCCTGAGTGAAGTAACCCAATCCCAAAGAACACACATGATATGCATTCACTGATAAGTGGATATTAGCCCAGAAACTCAGAATATCTAAGATACAATTTGCAAAACACATAAAACTCAAGAATAAAAAAGACCAAAATGTGGATACTTCAGTCAGTCTTAGAAGAGGGAACAATATATTCATGGAAGGAGTTACAGAGACAAAGTGTGAAGCAGAGACTGAAGGAATGACCATCCAGAGACTGCCACACCTGGGGATCCATCCTATAAAATGCCAACAATCCCAAACACTATTGCATATGCCAACAAGATTTTGCTGACAGGAGCCTGATATAGCTATCTCCTGAGAGGCTCTGCCAGTGCCTGGCAAATACAGAAGTGGATGCTCATAGCCATCTATTGGACTGAGCACAGGGTTCCCAATGAAGGAACTAGAGAAAGTACCCAAGGAGCTGAAGGGGGTTTGCAGCCCTATAGGATGATCAATGATATGAACTAATGAGTACCCCCAGAGAACCCTGAAACTAAACCACCAGTCAAAGAAAACACATGGTGGGACTCATGAGGGGAAATTAATGTGGGATTCAAGAAGTAATAAATAAAGCATTGTGTATGACAACAAGAAAGGGTAATAGTAGGCTAACAGTATTCTTTAACTAGAGATGGCAGAAGGAAAAGGAATAAGTAACACTAACGGTGTTTGTAAAAACTAGAAAAAAAATCTAAAATTACCGTGTGTGTGTGTATGTGTGTGTGCCAGGAGGTGCTATGAAGGCTGCCAAAGGGAAAAGTAACAAATAGTTCAATCTATGCTGTGACATCTATGATTCACATAAAAACCAGCAAAGCAAGGTATCCTCATAGGTGCAACTGTGGTACTTAAATATCAATGGAAACCAACAGCTAACTAATTGGAGTTAACTCCTACTCAATAGGTGGGAACACATGGCTGCTACTGTAAACCTAGCCAACTACCCATCACTAATTAGCTCATGGACCATAGAGGCGAACCTACTACTCCCCATTTCCAAACCAGAATAATCTGTAGTTGCATTCTTAAATGTATCCTTACAGCCACAGGTAAATGTACCCTTACCCCTCATGGAAAACAAACAAACAAACAAAAACCCTTCTTTTGGCATCTTTGAAACACATTTTTGAAAGCCACAACTTGCCAGAATGCAGAAAACAAAACAAACAAAAGAACAAAAAAACATGGGGTGCCCATTCTTAGTTGAGATATCTACAACACAACTCCTACCTCTAAGGCTGAGGAACATCAAAAAGCTGGTGTCAGAATGATTGCAAGAAAGAAGGGAGCAGGGAGTCCATTGATATATGTTTCCTATGTTTGGCAGAGAAACTGGATTCATAAACTCCACCCACCATATGATTGCCTAAACAAGACCTAAAGAATGACAATGCCCACATGGGTGGAGAGATCTCACAAGACTTCATCCCTAAGTACAGAGCTATACACAATTATTGATTGCTGAAGAAGGATCAGTCTTCCAGATGTGGATGTACACAGCCAAACATCTGACTGAGGGTGGGGACTGAAATGGAGAAGTTAGTGTAATGACTGAAGGAGCTGAAGGGGTTTACAACCCCATAGGAAGAATAACATTATCAACCAATCAGACTCTCCAAACCTCCCAGGGACTAAACGACCAACCAAAGAGTACACTTGGGGGGGACCCATGGCTCCAGCTAGATATGTAGCAGTAGACTGCCTTATAGGATATCACTGGGAGGGAAACCCCTTGGTCCTGTGGAGGATCAATGACCCAGGAAGGAGAATGCTAGGGCACTGAGGCATGAGTGGATGGGCAGGTGGGGGAGCATCCTCATAGACGAAGGGGGAAGGGGAGAGATAGGAGGTATGTGGAGGGGAATAACATTTGAAACATAAATAAATAAATAAAATAACCAATAAAAATTTTTTAAAAAGAATGAGGACCAAACTAGTTATCCAACAGCAAGTGGTCACCCTAAAAATCACATACAAATACTACACAGACTCAGGAGATTATAACTACATATTTATTTATTTATATAAGTATAACAGTAATATAGAAAAAAGAGCATAAATTTAAGAGAGAGGATGGACATGTGAAAGGTTGGGTTATTCATTTAAAAATAAATTTTAAAATAAATAATTAATATATGAATAGTTTTAGTTTTTTCAGCAGTTTATCTTTACTACCAAATTGTCTACCTGTCCTATTTTTAAAATTAATAAATATCTTTACATTAAAGGATCATACTGATAGCAGAACAGCTTGAAACTGGTACAGTTATTGTTAGAACCAAAAGTATCTTTGTTATAAACACATGTAAAAGTAATTATTGGCACAGTTATTTAAGGATTAAAAGGTTAATAAAATATTTGATTCCTATCTGTTATATAGAAATACCTTCTTTTTCTTTGTAGAAACATTACTCACTATTTCATAGAAACAAAATAGACTCACCTAACAGGAGGTGATTGCCTGAATGTGCTCAAAGGGTCTCTAACACAAAATCTTTTAAGTGGGTTGGCTGTTATGAACTTCCAGTACTCACTTGTGAATGTTATATCTCAACCAAGCCATCTACATTGATTTTCTAAAAGCCAGGCATTGACAAAACACTTTCCTGATGGCTATCTTCATATCTCTGTTCCTCAATGTATAGATAATTGGATTTAGAAAGGGAGTCAAAACTGCATCAAATATAGCTAGAAATTTATCTACATGTGTTGAAGGAGAAGGGCACACATAGAAAAAAATCAATGGGCCAAAAAACAAAACTACAACTGTAATATGAGCCAACAGAGTAGAAAGGGCCTTGGATGAACATCCTGAGGACTGCTTCTGGACAGTGGTGAGAAGAAAGACATAGGAGATGATGAGTAAAAAGAATGCAATCAAGGAAATGAACCCACTATTGGCAGTAATCATGAGCTCCAGTTTATAAGTATCTGTGCATGCAAGCTTGACAAGTCGTGGTATGTCACAATAAAAGCTGTCTAGTATGTTAGGGCCACAGAATGGCAAGTTTATAACAAAAGCCAATTGGGCTGATGAATGGATGAGACCAATGATCCAAGCAGCAACTAATATTAGCAGGCACATCCGTGGGCTCATGATGGTCAGATAGCGTAACGGTTTGCATATGGCCACATACCTGTCAAAGGCCATGGCTATGAGCAGTACCATCTCAGTGCCCCCAACAGCATGACTAAAAAAGATCTGACTGATACAGCCTCCAAAGGAAATGACTTTCTGCTTTCTGAAAAGATCACAAATCATTTTGGGTGCTGCAATGGAACAAAATATAAGATCAATAACAGAGAGATTAGCCAGTAGAAAGTACATGGGTGAATGCAAGTAGGGATCAGAAGTGACTGTAACAACTATGATGAAGTTTCCTGTCAAACTGGATACATAGAACAGACAAGTAAAGAAAAAAATAAAAACCTGGATCTCCCAGGAATTTGAGAGCCCCAACAGCACAAATTCAGACACTGCAGAATAGTTTGCTCTGATCATTGGCCCAAATCAGAGGTTGGCTTTAATGTTACCTAAATGGAAAAATGAGAATATTCACGTTAATAGTGTATTCCTACTCACTATGAAAAGGTAAATTAACTGTAGAAGGCAAACATTATCATTACCTGAGCATTTTACAAAATGTGAATGGTATTCTGTTGGCCACAAATGTTTGTGTTACAAATGACAAAGCATTGTTGGAAATAAAGAGTTGCTGCAGATCTCTATCACAAGCAACTGTAAGACGTCCAGTCAACCGGCATACATGTCACACCTAATCAAACACAAAAGCAAGAGCACTTGATGTTGTGCTGAGTTAGTGCGTTTGATGTGAACTCCCTCCCACTAAAGTCAGAACCATTGGTCTCTTCGACCACATGCGCAGGGTAGACAATGGCTACTGCACAGAAGATGCTCTGATTTTGTTGCTCAAGCAAGGAATCATCATTCTCTGTATCGTAATTTCAGAGGTCTCGTTCTTTCTTTTATATTCAAGTCAAATAGCACTTCACCTGTCACACCCTCCTCATGACCACCCATACAGTCTATATCTGGTACACCTTCCTAACCGTGATGGTTGATTTAAAAAGAAAGATTTTTTTTTTTAGTTAATCAATGATTTAGTTAAAAGAGTTCATATCTATGAATTCATTTCACTCATTGTGTACAAAGAAATATACTTATACGCTGGTAAGTAGAGACAAAAGCAAAATGTACTTTTAAAGTATTTGATCTCCTAGCTTAATATTTTCACAGATATAAATATACAATTAAAAGTGGCCACTTAAAAGACCAGATTTCAAATGCTGGTTTTACTCTGTAGGAAACTTAAGCAAGGGGCAATGGGGGCAGTATTAGGAATGTGATTCTAAAATGGGACTCATGAGATAGTTCTTGCTCATCATTCAAATGAAAAGGAACATGAGAACATGAATGAATGGTGAAGAAATCACTAATATATTTGATGGAGATACAACAGTAAGTGCAAGAACTCTAAGGTATGAACTTATTTACAATGTCCAAAGAACCATAAGGAGGTTAGAGAGAGTAAATGTGCAGGAAATAAGGGTCATGTAGACGAGGTCTAAGAGGCAACAGCAACAAAGATCTTTTAAGCTGTTTTAGGCCATTATAAAGGCCCTCTATCAGAATACTGCAAAATCCCAAGGCTAAATAGAACCACACAGGCTATCTATAACAAAGGACAAATTTGTCAACTGAAAAAAAATCAAAACTATAAAACAAAAGCACAATAACAGAAAAAATAAGGTTGTCTTTTTAAACATAAAAACTCTCATTTCAAACAACTTTTCTATTCATCCAAAACAATATAGTAATGGCTCCAAGGTTTCAGAAAGCAAAAAAATAAAAATACCTTTTGTGGGTATGTATAAATTCTCTTTTCTGGGTACTTTCTGGAAAGAGCAGCAAATGTTTGGGCAAGAGAAAGTTTCATGTTAGGAAACAATATGGGGCCTAAGATAGCCATAATTATAAAGATGAAGATGGGTACACTAGAACCAAGAAAGAATTAAAGAACCCTCCCACCCCACCGCCACCCCCACCTGCCCCACCCTCCGCCAAATGGTGTTTAAAATTGACACAGTTAATCTAAAAAGGAAGGAAATGAGGCAAAGAACTGACCAAAAGACATTGAGATGCACAGGACTTGTGTCTTCTGAATCTTAAAGACAAGAATTGGCACCTGGAAGACTCAGTGATCTCAGAACTGCTTTTGTTCCTCAAAACTTGGGTTTAATTCTAAAAGAACATTTGAATTATTTTTGTCCTCGAGGACACCTGTCGACTATAATCTTGCCTTCTCTTTATTCTCTTACTTAAAGGCCATAAAATTAGAAACCTCCTCCCTCTAACATTTCATTTCTAAAACTTATTCTACATTGTAAATTCACATGAACTTTGTCACTAAAACTGATCCTTACCCATTTGAAGTTCAGAGTTAAAGAAAAACATTATTGGTTGTTTCTATTATAAAATTTGAGAAATCAAATCTCTGGCCCTGTGCACACCAAGAAAATACTTAACTTTTATAAAACTACTCTGTGTAAGAATGCAATATTAATCTTTTAAGACCATCCATGTGCCCCATCATTTCAATAATGCATATTTCTCTGCTCCTAGATGAATTTATCAGGTCAAATGTTTAAATTGTGTACACGTCTATTTTTCAACCAATAAAAAAAATGCACAAGTCAGAAATTCTGCTACTCAGTTCTGTGCCATTTTTCCTTCATCTTCAGGTTCTCTGTATCAAGAGTTAAGCGTTCCAGTTGTTACCCATTCACTCATATTTTTCATAATGTCAATCCCTATGCACTGAGATTCTGGTTTGGTTTTTCCCTGGATATTATTTAAATGTATTTTATGTGTGATAACACAAATTAAGAAGGAAACTGAAAACAACTAAAAACTCAATAAACATAATTCATAGAAAATTCTTGATATTTTCCATCTAATAATATTTTAGCCATTTTTATATGTGTGTAAATTATAGGGTTCTGAAATTAAACATGCAGGGAATATTTTATTATATCACTTTCTTACAGTTATTCTATCTCTATTTTTCTGTCTATCATTTGGGTTTTATTTCCCAAAAAGAGGCCACAGGGAACTATAATATATTAATTATTTCTAGGTAATTTGTCTGGGAGCATAGAAACAAATCAAAACAAGTAGTCCTGATTTCCAACTTCCATAGGTTATATAGCTACTTTGATTCTCAAATTAGTTAATGGCAAAATCCTTTACTCTATCATACTTAAACTTCAAAAAATCCTCATCT
The DNA here is from genome assembly GCF_000001635.26 of Mus musculus. Taxonomy (NCBI): domain Eukaryota; kingdom Metazoa; phylum Chordata; class Mammalia; order Rodentia; family Muridae; genus Mus; species Mus musculus. Next base: position 111,876,657 of record NC_000068.7, read on the forward strand.
ATGCTTAAGACCAACTTTTCCTTAAACTAAAGGTACAGGTTTAAAACAAGACAAAACAAAACAAAACAAAAAAAAACAAGGTATAAGTCAGTGTTTGCTGTCTCTGCTTTTCTCCACAATTTACAATGTGTTATTTTCTTCTGGTTGTGATCTGTTTCATCTTCTCTACATTATAATCTAACTAATGTGTTTTCATTGGAAATGTAATTGAGGAAAATACGTAATAAAAATAAATAAATAAAAATAAATAAATAAATAAATAAATAAATAAATACCTTTATATCTACAGATGAGATTCTGCCACTAGGCTGCCTTTTTGGAATTGAATTGAGAGAGTTCTACAGTTTGTTCTATAGTCATGTTCCTTCCATCTTTCACATACCTATTTCCAAAAGGCAGCATCCTCCAGTCAGAGAATTCCCCAATAACTGAGTTTTGGCCTAAACAACTGCTATTATAGAAAAAGCTGATCAAATAAAAGAGGACATTAATTAGTGTGGCGATTAATGACCAGGTGCTGCTAGAAAGCCTAGATTTGCCAATTTTGTTCATATGACCCAGGGAATTATCACTCAAATCCAATTGGTTTGGTGAAAGTAACCAATGAAAATCTCCTAATTAGTCATCGGGGAGGAAGTAAAACTGAAACAGCAAGTTCTTAGACCACCACCATTGATGATAGTATCTGTAACTTGAACTTGATCACTGGTGACTTAAAATCAAGCAGAGTATCTGAGGAAAGTAAAAATAGTCAAGATCATGTGAATCTCACTATATAGAACACATAATCCAGAATGGTCCAAATTTTTTATTTCTTTTGAACTACAAAAGTAAGCTATTCTATAATCTCCAAAATTACACTGGAAGTTACTTTATTAATGTCCACTAGATTTAAGTTCTTTGAAAGTAAATACCTGCATGTGGAGATTACTGACTCTCTGTGTTCTTCAAGTCAAATGAAGCCCCACAGCACATACATGCAACCACAGCATTTTAATATGTTCCAGATAACAGTGCTTCTAAAAGCACGAACAGTATATAGGAGAGAAACAGAGAAGAAAGACCATGTAGGTCTGCTGATGAGGCTCTGGGCAGACTTCCTGGAGGAACCAACGCATTAATAAAGACGCATAACTGGGCCAGGGATGAGTGAGGATTGATTCTATGAAGAACTAACAGCATAGTGATGAACAGAGGATGTTGTGTTCAACACTGTATGTGTGTGTTGCTCTGTGTTTACTTTTTATTATTGCATTTTTAAACTGTTCATGCAAGTATATAGTATATGCTCAGCATATTCACCTGTATACTCCCCACTTTCTCTTATCCTTATTTCTTCCTGTCCCACTATTTCCCTTTGTTCCCCCTAGACAGTTTGGCGTTATAAACACACACATGATTTTAAGAATCCATATAAAATCTAGGAACCACAAATGTTAGAAAATGGGTATTTTTTTAATGGATTGATTCACTTCATATAACTATCTACAGTTATATTCATTTTCCTGCCAATGACATAACTTTGTTCCTTTTATATGGCTGAAAATTTTTCATTGTGTACATATATCACCTTTTTCTTATCCATTCCTCTTTTGTCTAATACCTAGGTTTGTTCTACGACCTAGCTATTGTGAACAGTGCTGCAAAAACACTGATGTAGAAGTATCTTTGTGATGTGCTATCTCAAAGTCTTCCAGGTGAATACACAAGGGTGGGTCTGTCTGTCTCAGTCTTAAAGTATTTTTGTTTTGTTTTTTTCTGGAAAAAAAAAAAAAAAACTTCCATGGAGTCTGGGCTAGTTTATCCCTTCCACCAGCAATGCATCGGTGCGTAACTGTACAGGATCAAGAATTAATATTTATTTTTTTAATCTTTATTAGTTTTTTGAGAACTTTGTAAAGTGTGTTGTAATTATACTTATCCCCTCCCCTGCTCCTCCCAGATCCACCTCCAACTTCGTACTTAGACAACCTTGTGCACTCTTGTCCTTTTGTAACTCCAGTAGAGTTGATGCTGCCCATACAGCTTCATGTGTGACACTGCAGTGTCATCAAAGTCACACTCTTAAAGAAAACTAACTCTTCCCCTTCCAGCAGTGATCAATTGCCAACAGCTCTTAGCTAGAGGTATGAGTTCATGCCCACCTCCCCCTTAACAGCTCCATGCTGGAATTCTCTCTGCCCTTTGCTTGCTTTTCTTTCTGTTTCTTTCTTTTCTTTCCTTCCTTCCTTCCTTTTTTCCTTTCTTTCTTTCTTTCTTTTTTCCTTTCTTTCTTTACTCCCTCCCTGTCCTCCCCCTACTTCCTCTGTCTCCCTCTTCCTTTCTTCCTTTCTTTCCTTTTCTTTCTCTTTTTTTAATTGGTTATTTTATTTATTTACATTTCAAATGTTATCCCCCCCTCCTGGTTTTCCCTCTGCAAACTCCCTATCCCATCCCCTTTTCCCTTGCCTCTATGAGGGTGCTCCCCCACCCACCTACCCACTCCTGCCTCACCACCCTAGCATTCCATTGCTTCAATGGGGCATTGAACCTTCAGAAGACCAAGGGCCTCCCCTCCCATTGATGCCAAATAAAGTAATGCTCGATTACATATGGAGCTGGAGCCATGTGTGCCTCCATGTGTTCTCTTTGGTTGGTGGTTTAGTTCCTGAGAGCTCTAGATTTATTTATTCACTTAGCTTCCCAATGTCAGCCCCATTCTACCCTATTCCACTCTCCCCTTCTCCTTTGTGAAAGGGGATCCCCCTTCTGGGTGTTAGCCCTATCCCGACCCCACCCCTGAACACAAAGTCAATGCAGGACTTGGTAGATTAGACACATCCTCTCCCACTGAGGCCAGACAAGGATGACCATTTCAGGAATCTGGGTCTGCAGGCAGGAAGGCAGGCAGGCAAGAGACTCGGGGACAGCCCCTGATCCAGTTGTTGGGAGACCTGCATGAAGATTTAGCTGCTCATATGCTACATGTGCTGCATACATGCAGGGGCCTTAGGTGCAGCCAGTGCTCATTTTTGGTTTATAGTTCAGTCTCTGGGAGCCCCCAAGGATCCAGGCTAGATGACTTTGTTGGTCTTTCTGTGGAGGCCCTGTCCTCTTTAGGCCCTCAATCCATCCTTCAACTCTTCTGTAAGACTGACTGAGCTCCATCTAATGTTTGGCTGTGGGTCTCTGCATCTCTTTCCATTGGCTGCTGGGTGGAGCCTCTCAAAAGACAGTTAAGCTAGGCTCTTGTGTACAAGTATAACAGAGTATCATTAATAGCATCAGTGATTGGTTCTTGCCCATGGGGTGGGTCTCAATATAGGGCAGTCATTAGTTGGCCATACCCTCCATCTCTGCTCTGTCTTTGTCCCTGTACTTCTTGTAGGCAGGACACATTTTAGTTCAAAGGTTTTGTGTGTGAGTTACTGTCCTTATCCCTCCACTGGGAGTCCTACCTGGCTAGAGGAAGTGGCCACTTCTGGATCCATACCATCCACTGCTAGGAGTCTCAGCCAGAGTTTCCCCCATAGACAGACACCCTCCCATCCCAGGTCTCTGCCCTGTCCTAGACTGTTCCACCCCTCCTGACCACTTTTTTCCATCTCTCTCCCCTGCTCTCCTTAATATGATCCCAATCCCTGCCCCCTCTCTCCTTCTTAGTGCTTTTCCCTCCCAGTTCCTTCCTTCCATCAACCTCCTATATATATTTTGTTTCCCCTTCTGAGAATGATTCAACTATCCCCCCCCCCTTGGGTCTTTCTTGTTATTTGGCTTCTAAGGGTCTGTTGATTATAGTGTGGATATCCTGTTCTTTATGGCTAATATCCACTTCTAAATGAGTACATACCATGCATGTGCTTTTGGGTTTGGGCTACCTCACTCAGAATGATATTTTCTAGTTCCATCCATTTGCCTGTAAAATTCATGATGCTCTTGTTTTTAGTGGCTCAGTAGTATTTCATTGTGTGAATGAACCACATTTTCTTTATCCACTCTTCAGTTGAGGGACATCTGGGTTGCTTCTAGTTTCAGGGTATTACAAGTAAGGCTGCTGTGAACATAGTAGAGAAACTATCCTTCTGGGATGGTGGACCATCTTCTGTGTATATGCCCAGGAGTGGTATAGTTGGGTGATGATGTTCAACTACCCCTAATTTTCTGAGAAACTGTCAAAATAATTTCCAATGTGTTTGTACAAGTTTGCACTGCCACCAGAAGTGTGAAAACTCCACAATTTCACCAGTATCTGCTGTCATCTGAGTTTCTGATCTTGGCCATTCTCATAAATGTAAGTTGGAATCTCAGAGTTGATTTCATTTGCACTTCCCTGATGACCAAAGATGTTGAACATTTTTTAGGTGGTTCTTAGCCATTTGGGATTCCTTGGTTGAAAATCCCCTGTTTAGTTATGTACCCCAATTTTTTAACCATAACAAAATAAATAGATCATATCAGAAAAAAATATGTTCTGTTGTACAATGACATATCAGCAAAGCTTATGCTATCCACATACCATTGTTCCTTTTTTGCTTTTTTAATTAATTATGCTATTTATTACATCCTAAATATTGCCCCTCCCAGAGTTCTTCACCCTATCCCTCCTCCCCTTGGCCTCTGAGAAGGTGTCCCCCACCCTCCTTCCCTGGGGCATCAAGTCTCTTTAGAATTAGGCACATCATCACCCACTTAGGCCAGACAAGGCAGTCCTCTGCTACATATGTACCTAGGGAGGGGAAGGGGAAGGGTAGGGTGTCTTAAACCAGCCCATGTATGCTCTTTGGTTGGTGGCTTAGTCTCTGGAAGCTCCCAGGGGTCCAGGTTAGTTGACACTCTTGGTTTCCTATTGGGTTGCTATGTTCTTTAGCTCCTTCAATCCTTCCCTTAACTCTTCCATGGGGTCCTGACCTTAGTCCAATGCTTCGCTATGAGTATTTGCATCTGTCTCAATTAGCTGCTAGTAGATAGAGGCTACATGCTAGGCTCTGAGTATATACATGTCTCCAGAGGGCAGCCAGGCTAAGCTCCTGTCTACAAGCACAACATACCGTCAGTAACAGTGTCAGAGTTTGTTGCCTGCTCATAGGATGCATCCAAAGTTCTGTCAGTCACTGGTCGGCCTTTCCTTCAGTCTTTGCTCCATTTTGGTCCCTGAACTTCTTTTAGGCAGAAACAATTATGAGTCAAAAATTTTGAAGGTGAGCTCGAAACCCATCCCTCCACTGGTGACCCTGTCTATTAGAGGTTGTCTCTTCAGGTTCCATCTCCCCACTGTTGGGCATTTTGACTAAGGTCACCACCATTGAGTCCTGGGCTTCTCGTTCATTCCAGGTCTCTGGGACTTACTAGAGGTTCTCCCCCAATCCCCAAGTCTAAGTGTAGCAAAGAACTCCATATAAAACCAGAGACACTGAAACTTATAGAAGAGAAAGTGGGGAAGAACCTCAAAGATACGGGCACAGGGGAAAGATTTCTGAACAGAACACCAATGGCTTGTGCTGTAAAATCAAGACTTGACAAATGTGACCTCATAAAATTGCAAAGTTTATGTAAGGCAAAGGACACTATCAATAAGACAAAAAGGCAACCAACAGATCTTCACCAATCCTAAATCTGATAGGGGGATAATATAAAATATATATAAAGAACTCAAGAAGTTGGACTCCAGAAAACCAAATAACCCTATTTTTAAAATGGGGTACAGAGCTAAACAAAGAATTCTCAACTGAGGAATACTGAATGGCTGAGAAGCACCTAAAAAAAATGTTCAACATGCTTAATCATCAGGGAAATGCAAATCAGAACAACCTTGAAATTCCACCTCACGCCAGTCAGAATGGCTAAGATTAAAAACTCAGGTGACAGCAGATGTTGGCAAACATGTGGAGAAAGAGGAACACTTCTCCATTGCTGCTGGGACTGCAAGCTGGTACAACCACTCTGGAAATCAGTTTGGCAGTTCCTCAGAAATTTGGACATAGTTCTACCAGAAGATCTAGCAATACCACTCCTGGGCATATACCCAGAAGATGTTCCAACTGGTAATAAGGACACATGCTCCACTATGTTCATAGCAGCCTTATTTATAATAGCCAGAAGCTGGAAAGAACCCAACAGAGATATGGATACAGAAAATGTGGTACATTTACACAATGAAGTACTACTGAGCTCTTAAAAATGAATTTATGAAATTCTTAGACAAATGGATGGATCTGGCAGATATCATCTTGAGTGAGGTAACCCAATCACAGAAGAACACACATGATATGCACTCACCAATAAGTGGGTATTAGCCCAGAAGCTCAGAATTCTTCTTAGACAGGGAAACAAAATACCCATGGAAGGAGTTACAGAGACAAAGTTGAGAGCAGATACTGAAGGAACGACCATTCAGAGACTGCCCCACTTGGGGATCCATCCCATAAACAATCACCAAACCCAGACACTATGGCAGATGCCAACAAGAGCCTGATGACAGGATCCTGATATAGCTCTCTCCTGAGGGTCTTTGACAGTGCCTAACAAATAAAAAGTGGATGTTCTCAATCATCCATAGGATGGACCACAAGGTCCCCAAGGAAGGAGCTAGAGAAAGTACCCAAGGAGCTGAAAGAGTCTGAAGTCCCACAGGAGGAACATCAATATGAACTCATCACCATTCCCAGAGCTCCTGGAACTAAATCACCAATCAAAAAAAACAAAAAAACAAAAAAACAAAAACAAAAAGCATGGTGGGACATATGGCTCTAGCTGTATATATAGATGAGGATGGCCATCCAGACTGCCCCACCTGGGGATCCATCCTTTATACACTCATCAATGGGAGGAGAGGCCCTAGGTCCTGTGAAGGTTCTATGCCCCATTATAGGGGAATGCCAGGACTGGGAATGGGTTTGGGTGGGTTGGGGAGCAGGAGGAGGGGGGAGGGTGAGGGGATTCTTGGAGGGGAAGCTAGGAAAGAGGATAACATTTGACATGTAAATAAAGAAAATAATAAAAAAAGGTCATGAATTTTGCAGGCAAATGGATTGAACTTGAGAATATCACCCCATGTAAGGCAACTCAGTCCCAAAAGGACATGCATGGTACGAACTCACTTATATGTGGATATTAGCCATAAAGTACAGGATACCCATGCTATGCTCCACAGACCCAAAGAAGCTAAATAAGAAGGAAGGCATAGTGAGGATGCTTGAATCTCATTTAGAACAGGGAATAAAATAGCCATAAGACACAGATGGATAGACATCTTGGATCCCGGACTCCACCTAGACTATTCTGCACAGAGGATAGGTGTCCACCCAGCCCAGGAGGGCTTTGCCTGAGCATCTGCGGGAGACATCTTGGATCCCGGACTCCACCAAGACTACTCTACACAGGTGAGAGTGTGGACTACAGAAGCTAACAGATTCTGGGACACGCAGGAGCCAAGAGCTTCTGAGGCAGCCCCCTTTTCAGGCTCCAGACATCCGGGAACCTTCCCTGCCAGAGGATAGGTGTCTGCCCAGCCCGAGAGGGCTATGCCTGAGCATCTGCAGGAGACATCTTGGATCCCGGACTCCACTGAGACTACTCTGCACAGGTGAGAGTGTGGACTACAGAAGCTAACAGCTTCTGGGGCAGGTCCTGTTTCAGACCTTCATCTTCTGCCAGGAGGCAAGTCTGAATGGCAGATATCTGTGCACCTTCCCTGCAAGAGGAGAGCCTACATTCAGAGAGTGCCCTGACCACTGAAACTCAGGAGAGAGCTAGTACCCCTGGGCTACTGGTAGAAAATAACAGAATCACAAGAGGAACAAGCTCTACCCAGAGACAACTATAACAACTGACTCCAGAGTTTACCAGATGGCAAAAAGCAGATGTAAGACTCTTACTAACAAAAACCAAGACCACTCACCATCATCAGAATCCAGTACTTCCACCTCAGCCAGTATAGGCACCCTAACACACCTGAAAACCTAGACGCAGATTAAAAGGCATATCTCATGATGATGGTAGAAGACATCAGGAAGGCCTTTAATAACTCATTTAAAGAAATACATGAGAACACTGCAAAAGAGTTGCAAGTCCTCATAGAAAAAACAGGAAAACACAACCAAACAGGTAGAAGTCCTTAAAAAAAGGCAGGAAAACACATCAAAACAAGTGATAGAAATGAACAAAACCATACTAGACCTAAAAAAGGAAGTAGACACAATAAAGAAAGCCCAAAGTGAGGCAACGCTGGAGATAGAAACCCTAGGAAAGAAATCTGGAATCATAGATGCAAGCATCAGCAACAGAATACAAGAGGTGGAAGAGAGACTCTCAGGTGAAGAAGATTCCATAGAAAACATTGGCACAAAAATCAAAGAAAATACAAAATTCAAAAAGATCCTAACTCAAAACATCCAGGAAATCCAGGACACAATGAGAAGACTAAACCTACGGATAATAGGAGTAGATGAGAATGAAGATTTTCAACTCAAAGGGCCAGAAAATATCTTCAACAAAATTATAGAAAAAAATTCCCAAACCTAAAGAAAGAGATGCCCATGAACATACAAGAAGCCTACAGAACTCCAAATAGACAGGACCAGAAAAGAAATTACCCCCGAGATAACCCGGCCTGATCAGGGGCACAAGTCCCTTCTGGTCCACTCCAGCACCAGGGTTCCTGGCCTGGGGAGTATCCGGACACCCACAAGGACCCACACAGGATCCCCCACGGGATCCTAAGACCTCTGGTGAGTGGAACACAGTGTCTGCTCCAATCCAATCCCACAGGACCTGAGACTGCATTAATTAAGGAAGCAGATAACCCAGCCTGATCAGGGGCACAAGTCCCTTCCAGTCCACTCCATCACCGGAGTTCCTTGCACTCAGGGTATCTGACAACCCCAAGGCCCTCACAGGACCCTCCACGGGATCTTAAGACCTCTGGTGAGTAGAACACAACTTCTGCCAGGAGGCAGGTTCTAACACCAGATATCTGGGCACCTTCCCTGCAAGAGGAGAGCTTGCCTGCAGAGAGTACTCTGACCACTGAAACTAAGGAGAGAGCTAGTCTCGCAGGTCTGCTGATAAAGGCTAACATAATCACCTGAGGAACAAGCTCTAACCAGAGACAAGTATAACAACTAGCTCCAGAGATTACCAGATGGTGAAAGGCAAACATAAGAATCCTACTAACAGAAGTCAAGACCACTCACGATCATCAGAACGCAGCACTCCCACCCCACCTAGTCCTGGGCACCCCAACACAACCGAAAAGCTAGACCCGGATTTAAAGTATACCTCAAGATGATGGTTAAGGACATCAAGAAGGACTTTAATAACTCACTTAAAGAAATGTTGGAGAACACAGCTAAACAGGTAGAAGACCTTAAAGAGGAAAGACAAAAATCCCTTAAAGAATTGGAAGAAAACACGAACAAACAGGTGATGGAATTGAGTAAAATCATCCAAGACCTAAAAAGGGAAGTAGACAGAATAAAGAAAACCCAAAGTGAGGCAACGCTAGAGATACTGCCATATCCAGGGATACATCCCATAATTAGCCTCCAAACGATGACACCATTGCATACACTAGCAAGCGTTTGGTGCAAGGACCGTGATATAGCTGTCTGTTGTGAGACTAGGCCAGGGCCTAACAAACACAGAAGTGGATGCTCACGGTCAACTATTGGATAGATCACAGGGCCCCCAATTGAGGAGCTAGAGAAAGTATCCAAGGAGCTAAAGGGATCTGCAACACTGCAAGTGCAACATTATGAACTAACCAGTACCCCGGAGCTCTTGACTCTAGCTGCATATGTATCAAAAGATGGCCTAGTCGGCCATCACTGGAAAGAAAGGCCCACTGGACAGACAAACTTTATATGCCCCAGTACAGGGGAACGCCAGGGCCAAAAAATGGGAATATGTGGGTAGGAGAGTAGGGGGGTGGGAGGGTGTAGGAGGCTTTTGGGATAGCATTGGAAATGTAATTGAGGAAAATACGTGATAAAAAAAAATAAGAGGAAAAAAAAAACAAAGAAGAAACCCTAGGAAAGAAATCTGGAATCATAGATGCAAGCATCAGGAACAGAATACAAGAGATGGAAGAGAGAATCTCGGGTGCAGAAGATTCCATAGAGAACATCTGCACAACAATCAAAGTAAATACAAAACACAAAAAGATCCTAACTCAAAACATCCAGGAAATCCAGGACACAATGAGAAGACAAAACCTACGGATAATAGGAGTTGATGAGAATGAAGATTTTCAACTTAAAGGGCCAGCAAATATCTTCAACATAATTACAGAAGAAAACTTCCCAAATCTAAAGAATGACATGCCTATGAACATACAAGAAGACTACAGAACTCCAAATACACTGGACTAGAAAAGAAATTCCTCCTGACACATAATAATCAGAACAACAAATACACTAAATAAAGATAGAATATTAAAAACAGTTAAGGGAGAAACGTCAAGTAACATATAAAGGCAGGCCTATCAGAATTACACCAGACTTTTCACCAGAGACTATGAAAGCCAGAAGAGCCTGGACAGATGTAATACAGACACTAAGAGAACACAAATGCCAGCCCAGGCTACTATACCCGGCCAAACTCTCAATTACCATAGATGGAGAAACCAAAGTATTCCATGACAAAACCAAATTCACACATTATCTTTCCATGAATCCAGCCCTTCAAAGGATAATAACAAAAAAAAAAATACAAAGACAGTAATCACTCCCTGGAAAAAGCAAGAAGGTAATCCCTAAACAAACCAAAAAGAAGACAGCCATAACAACAGAAGGCCAACTCTAACAACAAAAATAAAAGGAAGCAACAATTACTTTTCCTTAATATCTCTTAATATCAATGGACTCAATTCCCCAATAAAAAGACATAGACTAAACAGACTGGCTACACAAACAGGACCCAACATTCTGCTGATTACAGGAAACCCATCTCAGGGAAAAAGACGACACTACCTCAGAGTGAAAGGCTGGAAAACAATTTTCCAAGCAAATGGTCTGAAGAAACAAGCTGGAGTAGCCATTATTTTTTTTTAATTTAAGTATTTTATTTTACAATATGGCTGTTTGCCTGCATATATTTCTCTTTGTTTCCCATTTTTATTAGGTATTTACCTCATTTACATTTCCAATGCTATACCAAAAGTCCCCCATACCCACCCACCCCCAATCCCCTACCCACCCACTCCCCCTTTTTGCCCTGGCGTTTCCCTGTACTGGGGCATATAAAGTTTGTGTGTCCAATAAGCCTCTCTTTCCATTGATGGCCGACTAGGACATCTTTTGATACATATGCAGCTAGAGTCAAGAGCTCCGGGGTACTGGTTAGTTCATAATGTTGTTCCACCTATAGGGTTGCAGATCCCTTTAGCTCCTTGGCTACTTTCTCTAGCTCCTCCATTGGGAGCCCTGTGATCTATCCATTAGCTGAGTGTGAGCATCCACTTCTGTGTTTGCTAGGCCCCAGCATAGTCTCACAAGAGACAGCTACATCTGGGTCCTTTCGATAAAATCTTGCTAGTGTATGCAATGGTGTCAGCGTTTGGATGCTGATTATGTGGTGGATCCCTGGATATGGCAGTCTCTACATGGTCCATCATTTCACCTCAACTCCAAACTTTGTCTCTGTAACTCCTTCCATGGGTGTTTTGTTCCCAATTCTAAGGAGGGGCATAGTGTCCACACTTCAGTCTTCATTCTTCTTGAGTTTCATGTGTTTAGCAAATTGTATCTTATATCTTGCGTATCCTAGGTTTGGGGCTAGTATCCACTTATCAGTGAGTACATATTTTGTGAGTTCCTTTGTGAATGTGTTACCTCACTCAGGATGATGCCCTCCAGGTCCATCCATTTGGCTAGGAATTTCATAAATTCATTCTTTTTAATAGCTGAGTAGTACTCCATTGTGTAGATGTACCACATTTTCTGTATCCATTCCTTTGTTGAGGGGCATCTGGGTTCTTTCCAGCTTCTGGCTATTATAAATAAGGCTCTATTGCTGGATCCTCCGGTAGTACTATGTCCAATTTTCTGAGGAACCACCAGACTGATTTCCAGAGTGGTTGTACAAGCCTGCAATCCCACCAACAATGGAGGAGTGTTCCTCTTTCTCCGCATCCACACCAGCATCTGCTGTCACCTGAATTTTTGATCTTAGACATTCTGACTGGTGTGAGATGGAATCTCAGGGTTGTTTTGATTTGCGTTTCCCTGATGATTAAGGATTTTGAACATTTTTTCAGGTGCTTCTCTGCCATTAGGTATTCCTCGGGTAAGAATTCTTTGTTCAGTTCTGAGCCCCATTTTTTAATGGGGTTATTTGATTTTCTGAAGTTCACCTTCTTGAGTTCTTCATATATGTTGGATATTAGCCCCTATCTGATTTAGGATAGGTAAAGATCCTTTCCCAATCTGTTGGTGGTCTTTTTGTCTTATTGACGGTGTGTTTTGCCTTGCAGAAACTTTGGAGTTTCATTAGGTCCCATTTGTCAATTCTCGATCTTAAAGCACAAGCCATTGCTGTTCTGTTCAGGAATTTTTCCCCTGTGCCCATATTTTCAAGGCTTTTTCCCACTTTCTTCTCTATAAGTTTCAGTGTCTCTGGTTTTATGTGAAGTTCCTTGATCCACTTAGATTTGACCTTAGTACAAGGAGATAAGTATGGATCGATTCGCATTCTTCTACATGATAACAACCAGTTGTGCCAGCACCAATTGTTGAAAATGCTGTCTTTCTTCCACTGGATGGTTTTAGCTCCCTTGTCGAAGTTCAAGTGACCATAGGTGTGTGGGTTCATTTCTGGGTCTTCAATTCTATTCCATTGGACTACTTGTCTGTCTCTATACCAGTACCATGCAGTTTTTTATCACAATTGCTTTGTAGTAAAGCTTTAGGTTAGGCATGGTGATTCCACCAGAGGTTCATTTATTCTTGACAAGAATTTTTGCTATCCTAGGATTTTTGTTATTCCAGATAAATTTGCAAATTGCTCCTTCTAATTCGTTGAAGAATTGAGTTGGAATTTTGATGGGGATTGCATTGAATCTGTAGATTGCTTTTGGCAAGATAGCCATTTTTACAATGTTGATCCTGCCAATCCATGAGCATGGGAGATATTTCCATCTTCTGAGATCTTCTTTAATTTCTTTCTTCAGAGATTTGAAGTTTTTATCATACAGATCTTTCACCTCCTTAGTTAGAGTCACACCAAGATATTTTATATTATTTGTAACTATTGAGAAGGCTGTTGTTTCACAATTTCTTTCTCAGACTGTTTATTCTTTGTATAGAGAAAGGCCATTGAATTGTTTGAGTTTATTGTATATACAGCTACTTCACCAAAGCTGTTTATCGGATTTAGGAGTTCTCTGGTAGAATTTTTAGGGTCACTTATATATACTATCATATCATCTGCAAAAAGTGATATTTTGACTTCCTCTTTTCCAATTTGTATCCCCTTGATCTCCTTTTGTTGTCGAATTGCTCTGGCTAATACATCAAGTATTATGTTGAAAAGGTAGGGAGAAAGTGGGCAGCCTTGTCTAGTCCCTGATTTTAGTGGGATTGCTTCCAGCTTCTCTCCATTTCCTTTGAAGTTGGCTACTGGTTTGCTGTAGATTGCTTTTATCATGTTTAGGTATGGGCCTTGAATTCCTGATCTTTCCAAAACTTTTATCATGAATGGGTGTTGGATCTTGTCAAATGCTTTTTCTGCATCTAACGAGATGATCATGTGGTTTTTGTCTTTGAGTTTGTTCATATAATGGATTATATTGATGGATTTTCATATATTAAACCATCCCTGCATCCCTGGAATAAAACCTACTTGGTCAGGATGGATGACTGCTTTAATGTGTTCTTGGATTCGGTTAGCGAGAATTTTTTTTTCTTTCCATTTTTTATTAGGTATTTAGCTCATTTACATTTCCAATGCTATACCAAAAGTCCCCCATACCCACCCACCCCCACTCCCCTACCCGCCCACTCCCCCTTTTTAACCCTGGCGTTCCCCTGTTCTGGGGCATATAAAGTTTGTGTGTCCAATGGGCCTCTCTTTCCAGTGATGGCCGACTAGGCCATCTTTTGATACATATGCAGCTAGAGTCAAGAGCTCCGAGGTACTGGTTAGTTCATAATGTTGATCCACCTATAGGGTTGCAGATCCCTTTAGCTCCTTGGCTACTTTCTCTAGCTCCTCCATTGGGAGCCCTGTGATCCATCCATTAGCTGACTGTGGGCATCCACTTCTGTGTTTGCTAGGCCCCGGCATAGTCTCACAAGAGACAGCTACATCTGGGTCCTTTCGATAAAATCTTGCTAGTGTATGCAATGGTGTCAGTGTTTGGATGCTGATTATGTGGTAGATCCTTGGATAAGGCAGTCTCTACATGGTCCATCCTTTCATCTCAGCTCCAAACTTTGTCTCTGTAACTCCTTCCAAGGGTGTTTTGTTCCCACTTCTAAGGAGGGGCATAGTGTCCACACTTCAGTCTTCATTTTTCTTGAGTTTCATGTGTTTAGGAAATTGTATCTTATATCTTGGGTATCCTAGGTTTTGGGCTAATATCCACTTATCAGTGAGTACATATTGTGTGAGTTCCTTTGTGAATGTGTTACCTCACTCAGGATGATGCCCTCCAGGTCCATCCATTTGGCTAGGAATTTCATAAATTCATTCTTTTTAATAGCTGAGTAGTACTCCATTGTGTAGATGTACCACATTTTCTGTATCCATTCCTCTGTTGAGGGGCATCTGGGTTCTTTCCAGCTTCTGGCTATTATAAATAAGGCTGCTATGAACATAGTGGAGCATGTGTCCTTCTTACCAGTTGGGGCATCTTCTGTATATATGCCCAGGAGAGGTATTGCTGGATCCTCCGGTAGTACTATGTCCAATTTTCTGAGGAACCGCCAGACGGATTTCCAGAGTGGTTGTACAAGCCTGCAATCCCACCAACAATAGAGAAGTGTTCCTCTTTCTCCACATCCACGCCAGCATCTGCTGTCACCTGAATTTTTGATCTTAGCCATTCTGACTGGTGTGAGGTGGAATCTCAGGGTTGTTTTGATTTGCATTTCCCTGATGATTAAGGATGTTGAACATTTTTTCAGGTGCTTCTCTGCCATTCGGTATTCCTCAGGTGAGAATTCTTTGTTCAGTTCTGAGCCCCATTTTTAATGGGGTTATTTGATTTTCTGAAGTCCAAATTCTTGAGTTCTTTATATATGTTGGATATTAGTCCCCTATCTGATTTAGGATAGGTAAAGATCCTTTCCCAATCTGTTGGTGGTCTTTTTGTCTTATTGACGGTGTGTTTTGCCTTGTAGAAACTTTGGAGTTTCATTAGGTCCCATTTGTCAATTCTCGATCTTACAGCACAAGCCATTGCTGTTCTGTTCAGGAATTTTTCCCCTGTGCCCATATCTTCAAGGCTTTTCCCCACTTTCTCCTCTATAAGATTCAGTGTCTCTGATTTTATGTGAAGTTCTTTGATCCATTTAGATTTGACCTTAGTACAAGGAGATAAGTATGGATCGATTCGCATTCTTCTACATGATAACAACCAGTTGTGCCAGCACCAATTGTTGAAAACGCTGTCTTTCTTCCACTGGATGGTTTTAGCTCCCTTGTCGAAGATCAAGTGACCATAGGTGTGTGGGTTCATTTCTGGGTCTTCAATTCTATTCCATTGGACTACTTGTCTGTCTCTATACCAGTACCATGCAGTTTTTATCACAATTGCTCTGTAGTAAAGCTTTAGGTCAGGCATGGTGATTCCACCAGAGGTTCTTTTATCCTTGAGAAGACTTTTTGCTATCCTAGGTTTTTTGTTATTCCAGATGAATTTGCAAATTGCTCCTTCTAATTCGTTGAAGAATTGAGTTGGAATTTTGATGGGGATTGCATTGAATCTGTAGATTGCTTTTGGCAAGATATCCATTTTTTCAATGTTGATCCTGCCAATCCATGAGCATGGGAGATCTTTCCATCTTCTGAGATCTTCTTTAATTTCTTTCTTCAGAGACTTGAAGTTTTTATCATACAGATCTTTCACTTCCTTAGTTAGAGTCACTCCGAGATATTTTATACTATTTGTGACTATTGAGAAGGGTGTTGTTTGCCTAATTTCTTTCTCAGCCTGTTTATTCTTTGGGTAGAGAAAGGCCATTGACTTGTTTGAGTTAATTTTATATCCAGCTACTTCACCGAAGCTGTTTATCAGGTTTAGGAGTTCTGTGGTGGAATTTTTAGGGTCACTTATATATACTATCATATCATCTGCAAAAAGTGATATTTTGACTTCCTCCTTTCCAATTTGTATCCCCTTTATCTCCTTTTGTTGTCGAATTGCTCTGGCTAATACTTCAAGTACTATGTTGAAAAGGTAGGGAGAAAGTGGGCAGCCTTGTCTAGTCCCTGATTTTAGTGGGATTGCTTCCAGCTTCTCTCCATTTACTTTGATGTTGGCTCCTGGTTTGCTGTAGATTGCTTTTATCATGTTTAGGTATGGGCCTTGAATTCCTGATCTTTCCAGAACTTTTATCATGAATGGGTGTTGGATCTTGTCAAATGCTTTTTCTGCATCTAACGAGATGATCATGTGGTTTTTGTCTTTGAGTTTGTTTATATAGTGGATTACATTGATGGATTTACGTATATTAAACCATCCCTGCATCCCTGGAATAAAACCTTCTTGGTCAGGATGGATGATTGCTTTAATGTGTTCTTGGATTCGGTTAGCGAGAATTTTATTGAGGATTTTTGCATCGATATTCATAAGAGAAATTGGTCTGAAGTTCTCTATCTTTGTTGGATCTTTCTGTGGTTTAGGTATCAGAGTAATAGTGGCTTCATAAAATGAGTTGGGTAGAGTACTTTCTACTTCTATCTTGTGAAAAAGTTTGTGCAGAACTGGAATTAGATCTTCTTTGAAGGTCTGATAGAACTCTGCACTAAACCCGTCTGGTCCTCGGCTTTTTTTGGCTGGGAGACTATTTATAACTGCTTCTATTTCTGTAGGGGATATGGGACTGTTTAGAAGGTCAACTTGGTCCTGATTCAACTTTGGTACCTGGTATCTGTCCAGAAATTTGTCCATTACGTCCAGGTTTTCCAGTTTTGTTGAGTATAGCCTTTTGTAGAAGGATCTGATGGTGTTTTGGATTTCTTCAGGATTTGTTGTTATGTCTCCCTTTTGAGTTCTGATTTTGTTAATTAGGATTTTGTCTCTGTGCCCTCTAGTGAGTCTAGCTAAGGGTTTATCTATCTTGTTGATTTTCTCAAAGAACCAACTCCTCGTTTGGTTAATTCTTTGAATAGTTCTTCTTGTTTCCACTTGGTTGATTTCACCCCTGAGTTTGATTATTTCCTGCCATCTACTCCTCTTGGGTGAATTTGCTTTCTTTTTTTCTAGGGCTTTTAGATGTGTTGTCAAGCTGCTACTATGTGCTCTCTCCCGTTTCTTCTTGGAGGCACTCAGAGCTATGAGTTTCCCTCTTAGAAATGCTTTCATTGTGTCCCAAAGGTTTGGGTACGTTGTGGCTTCATTTTCATTAAACTCTAAAAAGTCTTTAATTTCTTTCTTTATTCCTTCCTTGACCAAGGTATCATTGAGAAGAGTGTTGTTCAGTTTCCACGTGAGTGTTGGCTTTCTGTTATTTTTTTTGTTATTGAAGATCAGCCTTAGTGCATGGTGATCTGATAGGATACATGGGACAATTTCAATATTTTTGAATCTGTTGAGGCCTGTTTTGTGACCTATTATGTGGTCAATTTTGGAGAAGGTACCATGAGGTGCTGAGAAGAAGGTATATCCTTTTGTTTTAGGATAAAATGTTCTGCAGATATCTGTCAGATCCATTTGTTTCGTCACTTCTGTTAGTTTCAGTGTGTCCCTGTTTAGTTTCTGTTTCCATGATCTGTCACCATGTCTGGTGAAAGAGGTGTGTTGAAGTCTCCCACTATTATTGTGTGAGGTGCAATGTGTGCTTTGAGCTTTACTAAAGTGTCATTAATGAATGTGGCTGCCCTTGTATTTGGAGCATAGATATTCAGAATTGAGAGTTCCTCTTGGAGGATTTAACCTTTGATGAGAATGAAGTGCCCCTCCTTGTCTTTTTTGATGACTTTGGGTTGGAAGTCAATCTTATCAGATATTAGGATGGCTACTCCAGCTTGTTTCTTCATACCATTTGCTTGGAAAATTGTTTTCCAGCCTTTTATTCTGAGGTAGTGTCTATCTTTTTCTCTGAGATGTGTCTCCTGTAAACAGCAAAATGTTGGGTCTTGTTTGTGTAGCCAGTTTGTTAGTCTATGTCTTTTTATTGGGGAGTTGAGACCATTGATATTAAGAGATATTAAGGAAAAGTAATTGTTGCTTCCTGTTATTTTTGTTGTTAAAGTTGGCATTCTGTTCTTGTGGCTGTCTTCTTTTAGGTTTGTTGAGGGATTACCTTCTTGTTTTTTCTAGGGCATTGTTCCCGTTCATGTATTGGTTTTTTTCTGTTTTAACATTTGAAGGGCTGGATTCGTGGAGAGATAATGTGCGAATTTGGTTTTGTCATGGAATACTTTGGTTTCTCCATCTATGGTAATTGAGAGTTTGGCTGGGTATAGTAGCCTGGGCTGGAATTTGTGTTCTCTTAGTGTCTGTATAACATCTGTCCAGGCTCTTCTGGCTTTCATAGTCTCTGTTGAAAAATCTGGTGTAATTCTGATAGGCTTGCCTTTGTATGTTACTTGACCTTTTTCCCTTACTGCTTTTAGTATTCTATCTTTATTTAGTGCATTTGTTGTTCTGATTATTATGTGTCGGGAGGAATTTCTTTTCTGGTCCAGTCTATTTGGAGTTCTGTAGGCTTCTTGTATGTTCATAGGCATCTCTTTCTTTAGATTTGGGAAGTTTTCTTCAATAATTTTGTTGAAGATGTTTGCTGGTCCTTTGAGTTGAAAATCTTCATTCTCATCCACTCCTATTATCCGTAGGTTTGGTCTTCTCATTGTGTCCTGGATTTCCTGGATATTTTGAGTTAGGATCTTTTTGCATTTTCCATTTTCTTTGATTGTTGTGCCGATGTTCTCTATGGAATCTTCTGCACCTGAGATTCTCTCTTCCATCTCTTGTATTCTGTTGCTGATGCTCAAATCTATGGTTCCAGATTTCTTTCCTAGGGTTTCTATCTCCAGTGTTGCCTCACTTTGAGTTTTCTTTATTGTTTCTACTTCCCTTTTTAGGTCTTGTATGGTTTTGTTCATTTCCATCACCTGTTTGTATGTTTTTTCCTCTTTTTCTGTAAGGACTTCTACCTGTTTGATTGTGTTTTCCTGTTTTTCTTTAAGGACTTGTAACTCTTTAGCAGTGTTCTCCTGTATTTCTTTAAGTGATTTATTAAAGTCCTTCTTGATGTCCTCTACCATCATCATGAGATATGCTTTTAAATCTAGGTCTAGGTTTTCAGGTGTGTTGGGGTGCCCTGGACTGGGCGAAGTGGGAGTGCTGGGTTCTGATGATGGTGAGTGGTCTTGGTTCCTATTAGTAGGATTCCTACATTTACCTTTCACCATCTGGTAATCTCTGGAGTTAGTAGTTATAGTTGACTCTGTTTAGAGATTGTTCTTCTGGTGATTCTGTTACCGTCTCTCAGCAGACCTGGGAGACAGATTCTCTCCTCTGAGTTTCAGTGCTCAGAGCACTCTCTGCTGGCAAGCTCTCTTACAGGGAAGGTGCGCAGATATCTTGTTTTTGGACCTCCTCCTGGTCGAAGAAGAAGGCCCAAAACAGGGCCTCTCTCAGAAGCTGTGTTGTTTTGGCAGTTCCCAGAAGCTGTCAGCTTCTGTGGTGCAAACTCTCACCTGTGCAGACTAAATTCCTAAGTTCCAGGGAGTCCTGGAACCAAGATGGCGACCTCTGCTCCTGAAGCTGAGGCCGCCTCCCGAGCCAGGCGGACACCTGTCCTCTGGTCTGGATGGTGGCCGGCTGTCTGCAGCCTGCAAAGGGTACTGCCTCAGCGGCTCTGTGCTTCTGCCCGTGCCAGAAGCTGTCCGGTTCTCTGGCGCACCCTCTAACCTGTTCAGACTAATTTCCTAGGTCCCGCGGAGTCCCGGAACCCAGATGGTGACCACTGCTGCTGAGGCTGAGGCCGCCTCCCAAGCCAGGCAGACACCTGTCCTCTGGTCCGGATGGTGGCCGGCTGTCTGCGGCCCGGTTCTCTGGCGCACCCTCTAACCTGTTCAGACTAATTTCCTAGGTCTCGAGGAGTCCCGGAACCCAGATGGCATCCGCTGCTGCTGAGGCTGAGGCCGCCTCATAGCGAGAATTTTATTGAGGATTTTTGCATCGATATTCATAAGAGAAATTGGTCTGAAGTTCTCTATATTTGTTGGATCTTTCTGTGGTTTAGGTATCAGAGTAATAGTGGCTTCATAAAATGAGTAGGGTAGAGTACCTTCTACTTCTATTTTGTGAAATAGTTTGTGCAGAACTGGAATTAGATCTTCTTTGAAGGTCTGAAAGAACTCTGCACTAAACCCGTCTGGTCCTGGGCTTTTTTTGGCTGTGAGACTATTAATAACTGCTTCTATTTCTTTAGGTGATATGGGACAGTTTAGATGGTCAACTTGATCCTGATTCAACTTTGGTACCTGGTATCTGTCCAGAAAGTAGTCCATTTCGTCCAGGTTTTCCAGTTTTGTTGAGTATAGCCTTTTGTAGAAGGATCTGATGGTGTTTTGGATTTCTTCAGGATCTGTTGTTATGTCTCCCTTTTCATTTCTGATTTTGTTAATTAGGATTTTGTCCCTGTGCCCTTTAGTGAGTCTAGCTAAGGGTTTATCTATCTTGTTGATTTACTCAAAGAACCAACTCCTCATTTGGTTAATTCTTTGAATAGTTCTTCTTGTTTCCACTTGGTTGATTTCACCCCTGAGTTTGATTATTTCCTGCCTTCTACTCCTTTTGGGTGAATTTGCTTCCTTTTTTTCTAGAGCTTTTAGATGTGTTGTCAAGCTGCTAGTATGTGCTCTCTCCCGTTTCTTCTTGGAGGCACTCAGAGCTATGAGTTTCCCTCTTAGAAATGCTTTCTTTGTGTCCCATAGGTTTGGGTAAGTTGTGGCTTCATTTACATTAAACTCTAAAAAGTCTTTAATTTCTTTCTTTATTCCTTCTTGTACCAAGGTATCATTGAGAAGAGTGTTGTTCAGTTTCCACGTGAATGTTGGCTTTCCATTATTTATGTTGTTATTGAAGATCAGTCTTAGGCCATGGTGGGCTGATAGGATACATGGGACAATTTCAATATTTTTGTATCTGTTGAGGCCTGTTTTGTAACCAATTATATGGTCAATTTTGGAGAAGGTCCCGTGAGGTGCTGAGAAAAAGGTATATCCTTTTGTTTTAGGATAAAATGTTCTGTAGATATCTGTCAGGTCCATTTGTTTCATAACTTCTGTTAGTTTCAATGTGTCCCTGTTTATTTTCTGTTTCCACGATCTTTCCATTGATTAAAGTGGTGTGTTGAAGTCTCCCACTATTATTGTGTGAGGTGCAATGTGTGCTTTGAGCTTTACTAAAGTGTCTTCAATGAATGTGGCTGCCCTTGCATTTGGCGCATAGATATTCAGAATTGAGAGTTCCTCTTGGAGGATTTTACCTATGATGAGTATGAAGTGTCCCTCCTTGTCTTTTTTGATACCTTTGGGTTGGAAGTGGATTTTATCTGATATTAGAATGGCTACTCCAGCTTGTTTCTTCAGACCATTTGCTTGGAAAATTGTTTTCCAGCCTTTCACTCTGAGGTAGTGTCTGTCTTTTTCCCTGAGATGGGTTTCCTGTAAGCAGCAAAATGTTGGGTCCTGTTTGTGTAGCCAGTCTGTTACTCTATGTCTTTTTATTGGGGAATTGAGTCCATTGATATTAAGAGATATTAAGGAAAAGTAATTGTTGCTTCCTTTTATTTTTGTTGTTAGAGTTGGCATTCTGTTCTTGTGGCTGTCTTCTTTTTGGTTTGTTGAGGGATTACTTTCTTGCTTGTTCTAGTGCGTGACTTCCGTCCTTGTATTGCTTCTTTTCTGTTATTATCCTTTGAAGGGCTGGATTCGTGGAAAGATATTGTGTGGATTTGGTTTTGTCGTGGAATACTTTGGTTTCTCCATCTATGGTAATTGAGAGTTTGGCCGGGTATAGTAGCCTGGGCTGGCATTTGTGTTCTCTTAGTGTCTGTATAACATCTGTCCAGGCTCTTCTGGCTTTCATAGTATCTGGTGAAAAGTCTGGTGTAATTCTGATAGGCCTTCCTTTATATGTTACTTGACCTTTCTCCCTTACTGCTTTTAATATTCTATCTTTATTTAGTGCATTTGTTGTTCTGATTATTATGTGTCGGGAGGAATTTCTTTTCTGGTCCAGTGTATTTGGAGTTCTGTAGGCTTCTTGTATGATCATGGGCATCTCTTTCTTTATGTTTGGGAAGTTTTCTTCTATTATTTTGTTGAAGGTATTAGCTGGCCCTTTAAGTTGAAAATCTTCATTCTCGTCAATTCCTATTATCTGTAGGTTTGGTCTTCTCATTGTGTCCTGGATTTCCTGGATGTTTTGAGTTAGGATCCTTTTGCATTTTGTATTTTCTTTGACTGTTGTGTCGATGTTCTCTATGGAATCTTCTGCACCTGAGATTCTCTCTTCCATTCTTGTATTCTGTTGCTGATGCTCGCATCTATGTTTCCAGATCTCTTTCCTAGGGTTTCTATCTCCAGCGTTGCCTCACTTTGGGTTTTCTTTATTGTGTCTACTTCCCTTTTTAGTTCTAGTATGGTTTTGTTCATTTCCATCACCTGTTTGGATTTGTTTTCCTGTTTTTCTTTAAGGACTTCTACATGTTTGGTTGTGTTTTCCTGCTTTTCTTTAAGGGCCTGTAACTCTTTAGCAGTGCTCTCCTGTAATTCTTTAAGTGACTTATGAAAGTCCTCCTTGATGTCCTCTATCATCATCATGAGAAATGTTTTTAAATCTGGGTCTAGATTTTCGGTTGTGTTGAGGTTCCCAGGACTAGGTGGGGTGGGAGTGCTGTGTTCTGATGATGGTGAGTGGTCTTGATTTCTGTTAGTAGGATTCTTACATTTGCCTTTCGCCATCTGGTAATCTCTGAAGCTAGCTGTTATAGTTGTCTCTGTTAAGAGCTTGTTCTTCAGGTGACTCTGTTAGCCTCTATAAGCAGACCTGGGAGGGTAGCACTTTCCTTAGTTTCAGTGGGCAGAGTATTCTCTGCAGGCAAGCTCTCTCCTTGCAGGTAAGGTACCCAGATATCTGGTGTTCGAACCGGTTTCCTGGCAGAAGTTGTGTTCCACCCACTGGAGGTCTTAGGATCCCATCTGGAATCCTGTGTGGGCCCTTGCGGTGTCGGGCGACTCCGCTGGCAAGGTACCCCGGGGCTCGAGTGGAGCAAAAGGGGCTTGTGCCCCAGGTCATGCCCGGATAGTCTGCTTCCCTATATACCGCAGTCTCAGGTTCCACACGATTGGATTGGGGCAGGCGCTGTGTTCCACTCACCAGAGGTCTTAGGATCCCATGGGAATCCCGTGTGGGCCCTTGCGGGTGTCGGGCGACTCAGCTGGCACAGTAGCCCGGGGCTCGAGTGGAGCTGAAGGCTGGAGTAGCCATTCTAATATCAAATAAAATCGACTTTGAAACCAAAGTTATCAAAAAAGACAAGAAGAGACACTTCATTCTCATCAAAGGTAAAATCCTCCAAGAGGAAATCTCAATTCTGAATATCTATGCTCCAAATACAAGGGCAGTCACATTCATTAAAGACACTTCAGTAAAGCTCAAAGCACACATTGCACCTCACACAATAATAGTGGGAGACTTCAACACACCACTTTCACCAATGGACAGATCATGGAAACAGAAACTAAACAGGGATGCAGTGAAACTAACAGAAGTTATGAAACAAATTGACTTAACAGATATCTACAGAACATTTTATCCTAAAAAAAGGATATACCTTCTTCTCAGCCCCTCTCAGGACCTTCTCCAAAATCGACCATATAATTGCTCAAAAACAGGCCTCAACATATACAAAAATATTGAAATTGTCCCATGCATCCTATCAAACCACCATGGACTAAGGCTGATCTTCAATAATAAGATAAATAATGGAAAGCCAACATTCATGTGGAAACTGAACAACACTCTTCTCAATGATACCTTGGTCAAGGAAGGAATAAAGAAAGAAATTAAAGACTTTTTGAGTTTAATGAAGCCACAACATACCCAAACCTATGAGACAAAATGAAAGCATTTCTAAGAGGGAAACTCATAGCTCTGAGTGCCTCCTAGAAGAAACGGGAGAGAGCACATACTAGCAGCTTGACAACACATCTAAAAGCTCTAGAAATCCACACACCTATGGTCACTTGATCTTCAACAAGGGAGCTAAAACCATCCAATGGAAGAAAGAAAGCATTTTCAAAATGGTGCTGGCACTTCTGGTTGTTATCATATAGAAGAATGTGAATCGATACATTCCTATCTCCATGTACTAAGGTCAAATCTAAGTGGATCAAGGAACTTCACATAAAACCAGAGACACCTAAACTTATAGAGGAGAAAGTGGGGGAAAGCCTCGAAAATATGGGCATAAGGGAAAAAGTCCTGAATAGAACAGCAATGGCTTGTGCTTTAAGACAGAAAATTGACAAATGGGACCTCATGAAACTGCAAAGTTTCTGCAAGGCAAAAGACGCCGTCAATAAGACAACAAGGCCACCAACAGATTGGGAAAGGATCTTTACCTATCCTAAATCAGATAGGGGACTAATATCCAATATATAGAGAGAACTCAAGAAGGTGGACTCCAGAAAATCAAATAACCCCATTAAAAAATGGGGCTCAGAGCTAAGCAAAGAATTTTCACCTGAGGAATACTGAATGGCTGAGAAGCACCTGAAAAAATGTTCAACATCCTCAATCATCAGAGAAATGCAAATCAAAACAACCCTGAGATTCCATCTCACACCAGTCAGAATGGCTAAGATCAAAAATTAAGTTGACAGCAGATGCTGGCAAGGATGTGGAGAAAGAGGAACACTCCTCCATTGTTGGTGGGATTGCAAGCTTGTACAACCACTCTGGAAATCAGTCTGGTGGTTCCTCAGCAAATTGGACATAGTACTACCAGAGAATCCTGCAATACCTCTCCTGGGCATATATCCAGAAAATGGCCCAACCGGTAAGAAGGACACATGCTCCACTATGTTCATAGCAGCCTTATTTATAATACCAGACTAGCTACACAAACATGAAGAAGACAGCCACAAGAACAGAATGCCAATGTTAACAACAAAAATAATAGGAAGCAACAATTACTTTTCCTTGATATCTCTTAATATCAATGGACTCAACTCCCCAATAAAAAGACATAGACTAACAGACTAGCTACACAAACATGACCCAACATTCTGCTGCTTACAGGAAACCCATCTCAGGGAAAAAGACAGATACTACCTCAGAGTGAAATGCTGGAAAACAATTTTCCAAGCAAATGGTCTGAAGAAACAAGCTGGAGTAGCCATTCTAATATTGAATAAAATCGACTTCTAACCCAAAGTCATCAAAAAAGACAAGGAGGGACACTTCATACTCATCAAAGGTAAAATCTACCAAGATGAACTCTCAATTCTGAATAGCTATGCTAAAAATACAAGGGCAGCCACACTCATTAAAGACACTTTAGTAAAGCTCAAAGCACACATTGCACCTCACACAATAATTGTGGGAGACTTCAACATACCACTTTCACCAATGGACATATCATGGAAACAAAAACTAAAGAGGGACACAGTGAAACCAACAGAAGTTATGAAACAAATGGATCTAACAGATATCTACAGAACATTTTATCCTAAAAAAAAAGGATATACCTTCTTCTCAGCACCTCATGGTACCTTCTCCAAAATTGACCACATAATTGGTCACAAAATAAGCCTCAAAAGATACAAAAATATTGAAATTGTCCCATGCATCCTATCAGATAAACATGGACTAATGCTGCTCATCAATAACAACATAAATAATAGAAAGCCAACATTCACGTGTAAACTGAACAACACTCTTCTCAATGATACCTTGGTCAAGGAAGGAATAAAGAAAGAAATTAAGGACTTTTTGGAGTTTAATGAAAATGAAGCCACAACATACCCAAACTTATGGGACACAATGAAAGCATTTCTAAGAGGAAAACTCGTAGCTCAGAGTGCCTCCAAAAAGAAACTAGAGAGAGCACACACTAGCAGCTTGAAAACACACCTAAAACTCTAGAACAAAATGAAAGCAAATTCACCCAAGAGCAGTAGAAGGCAGGAAATAAACTCAGGGGCAATATCAACCAAGTGGAAACAAGAAGAACATTCAAAGAATCAACCAAAGGAGGAGCTGGTACTTTGAGAAAATAAAGAAGACAGATAAACACTTAGCCAGACTCAATAGACGGCACAAGTAAAGCATCCTAGTTAACAAAATCAGGAAAGAAAAGGGAGACATAACAACAGATCCTGAATAAATCCAAAACACCATCAGATCCTTCTACAAAAGGCTATACTCAACCACACTGGAGAACCTGGATGAAATGGACAAGTTTCTAGAAAGATACCAGGTACCAAAGTTAAATCAAGATCAGGTTAATGATCTAAACAGTCCTATATCTCCTAGAGAAATAGAAGCAGTCATTAATAGTCTCCCAGGCAAAAAAAAAAGGCCAGAAACAGATGGGTTTAGAGCAGACATTTATCAGACCTTCAAAGAACTATTCCACAAAATAGAAGCAGAAGGTACTCTACCCAACTCATTCTATGAAGCCACAATTACTCTGATACCTAAACCACAAAGAGACCCAACAAGGTTAGAGAACTTCAGACCAATTTCCCTTATGAATATCGATGCACAAATGCTTAATAAAGTTCTTGCTAACCGAATCCAAGAACACATAAAAAGAGTCATCCATCCTGACCAAGTAGGTTTCATCCCAGGGATGCAGGGATGGTTCAATATACGGAAATCCATCAACACAATCCACTATAGAAACAAACTCAAAGACAAAAACCACATGATCATCTCGTTAGATGCGGAGAAAGAATCTGACAAAATCCAACATCATTTCTGATAAAAGTCTTGAAAATATCAGGAATTCGAGGCCCATACATAAACATGGTAAAAGCAATCTACAGCAAACCAGTAGCCAACATCAAAGTAAATGGTGAGAAGATGGAAGCAATCCCAATAAAATCAGGGACTACATAAGGCTGCCAACTTTCTCCCGAACCGATTCAACATAGTACTTTGAGTCCTAGCCAGAGCAATTCGACAACAAAAGGATATCAAGGGGATACAGATTGGAAAGAGAGAAGTCAAAATATCACTTTTTGCAGATGATATAATAGTATATATAAGTGACCCTAAAAATTCCACCAGAGAACTCCTAACATAATAAACAGCTTCAATGAAGTAGCTGGATATAAAATTAACACAAACAAGTCAACGGCCTTTCTGTACAAAAAGGATAAACAGGCTGAGAAAGAAATTAGGGAAACAACACCCTTTTCAAAAGTCACAAATAATATAAAATACCTTGGTGTGATTCAAACTAAGAAAGTGAAAGATCTGTACAATAAGAACTTCCAGTCTCTGAAGAAAGAAATTAAAGAAGATCTCAGAATATGTAAAGATCTCTCATGCTCATGGCTTGGCAGGATCAATATAGTAAAAATGGCTATTTTGCCAAAAGCAATCTATAGATTCAATGCAATCCCCATCAAAATTCTAACTCAATTCTTCAATGAATTAGAAAGGAAAATCTGCATATTCATCTGGAGTAACAAAAAAACTAGGATAGCAAAAACTCTTCTCAAGGATAAAAGAACCTCTGATGGAATCACCATGCCTGACCTAAAGCTGTACTACAGAACAATTGTGATAAAAACTGCATGGTACTGGTATAGTGACAGACAAGTAGACCAATGGAACAGAATTGAAGACCCTGAGATGAACCCACACACCTATACTCACTTGATCTTTGACAAGGGAGCTAAAACCATCCAGTGGAAAAAAGATAGCATTTTCAACAAATGGTGCTGGCACAACTGGTTGTTATCATGTAGAAGAATTTGAATTAATCCATTCCTATCTCCTTGTACTAAGTTCAAATCTAAGTGGATCAAGGAACTCCACATAAAACCAGAGACACCTAAACTTATAGAGGAGAAAGTGGGGAAAAGCCTCGATAATATGGGTACAGGGGAAAAATTCCTGAATAGAACAGCAATGGCTTGTGCTGTAAGATCGAGAATCGATAAATGGGACCTCATAAAGTTTCAAAGCTTCGGCCAGGCAAAAGACACCATCAATAAGACAAAAAGACCACCAACAGATTAGGAAAGGATCTTTACCTATCCTAAATCAGATAGGGGACTAATATCTAATATATATAAAGAACTCAAGAAGGTGGACTCCAGAAAATCAAATAACCCCGTTAAAAAATGGGGCTCAGAGCTAAACAAAGAATTTTCACCTGAGGAATACTGAATGGCTGAGAAGCACCTGAAAAAATGTTCAACATCCTCAATCATCAGAGAAATGCAAATCAAAAAAACCCTGAGATTCCACCTCACACCATTCAGAATGGCTAAGACCAAAAATTCAGGTGACAGCAGATGCTGGCGTGGATGTGGAGAAAGAGGAACACTCCTCCATTGTTGGTGGGAGTGCAGGCTTGTACAACCACTCTGGAAATCAGTCTGGCGGCTCCTCAGAAAATTGGATATAGTTCTACCAGAGGATCCAGCAATACCTCTCCTGGGCATATATCCAGAAGATGTCCCAACCGGTAAGAAGGACACATGCTCCACTATGTTCATAGCAGCCTTATTTATAATAGCCAGAAGCTGGAAAGAACCCAGATGCCCCTCAACAGAGGAATGGATACAGAAAATGTGGTACATCTACACAATGGAATACTACTCAGCTATTAAAAAGAATGAATTTATGAAATTCCTAGGCAAAGGGATGGACCTGGAGGGCATCATCCTGAGTGAGGCAACCCAATCACAAAGAAACTCACACAATATGTACTCACTGATAAGTGGATATTAGCCCAGAAACTTAGGATACCCAAGATATAAGATACAATTTGCTAAACACATGAAACTCAAGAAGAATGAAGACCAAAATGTGGACACTTTGCCCCTTCTTAGAATTGGGAACAAAATACCCATGGAAGGAGTTACAGAGACAAAGCTTGGTACTGTGTCAAAAGGATGGACCATCTAGAGCCTGCCATATCCAGGGTTCCATCCCATAATCAGCTTCCAAACGCTGACACCATTGCGTACACTAGCAAGATTTTGCTAAAAGGACCCAGATATAGCTGTCTCTTGTGAGACTATGCCGGGGCCTAGCAAACACAGAAGTGGATGCTCACAGTCATCTATTGGATGGATCACAGGGCCCCCAATGGAGGAGCTAGAGAAAGTAGCCAAGGAGCTAAAGGGATCTGCAACCCTATAGGTGGCACAATATTTTCAACTAACCAGTACCCCGGAGCTCTTGACTCTAGCTGCATATGTATCAAAAGATGGCCTAGTAGGCCATCACTGGAAAGAGAGGCCCATTGGACTTGCAAACTTTATATGCCTCAGTACATGGGGAATGCCAGGGCCAAAAAGTGGGGGTGGGTGGGGGGGTATGGGGGACTTTTGGGATTGCATTGGAAATGTAAATGAGGAAAGTACCTAATTTAAAAAAAAAGAAATTAAAAAAATGTAGAGGCAGATGGATAGGCGGAACTGAGAGGGAGAAGAGATGAGGAGGAGAATAGGGAGATCGAGTATCAAGTGGGGGTAGGACAGGAGAGATGTCTGCATAACCATGAAAATAAATAGAAATCTGCAACTGATGAAGGTGGGAAGGTGGGGGCGTGTCAAGGACAAGACCTGGTCTAAGTGATGTCAATGATTTCTAATCAAAAAAAGTATCTGAAAATTTTCCTGGCTTCCACAATGCATTTTTCTGAATTTGCCTACCAGCTTTACCTCCCTGAGTGTAGCTGCTGCCTCATCCTGCTCTATTGGTCACCCCAATGTGAACTCAAGCTCAGATTTCTCTCATCCAGGGTATTTTAACATTTCTTCTAAAGATGACACTTGGCAAAATTAAGAATAAAATTGTAACTGTTCAGAATTGGACTCTGACAATGGAGATGTATCTCAGCTTGATGGAGAAACTTGTAATAAGCTAATTGTAACTCATTCTAAATGCAGACTCCCAAACCTGGTTTCTTGTTTTGAGTCAATATACGGTAAATGAACTGACTAATAACTAGCTTCACTCCTTTTTCTGAATAGTAGATAGAAGAAAATATGATAGGGGTAGAGAGATAGCTCAGTGGTCAAAAGCACTGAAGGCTCTACCTGAAGACCTGGGTCTTATTCCCAGCATCCATATGATGAATCTGTTACTCCAATTCCAGGAAATATGACAGCATCTCTGGCCCTTGTTTACCCTGCATGCACATTGTGCACAGAGACATGTAGTCGCAAAACATCCTTACATATTAAAATAAAAGTAAATATTTTTAAAGACATGAAACTATAGGGCATATAGAACTAATTGGATTTTTGAAGATTTGTTGTTTTCATTCTATGTGTGAGTGCAGCTACACACAGGTACATGTGAGTGCAAAATCTCATCTGTGAGTCCAGAATAGGGCATCTGATCCCTTGAAGCTGGAGCTAAAGACATTTTTAAGCCATTCTGATGTGGATGCTGTGAACTGAAATCAGGTTCTCTATAAGAGCAGTACTCAGTGTGAACTACTGAACAATCTCTCCAGCATGTCCGGTTGATGTTTGACAGATATATTCTAGTTTTATTCAATTCTTCTTGAACAGTATCAATGTGCTTTACTGGTGAATTCCAACAAATTTAATTTTTTTCACTTTTGTGGACTATTTGTGGAAATCAGTCTGGCAGTTCCTCAGAAAATTGGACATAGTACTACCTGAGGATCCAGCAATACCACTCCTTGGGCATATACCCAGAAAATGCTCCAACATGTAATAAGAACACAGATGTAAAGAACCCAGATGTCCTTCAGCATGTAATAAAGACACAGATGTAAAGAACCCAGATGTCCTTCAGCAGAAGAATGGATACAGAAAATGTACATTTACACAATGGAGTACTACTCAGCTATTAAAAACAATGACAATTAAATTCTTAGGCAAATGGGAGGATCTAGAGGATATCATCCTGAGTGAGATAAAATAATCACAAAAGAACACACATGATATGCACTCACTGATAAGTGGGTATTAGCCCAGAAACTTAGACTACCCAAGATACAATGCACAAACCACATGAAACTCAAGAAGGAAGACCAAAGTGTGGATACTTTGATCATTCTTAGAAGGGGAAACAAACTACCCATGGAAGGAGTTACAGAGACAAAGTGTGGAGCAGAGACTGAAGGAATGACCATCCAGACTGCCCCACCTGGGGATCCATCCCTTATACAGTCATCAATCCCAGACACTATTGTGGGTGCCAACAAGTGCTTGCTGACAGGAGCCTGATATAGCTGTCCCCTGAGAGGCTCTGCCAGTGCCTGACAAATACAGAAGTGGATGTTCACAGCCACTGAGCATGGGGTCCCCAATGAAGGAACTAGAAAAAGGACCCTAGGAGCTGAAGGGGTTTGCAGCCTCATAGGAGGATCAACAATATGAACTAACCAATACCCCCAGAGCTCCCAAGGACTAAACCACCAACCAAAGAGCACACATTGTGGGACTCATGGCTCCAGCTGCATATGTAGCAGAGAATGGTCTAGTTGGCCATCAGTGGGAAGAGAAGCCCTTGGTCCTGTGAAGGCCAGATGCCCCAGTGAATGGAAATGGCAGATCCAGGAAGCAGGAGTGGGTGGGTTGGTGATCAGGGATAAGAGGAAACCAGGAAAGGGAATAACATTTGAAATGTAAAGAAAGAAAATACCTAATAAAAATAGGCAGTAATACCTGGACTTAGTGGGTTATTTAAAACAAGAAACTATTTGGGGGCATGGTGAGGGTCATGAGAGGAGTTGAAGGGGTGATGGGAGTATATATACCATTTAATACATGTGTAAATTTTTCAAGAATAAAGAAAAGTAAGTAAATAAAGATGTCAATTTCAGAATTCTTATGTGATTAAAGGACAGGTTTTCAGTGTATGAAGTATGTTGAAACATTATGTTAAACATCAGAAGCAGTGAAAGACTAAATTCATAATATATAAGCTTTATGGGATATTGTAAGTATAATATTTAAATATCGGATGTAACTATGAGAGTTGGCAAATCTGTACTTTATTTTTAGTTTAAAAATAACATATTTTTCCTGTTGTCTCTAATATTTCTAGTTCCACTGAGTGTGCATGGGTCCATTCTCATCTTAAAAGGAAGATTATCATAAGTCAAATCAAAGACTGTTGATCTTTTAAGCATTTATCAGGTCCCCACCTACTCCTCTTGGGATAACGCTCACATAATTAGTTTATATTCTTTCAGATATTTCTTGTGTTTTGCATTTACATTGTAAATGAGTATGACTCTACTTTCATAGATGTCACAGGAAATGAACCAAGGTCCAGGAAACAAAATATTTCAAATGCAAATAATGGAAGAGAATTTATAAAAGGAAGAATATACAGCTTAGGCAGCTTTAAAGAGACCAATAAGAGGTGATAAAAAAAATCAAGACTGACTGGAATAGTGAGTTGTTACCATACTATGGGCAGCAGGTTTAAGAGAAAAATAGAGGCTTATCAACCGCAGGTAAACTCTAGCAGATGAGTGCTGCTAGTAGAAGAGTGGCACAGCTGCTATTGTAGATAGGACATTAGAGGGGCACCTTGGCATATCAAGTTGCAGTAGGACTAGATGCATCTTCTCCAACTGAGAGTAGAAAAGTCAACCCAGTTATGGGAAACTGATCCAAGAGCAGACAACAGAGTCAGAGACAGTCCTTGCTCCTGTTGTTAGGGGTTCTACATGAAGACCAAGATGCACAACTGTTACATATGTGCAGAAGATATAGGTCAGTACCATGCATGCTCTCTAGTTGGTTATTCAGTCTCTGTGAGCCCCTATGGGCTCAGGTTACTAGAGTCTATTGATTTTCTTGTCCTGGCATTGCTGCTTGACCTCCTTAAATTCTTCCACATCCCTCTTCCACAGAATTCTCCAAGATCTGCCTAATGTTTGGTTGTGGGTCTCTACCTCTGTTTCCATCAATAAAAGAAAATTAATAAAAAATAACAAACAAAAAAAAAAGAAGAAGAAATAAATAAATGAAAGAATAGATGGAGGCACTTGAATCACACTGAGAAGGAGAAATAGATTAGACACCAGTGAATGATGGAAAGAGGGAACAGATTAGGAAAGGGTTGGGGATAGAAACAGGAGGGATTAGGTAGGGAGAGGATGGAGGAAGAGAGTACTGGGATAGAAAACTAGACTATGGGTTGGGATAGCATTTTGGGAATAAGCTAAAAAAAACAACAACAACAATAACAACAACTAGGGTCATGGAAATTCTCAGGAAGCTATGAGAGTCACCGTAGCTAAGACTTCTAGCAATAGGGAAATATGGAGCCTGAATCAGCCATCTCCAGTAATGATGCAAGACTTCCAATGGAGGGATTAGGACACCAACCCAGCCACAAAACCTTAGATCCACAATTTATCCTGCCTACAAGGTATGTAGGGATAAAAGGTTCAGCACAATTTGAGAGAAGGGTCAATGAATGACTGGATCAACTTGAGACCCTTGCCATGAGAGACAGCCCATCCCTGACACTATTAAAGCTATTCTGCAATACTTGCAATCAAGAGTGTAGCAAAACTGTTATCAGAGATGTTTCACCCAGCAAGAGATGGAAACTGATGCAGAGACCCACAACAAAACATTCAGTGAAGCTTAGAGAATCCTGTGGAAGAAAGGGAGAAAGGACTGAAGGAGCCAGAGGAGTACAGAATATCACAGGAACCCCTACAAAATCAACTATCCTGGGCCTATACTGAGTCTTCAAGACTAAACTTCTAACCAGAGAGCCTGCATGGGACTGACCTAGGCCCTCTGAATATACATAACTGTTGTCCAGATAGGACTTCATGTGGAACTGTAAAGTGGGAAAAGGGCCTGTCTCTAACTGCATTGCCTGCCTTTGGATCCCTTTCCCCTAGTTGGGCTGCCTTGGCTAGCCTCAATGGAAGAAGATACACTTAGTCTTACTGCAACTTGATATGCCAAGCATGGCTCCTATCCATCAGAAGCATCACTTTTCTCAGGAGAAATGAAGAGGTAGGGAGGGGAAGGGTGGGTGTGCAGAGAGGAGAGGAAGCTGCAATCCGGATGTGAAGTAAATAAATAACTTAATGAAAAATTTTTAAAAAAGGTTTGAATGTATGTGAATAGAATTATGCTAATTGAGTAGAAAAATTGTGTTTTCTTAGTTTCTAGTTAATTCCAAAATTGCTTTCAAATCTATAAAAAAATATGCATCCATTATGTTCCTGTGTGTATTCTCTTGACTTGGACCCCGTTCTACAATGAAAAAAAAAAAAAACTCTAAACACATGTTTGTACAAACTAAAGGAGACAGACAATTGGTTCTGTTCAGTAAGCCTTTATAAGTGCACCAAAATCCATCCAGAAATTACTGCATATGAGACAAATTATAATTTGATATGTTATCTAAGCCCAAGCTTAGCCTATTATTCCTAAAAAATATGCTTATTATCAACATTAAATGTATTCAGCATAATTTATACTGATATATATGTATATATATACATCACATATGTATATATAAAATTATACATATGTGTGCTCACATGTGCGAATGTAACAATAATAATTAAGTAAATCATGAATAACAAAAGGAATGAAAGAGGTCAGGGATAACTTGGAGTGGGGAGACAGAGAGGAGAAATTATTTGAATATAATATTCATCTATGAAGTTCTCAAATTTAAAAAAAGAAAAGAAAAATGAAAGTTTCCTTGTTCTAGAGAGTTTAATGCACCAGTGACTTTAAATAAACATCATTCCTTTGGAATGTAGGTTACAGATTATTATAATCATTGCTTTATAAATACATGTAGTTCTCTGTTTTCAGGAAAGATTGTTCCTGCCTGAGTAGATGAAAAAATATACCTATATAATTCATATGTGAAATATATGTGTATACATGTGCAAATGTTTTTCAGATTGATGAATAATAGAATTCTATATTACAGAAGACAGTTCATAGTACATTTAGGAAGTTTTCCTATAGCTAACTAGCTGTCTGCATACTCTCTTCATTGCTACCTTCATTTCTTGATTTCTAAATGTATAGATTATAGGATTCAGAAACGGAGTGATAACTGCATCAAATATGGCCAGAAACTTATCAAGATGTGTTGAAGGAGATGGCCAGGTATAGAAAAATATCAAAGGACCAAAGAATAAGAACACCACAGAGATGTGAGCAGAAAGAGTAGATAGGGCTTTAGAGGAACCACTTGAAGAATGTTTTTGCACAGTGATTATGATGACAATATATGAAATGATCAGTATGAAGAAGGAGCCCACAGAAATGAACCCACTGTTGGCTGTGACCATGAATTCCAGCTGGTAAGTATTTATGCAGGCTAGTTTGATAAACCGAGGAAGGTCACAGTAGAAGCTGTCCAACACATTTGGTCCACAGAATGGTAAGTTTACTAAAAAAGCCAGTTGAATCAAAGAATGCATAAGGCCAACCACCCAGGCAGCCACTGAAAACAAGATGCACATCCTCGGGCTCATAATGGTCAGGTAATGGAGAGGCTTACATATGGCCACATATCTGTCAAAGGCCATGGCTATGAGCAGCACCATCTCCACACCACCAATGACATGAATGAAAAATATTTGAGTAACACAACCTGTAAAGGAGATGACTTTGTGCTTTCTGAATAAGTCATAAATCATCTTTGGAGAAGTAACAGAAGAAACACCCAAGTCAATGAAAGAGAGGTTAGCCAAAAGAAAGTACATGGGAGAGTGTAAGTGAGGGTCAGATGCCACAGTGAACACGATGAGGCTGTTTCCCATCATGCTTGCCACATAAAACGTGGAGGAGAACACAAAGAGAAATAGTTGAATACTCCAGGAGTTGGTGAGTCCCAGGAACACAAACTCTGACACCACAGACTGATTCACTCTTTCCATTGGTTGTGTTGGCAGTGCTGCCTGAAGGAGGAAGGAGGAGAAACTATAAATTATATTAATTTTAAATCCTACATATATATAAATAAGTGCTGAGCACTAGTAGTAATCAGAGGATCATAACTTCAAACTGCAGTGAAATCACCTCACATTTTTCCATAAATAACAAGTGAAGGTGAATGGGAAGCATTGAGAAAGGAAAGGAAGGGGTGGGGAAGGGAGGGAATGGAAATGAATGAAAAAGAGAGAAAAATAAGAAAAGTTTTAAAATGAAAAGTTTTAAATTAAGAATCTTGAAAAAGTATAAAGATAAATTTGGTTGGATTTTAAAGGAGAGTATCCTTGTAAACTCTTGATGTGAATATAAATTAGTGTTTTAGTAGCCCAATAAATTAAAAGTAAAGATGAGTAAGGCCCTATGTTTAATCAATAACACCACAATTGATAAAAAGGTTGTAGAGGTTTAAGTAGAGAAATAAAAGGTTGAGGTAAAAAGGAAAATAAACAAAAGTAAGAGGTACCAGGCTAGAGAGATGCCTTGATTAGTAATAGTATTTGCTATGTGATCATTAGAACCAACGCTTAGACCCAAACACCCAAATAAGAAGCTTACTGTGGGTGTGAGAGGGGGAAATAGAAGTATCACTTGAGCCTGTGACCTGCCAGACTAAATCAAGGCTCAATATAAGACCATGTCTCAAAGGAATAAATTGCAGAATGATG
Organism: Mus musculus; assembly: GCF_000001635.26. Lineage (NCBI taxonomy): Eukaryota > Metazoa > Chordata > Mammalia > Rodentia > Muridae > Mus > Mus musculus. The sequence goes on from NC_000068.7 coordinate 111,913,649, forward strand.
GAGTAGGAGCCAGGACATTGTCTTCTGGCATCCAAGAAACACACATATGTGATTTTACACACACACACACACACATACACACACATGAACATACACAAACATTGAGTATGCATATTCATATACCACAATTACACATACAAACAAAATTATGAATAAAAGTAATTATTTAAATTTAAATCTTGAAATACCATGTGATATAGCAAGTCTAATTTTGAGAATTCATATCCAGAAGAAATTATATTTACAAATAAAGAACAATATGTATAAGATTGGTTAAGTGATAGATTAGCAGATAACATACACACATACACAGACACACACACACACACACACACACACACTTGGACACAAAAACTATTCTTCATCCCCTTCAAGAAAAGAAATCCCATTTTTCTTTTAACATGAACAATCCTAGAAGTCTTGTGCTACTTGAAATTAAAGAGACACAAAAAGTCAAATACTGAAACATCTCACTTAGAGTGGACTCTAAAGATTCTTCAGTCATAGAATCTGAGAGTATGACAATTTACCATGAGCAAACGGGATAGGGTAAGAAGGTTAATTTGAAGATTTTTAACAAAGGAGAAAATATTCAATCAGACAGTATGGGTAGTTTCTGGAAAATCGTTGTACAATGTGGTCACTATATTTAAAAAAAAAAAGTAGTGCCTACATGAAAATTAGAAAGGGTAGAACTTCAGCATTCATATTCTGAATAAGTATGGGTGGTCAATATGCTAATTAGCTTGACTTAATCATTATACACCATTCACATATACTTACATGTTTTATATTATGTTTATGAAGATATATAAAACACCTCATGGTACACCATAAATATATACAGCACCTTTTTGTTAATTGTCCTTCATAAAAACTGGAGGAAGAAAAGGTTCTTATTACTCTTATGAATTTTGAAATTGTGATCAAGGAGAAGCTGCTGCCAGTCATGTAGTTTTGTTGTAACATTGTAGAATATCCCTCTACATTCAAACTAGAACCAGTTTAGAGATGTTCCTCATAACATGGAAGATTAGTCAACAACAAAGACAGCAATTCATCTAAGATCTTTAGAATTTCATTTAAAGAATAATGTATTGTCAGTTCAATTACAAATAAAAACTACTCACTGTTCTTCAACTATCCATGTTGATCTCCATGGCAATGACTAAAGACATTATTCAAGATTGTTATATCTTACTTTTGACTTCTCATCTCTGCAAAACATATAATCCCAAGGTTTATGAAGAGGTTTTTATTACCATTAAGTCTTACTTTAAAATATAAATATTAATATATTATCCTTTAATTGAGTTAACTGGATATACTAACTCCCCAAAAAGGTTGATTTATATGTACTTGCATTCTATCAGACAGACAGTTATCAGTCTGCATCATTTCAAAATATTTCTTTAACAGTTGACATCATGACAAAATCAAACACACAAACTTGAGTACCAGCCTTGAAGTATTGGACATGACATAAATCACAGCCCTGAAATTATTCTAAATTGACCTTAATGTTATGCAAGATGACATTATGTAGTAGTAACTATATGCTAAATCTCTGCAAAGTTGTGTTTCTCATTATATTGTAGGGTTTTGTTTTATTTAAGGAATTATGACAGAACAGTGGACAAAATAAGGATTTTAATTCAAAAACCAAGATTAGTACCATACTTTAGCTACTGACAGTTTAATATCAGGCTAAATAATTAAATATCTGAGGCTTGGTATCATTTGTTTGCTTGTTTGACTGTTGTTTTTTCACTGAAAAAACTAAAACATTGTTTTATATTTAATTTAAGACTCAAACAAATATTAGAACTGTATACTCAATAAATAAGTATTCCAAATGTAGTTTTGCAATAAATGTTATTATTTTACTTTCTGTTACTTATCCATAATAATGTTAAACATATGAGATAAATTAATTTTAAAAGTGAATGTCAGTTAACAGAAAACACCAAAAACAAAGGTCCAAAATGTATTAACTGTTATTTAAAAATACATTTCAATATTTATATTTATTGTCTTATCAATAAATCAAATATAAACTTAATGCATTTGTTATCAAAGAACAGTTAACTTTAATTGATGTTATTATATCATAATCTCAAAAACAAAAACTGTCTGTTGAAATACTGGAAAAAGCTAAATAACTGACTTCCTTGAGCTAGGACCACACATACTATACAAAGGGGAATATAAATAGTACTACAAAAGTCACAGAACTTCGTCATTTTTGCACGAAATTTATGCATCAATCAACTGTTCTATTTACAGAAATGATAAGATGAGAATCTAATTTCCTGCTAAATGACATCATTTTCTTTTCCCTTTCCTCCCCTCAAGTCCCTTCATATACCTCTCCTTGATCTTTCTCAATTTTTCTACTGTTTTGTTCACTTCCTTTATCTAACTGTTCCTCACTTTGCTCTAGACTTCTTCGAGAACTTTAGAATGGGACTCATGTCCACAGCAGTTAAAGTCACAAACTCACATCTTAGAATAATCCAGTTAAGCACTGCTAAGTTTATTTCCATCCATATAATTTACTTGAATGGGAACAACAGCATCTTGGCAGAGTCAGGTTTCTCTGTGTCCTCTCACATAATATCACATAGAATCTTCCATTAGGAATATATGAAGCTAATTATATACACCTCCAGAGACCACTGACCAAGAGACACAGCAAACTCATGAGGGCTTTGAATGAGCTCATGCTTACAGGATTTTTCTTTCTCTAGAGAACTGTTTGTTTTGGTCAGTGTGGCCAAAGAACTCTGAAACTCAGATACTGTGGAGATAGAGGTAAATAAGAGTCTCATTGGTCTCATTAAGCTAGTTGTATACAATAAATTGAAAATTACCCATTGCAATTATTCCGTACTACAGGATTAATATTTTCCCAAAATTAACTATAACCAATAGTTTAAAAATGTTCAGGGTCAATGAGTTCACTCAGTGGATAAAGGCACTCAGTATTAAACATGAGGACCAAAGTTTGATTCATAGAATCTATATGTGGAAGGAGAGAAATGACTCTGAAGAGTTGACTCCTTACTTCCACAACCCTCTATAAAATTAAATATCAAGTGTAAGAATATTTAACTTTATAATTGTATTGTTTTCTGATCAAAAGAAATGTTACTGTGTATATGTACCACATTTTTATTATCTATTCATTTATTGATCCGTGACTCATTCCATTTCTAGCTATTGTGACCAGAACAGCAATGAACATGAATATACATATATCTTTGTAGTAGAATATAGCCTGTGGTCATTTGAATAAGAACATTCCCCATATACTTAAATGTTTGAATATTTGGTCCCATTTTGGTGCCATTGTTTGGGTAGGTTTAGAACGTAGAGGGCTAATATCCAATACATGCAAAGAACTCAAGAAGTTAAACTCCAGAGAACCAAATAACCCATTAAAACGGAATGCAGAGCTAAACAAAGAACTCTCAGCTGAAGAATCTTGACTGCCCAAGAAGCACCTAAAGAAATGTCTAGCTTCCTAAGTCATCGGGGAAATGCAAATCAAAACAACTCTGAGATTCCACCTCACACCAGTCAGGATGGCTTAGGTCAAAAACTCAAGTGACTGCAAATGCTAGCAATGATGTAGAGAAAGAGAAACACTCCTCCACTGCTAGTGGGATTGCAAGCTGGTGAAACTGCTCTGAAAATCATTCTGGCAGTTTCTCAGATAACTGGACATAGTACTACCTAAAGACCCAGCTATACCTCTCCTGGGCATGTGCCCAAAAGTTGCTCTAACATATAACAAGGTTACATGCTCCACTATTTTCATAACAGCATCATTTACAATAGTCAGAAGCTGGAAAGAACCCAGATGTCCCTGAACAGAAGAATGGATACAGAAGATGTGGTACATTTACACAATGGAGTATTACTCCACTATTTAAAACAATGACTTCATGAAATTTGCAGGCAAATTGCTGTAACTAGAAAATATTATCTTGAGTGAGATAACCCAGTCACAAGAGAACACACATGGTTTGTACTTACAATAAGTCAATATTAGGGGAAATAAAACTCAAAACACAAACAATATAACTCACAAACCATATCAAACTCAAGAAGAAGGAAGATCAACATTTGGATGCTTCATTCCTACTTAGAAGAGGGAACAAAATAATCAGGGGAGGTAGAGGGAGCTAGAGACTGGCAAGGGAGAGGGAACTGAAGGGAAAAAGAGGGGGACATGATGAGATGTGGGAGGTGAGGGGGGAGAAGTACAGAGTGTTAGGAAATTGAATGGAGGTGTGTAGCAGTGGAGGATGGGGAACTGAGTGTAGCCACGAGAAAGCCCCAGATGCCAGGAAAGCAAGAGGCTCCCAGGACCCAACGGGATGAGCAGAACTACCCAACAAAGGGAAGATAGAACCCATAGAGACTGCCACTAGTAGATAGTAAGCACAGCCCCCCAGTTGAGAGATGGGGTCACCTACCCATCCCAAAAATATTAACACAAAAGTTTTTTCTGTCTACAGGAAATGTAGGGACAAAGAGTTGAGCAGAAACTGAAGGAAAGGCCATCCAGAGACTGGCCCATATAAAGATCCATCCCACCTGTAGACACCAAACCCAGACACTATTGCTGATGCCAAGAAGCACTGGATATCAAGAGCCTGATATGGCTGTCCTATAAGAGGCTCTGTCAGAGCCTGACTAATACAAATAAGAATACTCACAGCCAACCATCGGACTGAGCATGGGGACCCCAGTGGAGGAATTTTGGAAAGACTGAAGGAAGTTAAGGGGTTTGCAACCCCATAGGAAGAACAATATTAACCAACTAGACCCTACAGAGCTCCCAGTGACTAAACCACCAACTAAAGAGTACTCATGAAGGAACCCATGGCTCCAGCTGCTTATGTAGCAGACAATTGCCTCATCTGGCATCAGTGGGAGGAAAGGCCCTTGATCCCGAGGAGACTCAATGCCCCAAGTAGGGGAATGATAGGGCAGTGAGGCTGGAGTGTGTGGGTTGGCAAAGCTCTCTCATAAAAGCAGGGTTTTACAGAGTGAAAACTGGCAAGGGGGATAACATTTGAAATGTAATAAAATAAAATAACCAATAAAAAAGAAAAAACAGAAAAAGAAGTAAATAAAAATCACAATTTCAGAAGTCTTATATAGTATAAGAAGAGGTGTTCAGTGTGTATGAAGTGTGGTTAAATACTATGTCAAACATCAGATATTGTAAAAGACTAAATTCATAATATATAAGCTTTATAGGATATTATAAGTATAATATCTAAGTGTATGATGCAACTATAAGAGTTGGTAACTCTGAGAGACAAAGTTTGGAGCTAAGATGAAAGGATGGACTATCCAGAGACTACCCCACCTGGGGATCCATCCCATAATCACCCACCAAACCCAGACATTATTGCATATGCCAGCAAGATTTTGCTGAAGGTAACCTGATGTAGCTGTCTTGTATGAGCCTATGCCAGTGCCTGGCAATTACAGAAGTGAATGCTCACAGTCATCTATAAGAAGGAACACAGGGCCCCCAATGGAGAAGCTAGAGAAAGCACCCAAGGAGCTGAAGGGGTCTGCAACCCTATAGGTAGAACAACAATATAAACTAACCAGTACCCCCAAAACTCTAGCTGTATATGTAGCAGAAGATGGCCTAGTCGTCCATCACTGGGAAGAGAGGCCCCTTGGTATTGCAAAGTTTATAAGTCCCAGTACAGGGGAATACCAGGGCCAAGAAGCAGGAGTAGGTGGGTAGGGGAGCAGGGCGGGAGGAGGGTATAGGGAACTTTCAGGATAGCATTTGAAATGTATATAAAGAAAATATCTAATAAAAAATAAATTAAAAAAAAAGAGTTGGTAACTCGGTACTTTATTTTCAGTTTTAAAAAAATGATTCCAGAGCATCTTGGGGAGCCATCTTGGTTCCTGGATCCCTCTGAGAGTGGTCTGCACAGGTGAGAGTGTGGACTACAGAAGCTAACAGCTTCTGGGACAGGTGGAAGCCACACAGCTTCTGAGGCAGACCCCATTTCAGGCTCCAAACATCCAGGTACCTTCCCAGCCAGAGGAGAGGTGTTCATCCAGCCTGTGAGGGCTTTTCCAGAGCACCTGGGGAAGGCAACTTGGTTCCCAGATCCCTCTGAGACTAGACTACACAGGTGAGAGTGTGGACTACAGAAGCTAACAGCTTCTGGGACAGGCTCTGTTTCAGGCCTTCATCTTCTACCAGTAGACAGATCTGAATGCCAGATATCCGTGCACCTTCCCTGCAAGAGGAGAGCTTGCCTGCAGAGAGTGCTCTGACCACTGAAACTCAGGAGAGATCTAGTCTCCTAGGTCAGCTGATAGAGGCTAACAGAATCACAAGAGGAACAAGCTCTAACCAGAGACAATTATAACCACTAACTTAAGGGATTACCAGAGGGTGAAATGATAACTTAAGAATCTTGCTAACAGAAACAAAGACCACTCTCCATCATCAGAACTCAGCCAGTCCAGGGCACCCCAATACACCCGAACAGCTAGACCCGGATTTAAAAGCATATCTCATGATGATGATAGAGGACATCAAGAAGGACTTTAATAACTCACTTTAAAAAATACAGGCAAACACTGCTAAAAATGTTACAAGTCCTTAAAGAAAAACAGGAAAACACAACCAAACAGGTGATGGAATTGAACAAAACCATACTAGACCTAAATAGAGAAGTAGACACAATAAAGAAAACCCAAAGTGAGGCAACGCTGGAGATAAAAATCCTAGGAAAGAAATCTGGAATCATAGACGCAAGCATCAGCAACAGAATACAAGAGATGGAAGAGAGAATCTCAGATGCAGAAGATTCCATAGAGAAAATGGGCACAACAATCAAAGAAAATGCAAAATGCAAAAAGATACTAACTCAAAACATCCAGGAAATCCAGGACACAATGAGAAGACCAAACCTACAGATTCTAAGAGTAGATGAGATGAAGATTTTTCAACTTAAAGGGCCAGCAAATATCTTCAACAAAATTATAGAAGAAAACTTCCCAAACCTAAAGAAAGACATGCCCATGAACATACAAGAAGCCTACAGAACTCCAAATAGACTGGACCAGAAAAGAAATTCCTCCCGACACATAATAATCAGAACAACAAATGCACTAAATAGAGAGAGAATATTAAAAGCAGTAAGGGAAAAGGGTCAAGTAGCATATAAAAGCAAGAGAGGCCCATTGGTCAGGCAAACTTTATATGCCCCAGTACAGGGGAATGCCAGAGCCAAAAAAATGGGAATGGGTGGGTAGTGGAGTGGGGGGGGGGGGCTTTTGGGATAGCATTGGAAATGTAATTGAGGAAAATACGTAATAATAAAAAAAAAAAGAAAAAGAAAAAAATTACACCAGACTTTTCACCAGAGACTATGAAAGCCGGAAGATCCTGGACAGATGTTATACAGACACTAAGAGAACACAAATGCCAACCCAGGCTATTATACCCAGCCAAACTTTCTATTACAATAGATGGAGAAAGCAAATTATTCCACGACAAAACCAAATTCATACATTATTTTTCCATGAATCCAGCCCTTCAAAGGATAATAACAGAAAGAAAAAAAAAACAATACGTGGATGGAAACTACACCCTAGAAAAAGCAAGAAAGTAATCTTTCAACAAATCTAAAAGAAGACAGCCACAAGAACAGAATGCCAACTCTAACAACAAAAATAATAGGAAGCAACAATTACTTTTCCTTAATATCTCTTAATATCAATGGACTCACTTCCCCAATAAAAAGACATAGACTAACAGCTGGCTACACAAACAGGACCCAAAATTTTGCTGCTTACAGGAAACCCATCTCAGGGAAAAAAACAGACACTACCTCAGAATGAAAGGCTGGAAAACAATTTTCCAAGCAAATGGTATGAAGAAAGGAGCTGGAGTATCCATTCTAATATCTAATGTAAAATTGGCTTCTAATCCAAAATTATCAAAAAAGACAAGGCGGGACACTTCATACTCATCAAAGGTAAAATTGTCCAGGAGGAACTCTCAATTCTGAATATCTATGCTCCAAATGCAAGGGCAGCCACATTCATTAAAGAAACTTTACTAAACCTCAAAGCACACATTGCAGCTCACACAATAATAGTAGGAGACTTCAACACCCCACTTTCATCAATGGACAGATCGTGGAAACAGAAACTACACAGGGACACAGTGAAACCAATAGAAGTTATGAAACATATAGGTTTAGCAGATATCTACAGAACATTTTATCCTAAAACAAAGGATATACCTTCTTCTCAGCACCTCACGGTACCTTCTCTAAAATTGAGCATATAATTGGTCACAAAACAGGCCTCAACAGATACAAAAACAGTGAAATTGTCCCATGCATCCTATCAGATGACCATGTACTAATGCTGATCTTCAATAACAACATAAATAATATAAAACCAACATTCATGTGGAAACTGAACAAACTCTACTCAATGATACCTTGGTCAAGGAAGGAATAAAGAAAGAAATTAAAGACTTTTTGAGTTTAATGAAAATGAAGCCACAACATGCCCAAACCTATGGGACACAATGAAAGCATTTGTAAGAGGAAAACTCATAGCTCTGAGTGCCTCCAAAAAGAAACTAGAGAGAGCACACAATAGCAGCTTGACAGCACACCTAAAAGCTCTAGAAGAAAAGGAAACAAATTCACCCAAGGGAGTAGTCAGCAGGAAATAATCAAACTCAGGGGCGAAATCAACCAAGTGGAAACAAGAACTATTCAAAGAATCAACCAAAGGAGGAGCTGGTTTTTTGAGAAAAATCAACAAGATAGATAAACCCTTAGCCAGACTCACTAGAGGGCACAGGGAAAGCATCCTAATTAACAAAATCAGAAATGAAAAGGGAGACATAACAACAGATCCTAAAGAAATCCAAAACACCATCAAATCCTTATAGAAAAGGCTATACTCAACAAAACTGGAAAACCTGGATGAAATGTACAAATTTCTAGACATATACCAGGTAACAAAGTTAAATCAGGATCAGTTTAATGATCTAAACAGTCCCATATCCCATAAAGAAATAGAAGCAGTCATTAATAGTCTCCCAACCAATAAAAAAAAAAGCCTAGGAATAGATAGGTTTAGTGCAGAGTTCTGTCAGACCTTCAAAGATCTAATTCCAGTTCTTCACAAACTATTCCACAAAATAGAAGCAATAGGTACCCTACACAATTCATTCTATGGAACCACAATTACTCTGATACCTAAAACACAGAAAGACCCAACAAAGATAGAGAACTTCAGACCAAATTTCCCTTATGAATATCATTGCAAAAATACTCAAAAAATTCTCGCTAACCGAATCCAAGAACATATCAAAAATATCATCCATCCTGACAAAGTAGGTTTCATTCCAGGGATGCAGGGATGATTTAATATATGTCAATCCATCAACATAATCCACTATATAAACAAACTCAAAGACAAAAACCACGTGATCATCTCATTAGATATGAAGAAAGCATTTGACAAAATACAACACCCATTCATGATGAGTCTTGGAAAGATCAGGAATTCGAGGCCCATACCTAAACATGATAAAAGCAATCTACAGCAAACCACTAGCCCACATGAAAGGAAATGGTGAGAAGCTGGAAGCAATCCCACTAAAATCACAGACAAGACAAGACTGCCCACTTTCTTCCTACCTATTCAACATAGTACTTGAAGTCCTAGCCAGAGCAATTCACCAACAAAAGGATATCAAGGGGATACAAATTGGAAAGTAAGAAGTCAAAATATCACTTTTTGCATATGATATGATAGTATATATAAGTGACCCTAAAAATTCCACCAGAGAACTCCTAAACCTGATAAACAGCTTCAGTGAAGTACCTCGATATAAAATTAACTCAAACAAGTCAATAGCCTTTCTTTAGGCAAAGGATTAAACAGGCTGAGAAAGAAATTAAGGAAACAACACCCTTCACAATAGTCACAGATAATATAAAATACCTTGGTGTGACTCTAACTAAGGAAGTGAAAGATCTGTATTATAAGAATTTCAAGTCTCTGAAGAAAGAAATCAAAGAAGATCTCAGAAGATGAAAAGATCTGCCATGCTCATGGATAGGCAGGATCAATATAGTAAAAATGACTATCTTGCCAAAAGCAATATACAGATTTAATGCAATCCCATCAAAATTCCAACTCAATTCTTCAATGAATTAGAAAGGGAAATTTGCAAATTCATCTGGAATAACAAAAACACAGGATAGCAAAAACTCTTCTCAAGGATAAAAGAACCTCTGGTGGAATCACCATGCCTGACCTAAAGCTGTACTACAGAGCAATTGTGATTAAAAACTGCATGGTACTGAAAGACAGGTAGACCAATGGAATAGAATTGAAGACCCAGAAATGAACCCACACACCTATGGTCACTTGATCTTTGACAAGGGAGCTAAAACCATCCAGTGGAAGAAAGACAGCATTTTCAACAAATGGTGCTGGCACAACTGGTTGTTATCATGTAGAAGAATTTGAATTAATCCATTCCTATCTCCTTGTACTAAGTTCAAATCTAAGTGGATCAAGGAACTCCACATAAAACCAGAGACACCTAAACTTATAGAGGAGAAAGTGGGAAAAAGCCTCAAAGACATGGGCACAGAGAAAAAAATCCTGAACAGAACAGCAATGTCTTGTGCTGTAAGATCAAGAATCAACAAATGGGACCTCATAAAATTGCAAAGCTTCTGTAAGGCAAAAGAGAAAAAAATCCTGAACAGAACAGCAATGTCTTGTGCTGTAAGATCAAGAATCAACAAATGGGACCTCATAAAATTGCAAAGCTTCTGTAAGGCAAAAGACACCGTCATTAAAACAAAAAGGCCACCAACAGATTGGGAAAGGATCTTTACCTATCCTAAATCAGATAGAAGACTAATATCTTATATATATATATATATATATATATATATATATATATATATATATATATATATATATATAAAACTCAAGAAGGTAGACTCCAGAAAATGAAATAACCCCATTAAAAAATGAAGCTCAGAGCTAAACAAAGATTTCTCACCAGAGGAATATCGAATGGCTGAGAAGCACCTGAAAAAATGTTCAGCATCCTTAATCATCAGGGAAATGCAAATCAAAACAACCCTGAGATTCTACCTCACACCAGTCAAAATGGCTAAGATCAAAAATTCAGGTGACAGCAGATGCTGGCATGGTTGTGGAGAAAGAGGAACACTCCTCCATTGTTGGTGGGATTGCAAGCTTGTACAACCACTCTGGAAATCAATCTGGAGGTTCCTCAGAAAATTGGACATAGTATTACCGGAGGATCCAGCAATACCTCTCCTGGGCATGTATCCAGAAGATGTTCCAACTGGTAAGAAGGACACATGCTCCACTATGGTCATAGCAGCCTTATTTATAATAGCCAGAAGCTGGAAAGAACCCAGATGCCCCTCAACAGAGGAATGGATAAAGAAAATGTGATACATTTACACAATAAAGTACTACTCAGCTATTAAACAGAATGAATTTATGAAATTCCTAGGCAAATTGATGCACCTGGAGGGTATCATCCTGAGTGAGGTAACCCAATCACAAAAGAATTCGCATGATGTGTACTCACTGATAAGTGGATATTAGCCCAGAAACTTCAAATACCCAAAATACAAGATACAAGTTGCAAAACACATGAAACTCAAGAAGAACGAAGACCAAAGTGTGGGCACTTTGCCCCTTCTTAGAATTGGGAAAAAAACACCCATGGAAGGAGTTACAGGGACAGTTTGGAGCTGAGACGAAAGGATGGACCATCTAGAGACTGCCATACCTGGGGATCTATCCCATAATCAGCCTCCATATGCTGACACCATTTCATACACTAGCAAGATTTTGCTGAAATGAACCTGATATGCTCACAGTCAGCTATTGGCTGGATCACAGGGCCCCCAATAGAGGAGCTAGAGCAAGTACTGAAGGAGCTAAAGGGATCTGCAACCCTATAGGTGGAACAGCAATATGAACTAACCAGTACCCCCTGGAGCTTGCCTCTCTAGCTGCATATGTATCAGAAGATGGCCTAATTGGCTATCAGTGGAAAGAGAGGCCCATTGGTCTAGCAAACTGTATATGCCTCAGTACAGGGGAATGCCATGGCCAAGAAGTGGGAGTGGTCGGGGGGAGGGTATGGGGGACTTTTGGGATATCATTTGAACCGTAAATGAAGAAAATACCAAATAAATAAATAAATAAATAAACAAACTGATTCTTACAGTTTTTTTTTTAGTATTTCTAATTACACTGAGTATGCATGGGTCCTTTTTCATCTTAAAAGCAAGATTACTGTAAGTCAAATCAAAGACCGTTGATCTTTTAAGCTTTTATCGAATTCCCACCCACTGCTCTTGGGGTAACCCTCACGTAATGTGAGTTCTCTCAGATCTTTCTTGTGTTTTACACTCACATTATATGTCTTTATAGATGAATGTGACTCTACACATGAATGTAATTTGTTCCTGTTAAAGGGAATGAATCACAATCCAGGAAACAAGATATATCAAATTTGCTAGCAGCCTTTAGATGAACATGTAGAACTCTCCTTTCTGACTGCACCATGCCTGCCTAGATGCTGCCGTGCTCCCACCTTGATGATAATGGACTGAACCTCTGAACCTATCTTGCCTTTCAGGCAGGGGACTTAAGACGAAGCTTTCACATGTTCTACAAGAAATGCAGCCTATAATCCAGATCATCACTCAAACAATTCAAGAAGAGGAAAAGGAGATTTACAAACAGCTGCTGTCGATGGTCACAGGGAAACAGTTCTCTGTAGCCAAGCCAACCACACTTTTTCCATTGCACCTGTCTCGGTGTCTTAGTTCCAATAAGTACTCTTTGAAAGACTTGCTGTTGAGAATCAAAAACTCCTGTGCCTCTCGTGTCATTGGTTCTGATACGTCATCCTCTGGATCTGCATAGGAGCAGTTGTCCCACAGTGCACATTCCCTGTTATCTGGTACCCTGGATGCTGACTTTGGATCCAAAGTCTCTGATTCTCACCATCACCTCTCTGCACCTCATCAGCCAGATAGCTTACCAGCATCAAATACACAATCGGAAGGCTCAGACTCTGTGGTTGATTTTTAAGATTTATTTATTTATGTACATTGTTACTATCTTCAGACACACCAGCAGTGGGCATCAGATCCCAATTACAGATGGTTGTGAGTCACCACGTGGTTTCTGGGAATTGAACTCAGGACCTCTGGAAGTGCAGTTAGTGCTCTTATCCACTGAGTCATTTATCCAGCCCCTGTGATTTTACTCAAAGTGAAAGAATCTCAGACTCCAGTCCTACTTTCTTCTAGGCAGAGCTATGGATCAAAGAATTAACTAATGTTTATGATTCTTGAGGTCTGGAAACATTGTGTCAGTTTGAAGAACAGAAAGCATTGACACTACCGCTTCGAAATCAGAGATTGCAGGAGCAGGAACATGCAGTACTTGATTCCTTAGAACTTCACCTTTGTATACCCCTTGAAAAGGAGATTCCTGTCAGCTGCCCAAGAAACCAGGAAAAAAGTCACCAACTGATTGATAGTGAAGATGAATTTCCTGAAATTACAGAGAAAATGAAAAAAGAAATAAAGAGTGTATTTTATAACTGTAACCAGGATGAAATCTTCAATGAGGCATTCTGCTTGGCCTTTACATACAAAGACATTAGGACTCTAAACCATCTAAACTGGCTCAATGATGAGATCGTTAATTTCTACATGATTATGCTAATGGAATGCAGTAAAGAAAAGGGATTTCCAAATGTTCATGCATTTAATACTTTTCTTCACTCAAAATAAAAATAGCTAGTTATCAGGCAGTGAAACATTGGACAAAGAAAGTGGATGCATTTTCCCTTCACATTCTTCTGGTGTCCCTTCACTTGGGTGTGCACTGGTGTCTGACTGTTGTAGACTTTAGAAAGAAGAGTATCACCTACTATGATTCTATAGGTGGAATAAACAATGAGGCCTGCAGGATCCTCTTACAATACCTAAAACAAGAATGTGTTGACAAGAAAAGGCAAGAGTTTGACACCAAGGGCTGACAGCTCTTCAGCAAGAAAAGCCAGGAAATCCTACAGCAGATGAATGGAAGTGACTTTGCTCCTAAATGGGGTGTTTGCTTACAAATATGCTGACTGCATTACCAAAGACAGACCAATCAACTTCGCACAGCAACACGTGCCATATTTTCAGAAGCACTGGAAGCTCTTGTAAAGACTGTTTCAGTGAGCAGACACTGAGCATGTGGGAGACAAACTTTTGCCATCCACAGCCAGAGACCTTGGAAACGGCTGCATATAACCCCCTATTCTTTTTTTTTAATTTTATTTTATATTTATTAGGTATTTTCCTCGTTTACATTTTCAATGCTATCCCAAAAGTCTGCCATACCCACCCCCCTAATCCACTACCCACCCACTCCCCCGTTTTGGCCCTGGGGTTCCCCTGTACTGGGGCATATACAGTTTGCAAGTCCAATGGGCCTCTTTTTGCAGTGATGGCCAACTAGGCCATCTTTTGATACATATGCAGCTAGAGTCAAGAGCTCCGGGGTATTGGTTAGTTCATATTGTTGTTCCACCTATAGGGTTGCAGTTCCCTTTAGCTCCTTGAGTAATTTCTTTAGCTCCTCCATTGGGGGCCCTGTGATCCATCCAATAGCTGACTGTGAGCATCCACTTCTGTGTTTGCTAGGCCCCGGCATAGTCTAGAAGAGACAGCTATATCAGGGTCCTTTCAGCAAAATCTTGCTAGTGTATGCAATGGTGTCTGCGTTTGGGAGCTGATTATGGGATGGATCCCTGCATATGGCAATCACTAGATGGTCCATCCTTTCGTCACAGCTCCAAATTTTGTCTCTGTAACTCCTTCAATGGGTGTTTTGTTCCCATTTCTAAGAAGGGGCAAAGGGTCCACACTTTGGTCTTCGTTCTTCTTGAATTTCATGTGTTTAGCAAATTGTATCTTATATCTTGGGTATTCTAAGTTTCTGGGCTAATATCCACTTATCAGTGAGTACATATTGTGAGAGTTCCTTTGTGATTGGGTTACCTCACTCAGGATGATGCCCTCCAGGTCCATCCATTTGCCTAGGAATTTCATAAAGTCATTTTTTTAATAGCTGAGTAGTATTCCATTGTGTAAATGTACCACATTTTCTGTATCCATTCCTCTGTTGAGGGGCATCTGGGTTCTTTCCAGCATCTGGCTATTATAAATAAGGCTGCTATGAACATAGTGGAGCATGTGTCCTTCTTACCGGTTGGGACATCTTCTGGATATATGCCCAGGAGAGGTATTGCGGGATCCTCCGGTAGTACTATGTCCAATTTTCTGAGGAACCGCCAGACTGATTTCCAGAGTATAACCCCCTATTCTTGTACAGCCCTTGATCCTGGACCAGACCAGGCAAGATGCATTCACAAGAACGTCTGCCTTTTCTTTTGTATATCAGATACTATTTTGGCAAAGAAACTTTGGTGCTGTGAAAGGAGTGAGGGAAGAGAAAGACTGCTTTTCACTTTAGCTGTGCCGTTTTCCAAGGGCTCTAGCCTCGCTGAGTCCCTCATTAGGAGTCCAGGGAAAACCCTGTAAGAAACTTAGTTTCATATAAATTCTTGTTGCTAGGCCTTACCGAGAAGTAGGAAAGGGCATGGGCAGCAGGTAGGGATAAAAACCACCAGCATGTAGACATACACATGATCCCCAAGATTCAGAGCCAGGAATGGAAATATAAATTGTACTCTGAGGCAAAAGCTTAAGTTCCCTCCTTCAGAACCTTCCCATTTATGTGCCCCTCCATGAAACCGACTGCTTCTCCTCAAAGCTGTTTCCTCACTGTTAGAGTCATTCAATTCTGAGCACACTGCACAAGCCCGGGCAGACACTAAAGTCTCAAGCAGTCCTTTAGTTACAAGCAGGGGTTGCATGTGCGAGCACACACGTGCTGTTGGAGGACCCACAGAGAAGTACTGAGTGCAGCAGCCAGACCTCAGCTTCACTGCTGCCTGCTTCTGACCAAGAAGGACCTTGGCGATTGGCATCTCACATCAGAGTTGGATGAAAACAGGTCTAGGTGGTCTGTGGCTAGTTAGTTGAAATATGTTTCTAACTACAGAGACTTTTACATACATATATACCTATATGTGGTATACATACTTATATATGCATACACAATGTGAAATACATATATATATTACACAGGGAAAAAAGACTAAATATGTTCACCAATTAGTCTGTAGATTTATTTTCATCTTTCAAATTCCAGCACACAGAGATCCCAGCAAGCCTTGTGTATTGGGTGTTTGTAGATTTCCTAAGAGTATTTTGAGACCTGGATGAATCTGGTTTAGGAGTAAAGGTTATCAAGGTAAATGACCTTGTCAGCTGAAGAACGGATGGAGCTTAGATTGATAACTGAGATTTTTAAACTGTTCTTTCTTGTTATTTGTAGCACCTCCACCTCCACCCCCTGGAGAGCTCCTGAGGTAATATGGTGAGGTGACACAGTGCCAGTGTCCTTTTGTACTTAGGTTCCACAACAAGGATATTTTCTACTTTCTGTATGGTGTAATTTTCTCTTTTTTGTGGATTTTTTTAAATTAGGTATTTTCTTCATTTACGTTTCCAGTGCTATCCCAAAAGTCCCCCCTGCCCTCGCCCCACTCCCATACCCACCCACTCCCACTTCTTGGTCCTGGTGTTCCCCTGTACTGAGGCATATAAAGTGTGCAAGACCAATGGGCTTCTCTTTCCACTGATGGCCAATTAGGCCATCTTCTGATATATATGCAGCTAGAGACACGAGCTCCGGGTGGCCGGGGGTGGGTACAGGTTAGTTCATATTGATGTTACACCTATAAGGTTTCAGATCCCTCCAACTCCTTGAGTACTTTCTCTAGCTCCTCCATTGGGGGCCATGTGATCTGTCAAATAGCTGACTGTGAGCATCCACTTCTGTGTTTGCTAGGCCCCGGCATAGTCTAGAAGAGACAGCTATATCAGGGTCCTTTCAGCAAAATCTTGCTAGTGTATGCAATGGTGTCAGCGTTTGGAAGCTGATTATGAGATGGATCCCCAGGTATGGCAGTCTCTAGTTGGTCTATTCTTTCGTCTCAGCTCCAAACTTTGTCTCTGTAACTCCTTCCATGGGTGTTTTGTTCCCAATTCTAAGAAGGGGCAAAGTGTCCACACTTTGGTCTTCGTTCTTCTTGAGTTTCATGTATTTCGCAAATTGTACCTTATATCTTGGCTATTCTAAGTTTCTGGGCTAATATCCACTTATCAGTGAGTACACATCATGTGAGTTCTTTTGTGATTGGGTTACCTCACTCAGTATGATGCCCTCCATGTCCATCCATTTGCCTAAGAATTTCATAAATTCATTCTTTTTAATAGCTGAGTAGTACTCCATCGTGTACCACATTTTCTGTATCCATACCTCTGTTGAGGGGCATCTGGGTTCTTTCCAGCTTCTGGCTATTACAAATAAGGCTGCTATGAACATAGTGGAGCATGTGTCCTTCTTACCAGTTGGAAAATCTTCTGGATATATGCCCAGGAGAGGTATTGTTGGATCCTCGGGTAGTAATATGTCCAATTTTCTGAGAAGGCACCAGACTGATTTCCAGAGTGGTTGTACAAGCTTGCAATCCCACCAACAGTGGAGGACTGTTCCTGTTTCTCCACATCCTCGCCAGCATCTGCTGTCACCTGAATTTTTTATCTTAGCCATTCTGACTGGTGTGAGGTAGAATCTCAGGGTTGTTTTGATTTGCATTTCCTTGATGATTAAGGATGCTGAACATTTTTTCAGGTGCTTCTCAGCCATTCTGTATTTCTCTGGTGAGAAATCTTTGTTTAGCTCTGAGCCCCATTTTTAATAAGGTTATTTGATTTTCTGGAGTCTAGATTCTTGGGTTCTTTATATATATTGGATATTAGTCCCCTATCTGATTTAGGATAGGTAAAGATCCTTTCCCAATCTTTTGGTGGCCTTTTTGTCTTATTGATGGTGATGTCTTTTGCCTTACAGAAGCTTTGCAATTTTATGAGGTCCCATTTGTTGATTCTTGATCTTACAGCACAAGCCATTGGAGTTCTATTCAGGAATATTTCCCCTGTGCCCATATTTTCAAGGCTTTTTCCCACTTTCTCCTCTATAAGTTTCAGTGTCTCTGGTTTAAGTGGAGTTCCTTAATCCACTTAGATTTGACCTTAGTACAAGGAGATAGGAATGGATCAATTCGCATTCTTCTACATGATAACTGCCAGTTGTGCCAGCACCATTTGTTGAAAATGCTCTCTGTTTTCCACTGGAAGGTTTTTGCTCCCTTCTCAAAGATTAAGTGACCATAGGTGTGTGGGTTCATTTCTGGGTCTACAATTCTATTCCATTGGTCTACTTGTCTGTCGCTATACCAGTTCCATGCAGTTTTTATCACAATTGCTCTGTAGTACAGCTTTAGGTCAGGCATGGTGATTCCACCAGAGGTTCTTTAATCCTTCAGAAGAGTTTTTGCTATCCTAGGTTTTTTGTTATTCCAGATGAATTTGCAAATTTCCCTTTCTAATTCGTTGAAGAATTGAGTTGAAATTTTGATGGGGATTGCATTAAATCTGTAGATTGCTTTTGGCAAGATAGCCAATTTTACTATATTGATCCTGCCAATCCATGAGCATGGGAGGTCTTTCCATCTTCTGAGATCTTCTTTAATTTCTTTCTTCAGAGACTTGAAGTTCTTATCGTACAGATCTTCACTTCCTTAGTTAGAGTCATGCCAAGGTATTTTATATTATTTGTGACTATTGTGAAGGGTGTTGTTTCCCTAATTTCTTTCTCAGCCTGTTTATCCTTTGTGTAGAGAAAGGCCATTGACTTGTTTGAGTTAATTTTATATCCAGGTACTTCACTGAAGCTGTTTATCAGGTTTAGGAGTTCTCTGGTGGAATTTTTTAAATTTTCGATAACTGAATCCAAGAACACATCAAAACAATCATCCATCCTGACCAAGTTGGTTTTATTCCAGGGATGCAGGGATGGTTTAATATACGGAAATCCATCAACATAATCCACTATATAAACAAACTCAAAGACAAAAACCACATGATCATCTCATTAGATGTGGAGAAAGCATTTGACAAAATCCAACACCTATTCATGATAAAAGTCTTGGAAAGATCAGGAATTTGAGTCCCATACCTAAACATGATAAAAGCAATCTACAGCAAACCAGTAGCCAACATCAAAGTAAATGGTGAGAACCTGGAAGCATTCCCACTAAAATCTGGGACTAGACAAAGCTGCCCACTTTCTCCCTATCTATTCAACATTGTGCTTGAAGTCCTAGCCAGAGCAATTCAGCAACAAAAAGAGATCAAGGGGATGCAAATTGGAAAGTAAGAAGTCAAAATATCACTTTTTGCAGATGATATGATAGTGTATATAAGTGACCCTAAAAATTCCACCAGAGAACTCCTAAACAGCTTCAGTGAAGTAGCTGGTGTAATTTTCTATGCAGTCTTCTCCCTGCTTCCCCTGTCCCCCACTGTGCTCTCTCCTTGGGCTTATTTGAAAATTTTACTCTGTTTTATTTTTTTTTTAGTTTATTTTTTTTATTAGGTATTTTCCTCGTTTACATTTCCAATGCTATCCCAAAAGTCCCCCATACTCCCCCCCATCGCCTACCCTCCCACTCCCACTTTTGGCCCTGGCGTTCCCCTGTACTGGGGCATGTGAAGTTTTTAAGTCCAAAGGGCCTCTCTTTCCAGTGATGGCTGATTAGGCCATCTTTTGATACATATGCAGCTAGAGACAAGAGCTCCGGAGTACTAGTTAGTTCATATTGTTGTTCCACCTATAGGGTTGCAGTTCCCCTTAGCCCCTTGGGTACTTTCTCTAGCTCTTCCATTGGGGGCTGTGTGACCCATCCACTAGCTGACTGTGAGCATCCACTTCTGTGTTTGCTAGGCCCCGGCATAATCTCACAAGACACAGCTATATCTGGGTCCTTTCAGCAAAATCTTGCTAGTGTATGCAATGGTGTCTGCGTTTGGGAGCTGATTATGGGATGGATCCCTGGATATGGCAATCACTAGATGGTCCATCCTTTCGTCACAGCTCCAAATTTTGTCTCTGTAACTCCTTCAATGGGTGTTTTGTTCCCATTTCTAGGAAGGGGCAAAGTGTCCACACTTTGGTCTTCATTCTTCTTGAGTTTCATGAGTTTAACAATTACTCTGTTTTATACCAAGTTTGTTTAGTACATTTTTCTATGTTTTACCACAAGTTACAATTTGAAAACAACTTTTTTTTTTCTATTTTACTACCTCATTGTTAAATGAAATGTTACAGTCTCCACTCTGGCAACCTGTGCCCCTCTTGCCTCCCTCCCTGCATGTTGGGGGACAAGGGCCCTCTGTACATTTGTAACTCTGAAACTGCTTCTTCTTCCTCACTCTTCCTTTCTTTTTCTCTTAATTTTCCACAGGAAATAAATAGCTTTCTGTACATGAGTTGCTGGGCCCTTTCACATTCTCTTTTAGAAAACTGGCATGTAGCCTCAGCACAGAACTCGAGAATACTGCCTGATTCTTGGTACTTACTGTATTTAAGTTACAGCTTACACAGTGGCAGTTTGGACCACTTACTCTAAAGACAGGCTTTTCAGGATTTTCTCACTGTTATCTGGGGCTCCTCACAAGATGGTTTTCTGTGTTTATTATTTGTTCCTTTAGACAATATCTGTTTTATCTTCCTCAGAGACTTTTTGTATGGACCAAAGCGACAAATATTTATTGCCATGTATGGCAGACTATGAGACATACAACAAAAGCACTTTGCAAAATATATAGAACTGTTAGGCCAAAACAAAAGATATATCAAATTCAGGTAATAGGAGAGAATTCATAAAAGGAAGAATATTCTATTTAGGCAGGTTTAGGAGAACCAATAAGAGGTGATAAAAGAATCAGGGATGACTGAAATAGTGAAATATTATCACACTATGGAGAGCAGGTCTAAGATAAAAATAGAGGCTTGCCTAACCACAGGTAAACTCTATAACCTCAGACGAGATAAGCCACAGAAGGCTGCTAGCAGAAGAGTGGCACAGCTGCTTCTGTAGCTACCAGATTTGAGGGGCACCTGTTATCCCAAATGGAGTGCCCTCCAAAAGCATTGTCACTCCACCCACCAAGCTATCCCAAGTTTTCAAGTCACTGGCTTATAAGGAATGAAGCACCTAGGTAGTCTAGTTAGTTCCATGTGTTGTGAGTTCATTATTACATTTCATTTGTTGTAAAAGAATCATATGTATGGATGCACTGTTGTTTACATAACACGGAAATTGATAAAGTTTTATTTTAATTCACAAGTAATAGGGCTGGCACCAATCACTCACAGATCCCTTAGTAGAAACAACCTAGTGATATACCGTATTTCATTACTTATATTAACAAAACTTTATACAACAAGAAAGTCATTCAGGAGCACAGATAAGAATTTTCCCAGTGGACCTCATGTGAATCTCAAGCTAGTGAAGTGTTATGGAAATGAAAATGTCATATAGAAAGGTCAAGGACAAACTTACAGTGCTGGTAGCAGCACTTGAAGCACCTTAGCACCTATTGTATCTGTCTCAGTGCACCTAATTTTATGATGCAGATGATTGCTGATCTTGTGACTTTAATCACAGTGGTGATATACTCACACATAACTAGGACTCCATAGAATGACCAGCAGTCTCAGCAAACCTGGACCCTTGAGCTCTCTCACACACTGTGCCACCACCTGGGCACATACACCAGCTGATAAAAGGCCTCCAACATATATACAGCAGAGGACTGCCTGGTCTGGCCTCAGTGAGAGAAGAAGCACCTAACCCTCTAGAGAGTTGAGGCCCCATGGAATAGGGAGGTCTGGCAAGGTGGAGTGGGGATGGCCTCTTGGAGACAGGGGAGGAGAAATGGGATGAGGAACTATCAGAGGGCAGA
Organism: Mus musculus; assembly: GCF_000001635.26. Lineage (NCBI taxonomy): Eukaryota > Metazoa > Chordata > Mammalia > Rodentia > Muridae > Mus > Mus musculus. Next base: position 111,935,755 of record NC_000068.7, read on the forward strand.
CCTACAGGGGGATAATGCCTGGACTGTAAAACTGATTAAAGATAATAAAAAAAAATTAGGGATGGTTTTACTCCCATATCATGAGGGTAAAACAAGTAGTGGTAGCAGCACTTGAAGCACCTTAGTGCCTATTGTGCACAAACTTAAAGTGTGAAAACAAGTGTTGATTCAATTTCTCCTTCCAAATATCAAAAAAAACAATTTCTGAGTTTTACTTTAATATAGAAATAAACAAAGAGAAAATCCCTTCCGGTCAGCGCCAGCACCAGGTCACCTGGGCACAAAGTTGGCAGACACCCCCAAGGTCCCTAGAGGACTCTCCACATGATCTTAGGACCACCGGTGAGTGTAACACAACTTCTGTTTCTTTCTAATCACTTGGGACCTGAGATAGCATTGAGTGGAACACAACTTCTGTTCCATTCCAATCGCACTGGACCTGAGACAGCATTAGAGAAGCAGAAAACTCGGCCTGGCCAGGGCCACAAATCCCTTCCAGTCTGCAGCAGCACTGGGTCACCTTGGGCACAGAGTCAGCAGACTCCTCCAAGGTCCCTAGAGGACTAGACACAGGATCTTAGGACCTCTGGTGAGTGGAACACAACTTCTGTTCCATTCCAATCGCACTGGACCTGAGACAGCATTAGGGAAGCAGAAAACTCGGCCTGACCAGGGCCACAAATCCCTTCCAGTCTGCGCCAGCACTGGGTCACGTTGGGCGCAGAGTCTGCAGACAGCTCCAAGGTCCCTAGAAGACTCTCCACATGATCTTAGGACCACCAGTGAGTGGAACACAACTTCTATTCTATTCCAATCGCGTGGAACCTGAGACAATATTGAGTGAAACACAACTTCTGTTCCATTCCAATCACGTGGGACCTGAGACAGCATTAGGGAAGCAGAAAACCTGGCCTGACCAGGGTCAAAAGTCCCTTTCAGTTGGCACCAGCACCTGGTCACCTGGTCACCTGGTCACCTGGGCATGGAGTCTGCAGACACCTGCAATGTCCCTAGAGAACAGCTTCTGAGGCAGACCCCATTTCGGGCTCCAGACATCCAGGCACCTTCCCTGCAAGAGGAGAGGTGTCTGCTCCACCCAGGAGGGATTTGCCTGAGCAACTAGGGGAGCCATCTTGGTTCCCGGATCCCTCTGAGACAAGTCTTTGCAGGTTAGAGTGTGAACTACAGAAGCTAACAGCTTCTGGGACAGGCCTTGTTTCGGGCCTGCATCTTCTGCCAGGAGGCAGGTCCGAATGTAGATATCTCTGCACCTTTGCTGCAAGAGGAGAGCTGGCCTGCAGAGAGTGTCTGACCACTGAAACACAGGAGAAATCTAGTCTCCCAGGTCTGCTGATAGAGGCTAACAGAATCACAAGACGAACAAGCTCTAACCAGAGACAACTATAACAACTAACTCCAGAGATTACCAAATGGCAAAAGGCAAACTTAAGAATCTTACTAAAAAAAAACCAAGACCACTCACCATCATCACAATGCAACACTCCCACCTCACCCAGTTCTGGGCACCCCAACACACCCAAAAAGCTAGACCCGGATTTAAAAGCATATCTCATGATGATGATAGAGGACATCAAGAAGGACTTTAATAACTCACTTAAAGAAATACAGGAGAACACTGCTAAAGAATTACAAGTCCTTAAAGAAAAACAGGAAAACACAACCAAATAGATAGAAGTCCTTAAAGAAAAACAGGAAAACACATCCAAACAAGTGATGGAAATGAACAAAACCATACTAGACCTAAAAAGGGAAGTAGACACAATAAAGAAAACTCAAAGTGAGGCAACGCTGAAGATAGAAACCCTGGAAAAGAAATCTGGAACCATAGATATGAGCAACAGCAACAGAAAACAAGAGATAGAAGGGAGAATCTCAGGTGCAGAAGATTCCATAGGGAACATGGGCACAACAATCAAAGAAAATGCAAAATGCAAAAAGATCCTAACTCAAAACATCCAGGAAATCCAGGACACAATGAGAAGACCAAACCTACGGGTAATAGGAGTAGATGAGAATTAAGATTTTCAACTTAAAGGGCCAGCAAATGTCTTCAACAGAATTATAGAAGAAAACTTCCCAGACTTAAAGAAAGAGATGCCCATGATCATACAAGAAGCCTACAGAACTCCAAATAGACTGGACCAAAAAAGAAATTCCTCCTGACACATAATAATCAGAACAAAAAATGCACTAAATAAAGATAGAATATTAAAAGCTTTAAGGGAAAAAAGTCAAGTAGCATATAAAGGCAAGCCTATCAGAATTACACCAGATTTTTCACCAAAGACTATGAAAGCCAGAAGATCCTGGACAGATGCTATACAGACACAGAGAGAACCCAAATGCCAGCCCAGGCTACTATACCCAGCCAAACTTTCAATTACTATAGATGGAGAAAGCAAAGTATTCCACGACAAAACCAAATTCACACATTATCTTTCCATGAATCCAACCCTTCAAAGGATAATAACAGGAAAAAAAACAATACAAGGACAGAAACCACGCCCTAGCAAAAGCAAGAAAGTAATCCTTCAACAAACCTAAAAGAAGACAGCCATAAGAACAGAATGCCAACTCTAACAACAAAAGTAATAGGAAGCAACAATTATATTTCCTTAATATCTCTTAATATCAATGGACTCGATTCCCCAATAAAAAGACATAGAATAAAAGACTGGCTACACAAACACAACCCAACATTTTGCTGTTTACAGAAAACCCATCTCAGGGAAAAAGACAGACACTACCTCAGAATGAAAGGCTGGAAAACAATTTTCCAAGCAAATGATCTGAAGAAACGAGCAAGAGTAGCCATTCTAATATCTAATATAATCGACTTACAACCCAAAGTTATCAAAAAAGACAAGGAGGGACACTTTATACTCATCAAAGATAAAATCTTCCAAGAAGAACTCTCAATTCTGAATATCTATGCTCCAAATTCAAGGACAGCCACATTCATTAAAGACACTTCAGTAAAGCTCAAAGCACACATTGCACCTCACACAATAATAGTGGGAGACTTCAACACACAACTTTCATCAATGGACAAATCGTGGAAACAGAAACCAAACAGGGACACAGTGAAACTAACAGAAATTATGAAACAAATGAATTTAACAGATATCTACAGAACAATTTGTCCTAAAACAAAAGGATATACCTTCTTCTCAGCATCTCACAGAACCTTCTCCAAAATTGACCACATAATTGGTCACAAAACAGGCCTCAACAGATACAAAAATATTGAAATTGTCCCATGCATCCTATCAGATCACCATGGACTAAGGCTGATCTTCAATAACAACATAAATAATGGAAAGCCAACATTCACGTGGAAACTGAACAACAGTCTTCTCAATGATACCTTGGTCAAGGAAGGAATAAAGAAAGAAATTAAAGACTTTTTAGAGTTGAATGAAAATGAAGCCACAACATATACAAACTTATGGGACATAATGAAAGCATTTTAAGAGAAAAAATTCATAGCTCTGAGTGCCTCCAAAAAGAAACTTGTGGGAGCACACACTAGCAGCTTGACAAGACACCTAAAAGCTCTAGAACAAAAGGAAGCAAATTCACCAAAGAGTAGTAATCAGCAGGAAATAATCAAACTCAGGGGCCAAATCAACCAAGTGGAAACAAGAAAAACTATTCAAAGAATCAACCAATTGAGGAGCTGATTCTTTGAAAAAATCAAAAAGATAGACAAACCCTTAGCCAGACTCACTAGAGGACACAGGGACAGCATCCTAATTAACTGCTACGCTCTCTGGTCGAGTCAACTGGACAAGCTGAGAGGCTTAAAAGTCACTCATGAGGCAAAAGAGTTTCAAGGAAGCTCTCCTCCTGGAGTCTAGCATTCCCTACCCATACAGTAATTTTTCATTCCCGCGTTCCATTCCCGCATTAGTCTAGTGTATGGATCCATGTGCTCTCTTTCAATATTTTCCTATCATAAGTGCCTTTTAAGATTGATTCTGACATAGCTAAAGCTGTCTGGCAGTGTTCCAACAGTCCTAGTTCGTCCTTAGCAAGACCTTGGGCTTGGAATTCAGTACTGCCCCTGGTATTACACTATCTCTTTGAGTAAAAGTTAGGTCACTGCCCTTCACAGGAATCTACCATCACCTAGGAAGAAAGAAGTTTCTGACCATAGGGGAAACCAGAATAGATGCTTAGAATTATAGCTGAGTTACACTTATTTACAGGGATTTACTATGGTTTAGGAAGCAGATCGGCCTGTGGTTTTAGAGTATTGCATTATTCATGAGATGGTTAGCTAGAACAGAACTCCCTAGTTAGAACCATTACTTGGGTGTGAAAGCCCTTGCCCTAGGAGTGAAAAGTTCTCACACCTGGCTTCTAAGACTATAGCTGACCTTAGATATGGCTGACTTTGTCTCAATTATTTTATTGCCTAGTTCCTTCCGATCTTTGCATTTTCATTCCTCTGTTCTCTGTAAGAATCATTAAGCATCCGGTTACTTCATTTGTACCTTGCAAGTATGTCACCCAACTTTTTTATTGTCTTCTATATAAAAGTCTGAAGCTCGAATTGTAAATTACATTCAGATTCTACACAAAACCTCTCCTGTGTGCATCTGTCTGTTATTCATCCACGCTTTGCCCACCCGCATCGAGAGACCCCATTCCACGCAGACACAGGGACCCAGAGGGTCTGCGGCAATTAACAAAATCAGAAATGAAAAGGGAGACATAACAACAGATCCTGAAGAAATCCAAAACAGATCCTTCTACAAAAGGCTATACTCAACAAAACTGGAAAACATGGATGAAATGGACAAATTTCTAGAGAAATCAAGGTACCAGAGTTAAATCAGGATCAAGTTAATGATCTAAATAGTCCTACATCCCATTAAGAAATAGAAGCAGTCATTGTCTCCCAACCAAAAAAAGCCCAGGACCAGATAGGTTTAGTGCAGAGTTTTATCAGACATTCAAAGAAGACCTACTTCAAGTTCTTCACAAACTATTCCACAAAATAGAAGCAATAGGTACCCTACCCAATTCATTCTATGAAGCCACAATTACTCTGATAACTAAACCACAGAAAGACAGAACAAAGATAGAGAATTTCAGACCAATTTCCCTTATGAATATCTATGCAAAAATACTCAATAAAATTCTCACTAACCCAATCGAAGAATACATCAAAACAATCATCCATCCTGACCAAGTAGGTTTAATTCCAGGGATGCAGGGATGTTTTAATATATGGAAATCCATCAATGTAATCCACTATATAAACAAACACAAAGACAAAAAACACATGATCATCTCGTTAGATGATAAGAGAGCATTTGACAAAATCCAACACCCATTCATGATAAAAGTCTTGGAAAGATCAGGAATGCAAGGCCCATACCTAAACATGATAAAGGCAGTCTACAGCAAACATCAAAGTAAATGATGAGAAGCTGGAAGCAATCCCACTAAATTCAGGGATTAGACAAGGCTTCCCACTTTCTCCCTACCTATTCAACATTGTACTTGAAGTCCTAGCCCGAGCAATTCAACAACAAAAGGAGATCAAGAGGATACAAATTGGAAAGGAAGAAGTCAAAATATCACGTTTTGCAGATGATATGATAGTATATATAAGTGACCCTAAAAATTCCACCAGAGAACTCCTAAGCCTGATAAACAGCTTCAATGATGTAGCTGGATATAAAATTAACTCAAACAAGTCAATGGCCTTTCTCTACACAAAGGATAAACAGGCTGAGAAAGAAATTAGGGAAACAACACCCTTCTCAATAGTCACAAATAATATAACATACCTTGGCATGACTCTAACTAAGAAAATGAAAGATCTGTATGATAAGAACTTCAAGTCTCTGAAGAAAGAAATTAAATATCTCAGAAGAGGGAAAGATCTCCCATTTTCATGGATTGGCAGGATCAATATAGTAAAAATGGCTAGCTTGCCAAAAGCAATCTACAGATTCAGTGCAATACCCATCAAAATTCCAACTCAATTCTTCAACGAATTAGAAGGAGCAATTTGCAAATTCATCTGCAATAACAAAAATCCTAGGATAGCAAAAACTCGTCTCAAGGATAAAAGAGCCTCTGGTGGAATCACCATGTCTGACCTAAAGCTGTACTACAGAGCAATTGTGATAAAAACTGCATGGTACTGGTATAGTGACAGACAAGTAGACCAATGGGATAGAATTGAAGACCCAGAAATGAACCCACACACCTATGGTCACTTGATCTTTGACAAGGGAGCTAAAACCATCCAGTGGAAAAAAGAGAGCATTTTGAACAAATGGTGCTGGCACAACTGGTGGTTATCATGTAGAAAAATGCAAATTGATTTATTCCTATCTCCCTGTACTAAGGTCAAATCTAAGTGGATTAAGGAACTCCACATAAAACCAGAGAGAGTGAAACTTATAGAGGAGAAAGTGGAGAAATGCCTCAGAGATATGGGCACAGGGGAAAAATTCCTGAATAGAGCAGCAATGGCTTGTGCTGTTAGATCCAGAATCGACAAATGGGACCTCATAAAATTGCAAAGCTTCTGTAAGGCAAGAGACACCACTGTCAATAAGACAAAAAGGCCCCATTGATTGATAAAGGATCTTTACCTATCCTAAATCAGATAGGGGACTAATATCCAATATATATAAATAACTCAAGGAGGTGGACTCTAGAAAATCATATAACCCCATTAAAACATGGGGCTCAGAGCTAAACAAAGAAGTCTCACCTGAGGAATACAGAATGGCTGAGAAGCACCTGAAAAAATGTTCAGCATCCTTAATCATCAGGGAAATGCAAATCAAAACAACCCTGAGATTCCACCTCACACCAGTCAGAATGGCTAAGATAAACAATTCTGGTGACAGCAGATGCTGGCAAGGTTGTGGAGAAAGAGGAACACTCCTCCATTGTTGGTGGGATTGCAAGCTTGTACAACCACTCTGGAAATCAGTCTGCCAACTCCTCAGAAAATTGGACATTGTACTACCGGAGGATCCTGCAATACCTCTTCTGGGCATATATCCAGAAGATGTTCCAACCAGTAAGAAGGACACATGCTCCACTATGTTCATATCAGCCTTATTTATAGTAGCCAGAAGCTGGAAAGAACCCAGATGTCCCTCAACAGAGGAATGGATACAGAAAATGTGGTATATTTACACAATGGAGTACTACTCAGCTATTAAAAAGAATGAATTTATGAAATTCCTAGGCAAATGGATGGACCTGGAAGGCATCATCCTGAGTGAGGTAACCCAATCACAAAAGAACTCACATGATATGTACTCACTGATAAGTGGATATTAGCCCAGAAACTTAGAATACCCAAGATATAAGATACAATTTGCTAAACACATGAAACTCAAGAAGAACGAAGACCAAAGTGTGGACACTTTGCCCCTTCTTAGAATTGGGAACAAAACACCCATGGAAGGAGTTACAGAGACAAAGTTTGGAGCCAAGATGAAAGGATGGGCCATCTGAAGACTGCCTTATGAATCCATCCCATAATCAGCCTCCAAAAGCTCACACAATTGCATACACTAGCAAGGTTTTGCTTAAAGGACCCAGATATATCTGTCTCTGCTGAGGCTGTACCGGGACCTAGCAAACACAGAAGTGGATGCTTACAGTCAGCTATTGTCTGGATCACAGGGCCCCCAGTGGAGGAGCTAGAGAAAGTCCCCAAGAACCTAAAGGGGTCTGCAACCCTACAGGTGAAACAACAATATGAACTGACCAGTACCGGCCTCCCAGAGCTCATGTCTCTAGCTGCATATGTATCAGAAGATGGCCTAGTCAGCCATCACTGGAAAGAGAGGCCCATTGGTCTTGCAAACTTTATATGTCTCAGTAAAGGGGAACACCAGGGCCAAGAAGTGGGAGTGGGTGGGTAGGGGTGTGGGGGGATGGTAGGGGGTGACTTTTGGAAAAGCATTGGAAATGTAAATTAAGAAAATATCTAATAAAAAATAAATAAATTTAAAGAAAAAAGAAAAGAAATAAAGGAAGAGAGAAAAGTCATCCTGATCACAGATTTCCATCCTTACTCTCCTTCTGCTCCCTCCTTCCCAACTCATCTCACACACAACCCCATCTACTAATCCTTTCTTTGTCCTCAGAAAAGAGGAGGCCTCCTAAGTATATCAACCAGCTTTGGCATTGCAAGTTGCAGTAGGACTAGGTGCATCTTCTCCAACTGAGGCTCATATTAGCAGCATTAAATGTATTCATCATGATTTATACATATACATATATATATGTAAAACATATATGTATGTATTATACATATGTATGCTCATGTATATAAATGTAACAATTATAATTAAGGAAATAATGAATAACAAAAGTAATGAAAGAGGCCAGAAATGACTTAAAGTGGGAATACAGAGAGGAGAAATTATTTGAATATAATATTCATACATGAAATTTTCAAATAAAAAATGGAAAAGGAAAGAGAAAGTTTCCTTGTTCTAGAGAGTTTAATGCACCAGTGACTTTAAATAAACATCATTCCTTGGGAATGTAGGTTACAGATTATTATAATCTTTGCTTTATAAATACATGTAGTTCTCTATTTTCAGAAAGGATTGTTCCTGCCTGAGTAGATGAAAAAATATACCTATATAATTCATATGTGAAATATATGTGTATACATATGCAAATGTTTTTCAGGTTGATGAACAATAAAATTCTACATTACAGAAGACAGTCCATAGTACATTTAGGAAGTTTTCCTATAGCTAACTAGCTGTCTGCATACTCTCTTCATTGCTACCTTCATTTCTTGATTTCTAAATGTATAGATTATAGGATTCAGAAACGGAGTGATAACTGCATCAAATATGGCCAGAAACTTATCAAGGTGTGTCGAAGGAGATGGCCAGGTATAGAAAAATATCAAAGGACCAAAGAATAAGAACACTACAGTGATGTGAGCAGAAAGGGTAGACAGGGCTTTAGAGGAACCACCTGAAGAATGTTTTTGCACACTGATTATGATAACAATATATGAAATGATCAGTATGAAGAAGGAACCCACAGAGATGAACCCACTGTTGACTGTGACCATGAATTCCAGCTGGTTAGTGTCTATGCAGGCTAGTTTGATAAACCGAGGAAGGTCACAGTAGAAGCTGTCCAACACATTTGGTCCACAAAATGGTAAGTTTACTACAAAAGCCAGTTGAATCAGAGAATGCATAAGGCCAACCACCCAGGCAGTCACTGAAAACAAGATGCATGTCCTCGGGCTCATAATGGTCAGGTAATGGAGAGGCTTACATATGGCCACATATCTGTCAAAGGCCATGGCTATGAGCAGCACCATCTCCACACCACCAATGACATGAATGAAAAATATTTGAGTAACACAACCTGTAAAGGAGATGACTTTGTGCTTTCTGAATAAGTCATAAAGCATCTTTGGAGAAGAAACAGAAGAAACACCCAAGTCAATGAAAGAGAGGTTAGCCAAAAGAAAGTACATGGGAGAGTGTAAGTGAGGGTCAGATGCCACAGTGAACACGATGAGGCTGTTTCCCATCATGCTAGCCACAAAAAACATGGAGGAGAACACAAAGAGTAATAATTGAATACTCCAAGAGTTGGTGAGTCCCAGGAACACAAACTCTGACACCACAGACTGATTCACTCTTTCCATTGGTTGTATTGGCAGTGATTCCTGAAGGTAAAAACAGGAGAAACTATAAATTATAATTATATTAGTGTAACTTCCTGCATATATATAAATGAGTGCTGGGCATCACTAGTAATCAGAGGATCATAACTTCAGATTGCACAGAAATATTACCTCACATTTTCCATAAATAACAAGGGAAGGTGAATGGGAATCATTAAGACAGAGGGAGGGAAGGGAAGGGAAGGGAAGGGAAGGGAAGGAAGTTTATTGTATTTTAATTTCAAAAATTTGAAAAAATTTAAAGATAACAGATTTGGTTGGATTTTAAAGGAGAATACCCTTGTAAACTCTTCATGTGAATATAAATTAGTATTTTTAGGAAGCCAAAAATTTCTTGAGAGTATTTCAAAATTGTAAAAATGTAGACTGTGTTGTGGGAAGATTGAAAGATGACACCATCCTGTGCTATCCCCAACTATGCTTTACCCCTGTGGTCTCAGTCTCACCTCCTCCGTGGCTAGTGCCATGCAGTGTTCTTCCCAGCTCCAGTTCACCTACCTCAGACCTGATTGTACCTTCCCAGCCATCCACCCCCTGTGACTATTTGTCACAAATCCCCTTAACCCAGTCAATCAAAACTCTAGATGCTTATAATTATCAGCCAGTTTTACATATCAATAAATGCTCAATTTACAAATCACCCAAACAATAACTTTAGAGCCTATTGGTAATGATACAAGCTGCCCACCTAAATTGGACAAATTATCCCAATCATTCTATCTTTTTATGATATTCATAGCTACCTGTGGCTATTTAACACCATGCGGAATCTGAACTGTCTTTCTCTTTCTCCATCTCCCTACCTTCTTCACTGCCCAATCACAGGCTCCTTGTTGTATTAATATTTGAATTAATAGAGGGAAAATTATGCTACAAGACTGGGTTGGTTGTCCAATGAATTAAAACTAAAGATGAGTGAGGTCCTATATTTGATCCTCAACACCACAATTCATAATGAGGTTGTAGAAGTTTAAGTAGAGAAATAAAAGGTAGAGATAAAAAGGAAAATTACCAAAAATAAGAAGTACCATGCTAGAGAGATGGCTTCATTAATAAGAGTCTTGGGTATGTGATCATGAGAACCTGTGCTTAGATTCCCAACATCAAATAACAAGCTTACTGTGGCTGTGTGTGTCTGTACCGACAGTGTTGTGAGAGGTGGAAATAAAAGTACCACATGAGCCTGTGGGCTGCCAGACTAGATCAAGGCTCAGGAAAAGACTCTGTCTGAAAGGAATAAAGTGGAGAATGAGAGCGTAGAAGTCAGGGTATTATCTTATGGCATCCAAGAAACACATGCATGTAATATTGCACAAACACATACATGAACATACACAAACATCAAGTGTATATAGACTATATTCATTCACCACAATTACATATACACACAAAACTAAGAATAAAAATAATTATTTAAATCTTAAAGTACCATGTGATATAACAAGTCTAATTTGAACAATATATATCCAGAAGAAATTACATTTACAAATAAAGAACAACATGTATAAAATTTGTTGAATGATAGATTAGCAGATAACATACACACACATACATAAATGCACACATACACATGCACACTTGGACACAAAGACTATTCTTTGCCCCCTTCAAAGAAAAGAAATCATATTTTTCCTTTAACATGAGCTTCCTAGAAGTCTTTGTGCTAAGTGAAGTTAAAGAGTCACAGAAGTCAAATACTGAAATATCTCCCTTAGAGTGAACTCTAAACATTTTATATTCATAGTATCACAGAATGTGACAGTTTGCCATGAGCAAATAGGATAGGGTAGAAAGATTAAATTGAAGATTTTTGCCAAAGGGGAAAAGTATGCAATTAGTATGAGTAGTTTCTGGAAATTCATTGTACAATCGGTCACTATATTGGTTTTTTTTTTTTTTTTAGTAGTGCCTACATGAAAATTAGGGTAAAACTTCAACATTCATATTCTGAATAAGTATGGGTGATCAATATGCTAATTAGATTGACTTAATAATTATACACCATTCACATATATTTACATGCTTTTATATTTTATGCATGCACATCTATAAAACACCTCATTGTACACCATAAATATATACAGCACCTTTTTGTTAAATGTCTTTCATAAAAACAGGAGGAGGAAAGATTCTTATTAAGCTCATTTGTATTTTGAAATTGTGATCAAGGAGTGTTTGCTGCCAGTCATGTAATGGTGTTACAATATTATTGAATTCAATATCCTCTACTTTCAAACTAGAACGAGTTCAGAGGTGTTCCTCATAACATGGAAGATTAGCCAACAACAAAGACAGCAATTCATCCAAGTTTTTAAAATTTCATTTGAAGAGTAATGTATTTTCAGTTCAATTACAAAAAAAGCAAAAAATAACAACAACAAACAAACAAACAAAAAAACTACTCACTGTTCTTCAACTATCCATGTTGATCTCCATGGCAATGACTATAGACATTATTCAGGATTGTAGTATCTTACTTTTGACTTTTCATCTCTGCAAAACATATAACCCCAAGGTTTGTGAAATGATTTTTATTATCATGAAGTTTTACTTTAAAATATAAACATTAATATATTATCCTTTAATTGAGTTAACTGGACATAATACTAACTCCCCAAAAAGGTAGATTTATATGTATTTGAATTCTGTCAAGCAGTCCGTTATCAATTTGCATCATTTCAAGATTTCTTTAACAGTTGACATCATGACAAAAATCAAGCATACAAACTTGAGTATCAGTCTTGAAGTACTAAACATGATAATTATTCTACATTAACCTGAATCTCCTCCAAGTTGGCATCATGTAGTAGTAACTATATGGTTAAACCTCTGCAAAGTTATCTCATTATTGAAGGGTTTTGTTTTATTTAAAAAATTATAACAGGACAGTGGACAGAATAGGGTTTTCAATTCAAAAGCCAAGCTTAATACCATACTTTAGCTACTGAAAGTTATTAAACAGGCTAAATGATTAAATATCTGAGGCTTGGTATCATTTATTTGTTTGTTTGTTTTACCATTGTTTCTTTACTGAACAAACTAAAACATTGTTTTATGTTTAACTTTAAGACTAAAACAAATATAGAATCATATGCTCAAAAACCAACTATTCCAAATGTGGTTTTGCAATGAATGTTATCATTTTACTTTCTTTAACTTGTCTATAATGATGTTAAACATATGAGATAAATTAATTTTAAAAGTGAATGTCAGTTAACAGAGAACGCCAAAAACAAAGGTCCAAGATGTATTAACTGTTATTTAAAAGTATATTTCAACATCCATATTTATTGTCTTATAAATAAATCAAATTTCAAATATAAACTTGATGCATTTGTTATCAAAGAACAGTTAATTTTAATTTATGCAATTATATCATAACCTCAAAAATAAAAACAAAACTGTCTACTAAAATATTGGAAAAAGCTAAACAACTGACTGCCTTTGAGCTAATACCACACATACTATACTTAGGGGAATATAAATAGTACTAGAAAAGACCATTTTGTGTGAAATTAATTGTTCTATGCTCAGAAATGATAAAATGAGAATCTAATCTCCTGCTAAATGACATCATTTTTCTCTTCCCTTTCTCTCCCCAATCCCTTCCATATACCTCTCCTTGACTTTTACAAATCAAATTCATGGTCTTTGTACACATTGATGATTTTTACAATTTTCTCCAATTTGCTCTAGACTTCCTTGACAGCTTTAGAATGTGACTCATGTCCACAACAAGTCCAGTCACAAACTCGCATCTTAGAATAATCCAGTTAAGCACTGCTAAATTTATTTCCATCCATTTAATTTACCTGAATGGGAACAACAGCATGGTGGCAGAGTCAGGTTTCCCTGTGTCCTCTCACATAATATCACATGGAATCTTCCATTAGGAATATATGAAGCTAATTATATACACCTCGAGAGGCCACTGACCAAGAGACACAGCAAACTCATGAGAGCTTTCAATGAGCTCATGCTTACAGGATTTTTCTTTCTCTAGAGAACTGTTTGTTTTGGTCAGTGTGGTCAAAGAACTCTGAAACTCAGATACTATGGAGATAGAGGGAAATAAGAGTCTCATTGGTCTCATTAAGCTACTTGTATACAATAAATTGAAAATTACTCATTGCAACTATTCCTTACTACAGGGTAAATATTTTCCCAAAATTAACTATAGCCAATGGATTAGAAATATTCAGGGTCAATGAGTTCACTCAATGGAAAAAGGCACTCACCATCAAGCATGAGGACATGAGTTTGATGCTGAGAAGCTACCTGTGGAAAGAAGGAAATGGTTCTGGAGAGTTGACTCCTCACCTCCACATAAGCCATCCTTTATTAAAAAAATAATTAATTATAAAAATGTTTACCCTCATAACTTTATTGTTTTGTGCCGACTAAAATTTTATTGTGTATATGTAACACATCTTCATTATCTATTTATCTATTTATCTGTGGCTCATTCCATTTTCTAGCTATTGTAAATAGAACAGCAATAAACGTGAAAAAAACATATCTTTGTAGTAGAATATAGTATGTGGTCATGGAAATAATATCCTCCTTTTGCTTAAACGTTTGAATATTTGGTCCCCATTTGGTGGCATTATTTGGGTAGGTTTTGAAGGTATGCCCTGGCTGGTAGAAATATGTTACTAGAGTGGGCACTGAGGGATCAAAGTATTTCACCTTCCTAGTGCTCTCTCTGTTTTGTACTTACACTAAGGATGTAAGTTCTTAGATCCAGTCACCATGCACTCTGCTCTGCCATCGTGAATGCTCACTTCTCTGAAACTATAACTCCAAATAACCACTTTCTCCTAGAGGTTGAGTTGATTGTCATGTTTCATCTGATATAAATGGAGAAGTAACTAAAACAAAATCCTTTGGGTATACAGCCATGAGTGGTAAAGCTAGTAATATGGTAGTTCTAGCTTTAATTCTTTTATTTTCTTAATTTATTTTTTGCACCTTCTTTTTATCCTTTTCTTTTTTCTTTTTTTATTAGGTATTTATTTCATTTACATTTCCAATGCTATGCCAAAAGTCCCCCACATGCTCCCCCACGCACTCCCCTACTCAACCACTCCCAATTCTTTTTTTTTAAATATTTTTTATTACATATTTTCCTCAATTACATTTCCAATGCTATCCCAAAAGTCCCCCATACCCTCCCCCTCCCACTTGCATACCCACCCATTCCCATTTTTTGGCCCTGGCGTTCCTCTGTACTGGGGCATATACAGTTTGCATGCCCAATGGGCCTCTCTTTCCAGTGATGGCCGACTAGGCCATCTTTTGATACATACGCAGCTAGAGTCAAGAGCTCCGGGGTACTGGTTAGTTCATAATGTTGTTCCACCTATACGATTGCAGATCCCTTTAGCTCCTTGGGTACTTTCTCTAGCTCCTCCATTGGGAGCCCTGTGATCCATGCAATAACTGACTGTGAGCATCCACATCTGTGTTTGCTAGGCCCCAGCATAGTCTCACAAGAGACAGCTACATCTGAGTCCTTTCGATAAAATCTTGCTAGTGTATGCAATGGAGTCAGCGTTTGGAAGATGATTATGGGATGGATCCCCGGATATGGCAGGCTTTAGATGGTCCATCCTTTCGTCTCAGCTCCAAACTGTGTCTCTGTAGCTCCTTCCATGGGTGTTTTGTTACCAACTCTAAGAAGGGGAAAAGTGTCCACACTTTGGTCTTGGTTCTTCTTGAGTTTCATGTGTTTAGCAAATTGTATCTTATATCTTGGGTATCCTAAGTTTCTGGGCTAATATCCACTTATCAGTGAGTACATATTGTGTGAGTTCTTTTGTGATTGTGTTACCTCACTCAGGATGATGCCCGCCAGGTCCATCAATTTGCCTAGGAATTTCATAAATTCATTCTTTTAATAGCTGAGTAGTACTCCATTGTGTAAATGTACCACATTTTTTGTATCCATTCCTCTGTTGAGGGGCATCTGGGTTCTTGCCAGCTTCTGGCTATTATGAATAAGGCTGCTATGAACATAGTGGAGCATGTGTCCTTCTTACCAGTTGGAACATCTTCTGGATATATGCCCAGGAGAGGTATTGCAGGATCCTCCAGTAGTACTATGTCCAATTTTCTGAGGAGTTGGCAGACTAATTTCCAGAGTGGTTGTACAAGCTTGCAATCCCACCAACAATGGAGGAGTGTTCCTCTTTCTCCACATCCTCGCCAGCATCTGCTGTCACCAGAATTGTTTATCTTAGACATTCTGACTGGTGTGAGGTGGAATCTCAGGGTTGTTTTGATTTGCATTTCCCATCAGGATGCTGAACATTTTTTCAGGTGCTTCTCAGCCATTTGGTATTCTCTGTTTAGCTCTGTACCCCATTTTTAATGGGGTTATTTGATTTTCTGGAGTCCACCTTCTTGAGTTCTTTATATATATTTGATATTAGTCCCCTATCTGATTTAGGATAGGTAAAGATCCTTTCCCAATCTGTTGGTGGCCGTTTTATCTTATTGATGGTGTCTTTTGACTTGCAGAAGCTTTGCAATTTTATGAGGTCCTATTTGTCAATTCTCAATCTTACAGCACAAGCCATTGTTGTTCTGTTCAGGAATTTTTCCCCTGTACCCATATCTTCGATGCTTTTCCCCACTTCTCCTCTATAAGTTTCAGTGTCTCTAGTTTTATGTGGAGTTCTGTAATCCACTTAGATCTGACCTTAGTACAAGGAAATAGGAATAGATCAATTCACCTTCTTCTAAATGATAACCTCCAGTTGTGCCAACACCATTTGTTGAAAATGCTATCTTTTTTCCACTGGATGGTTTTAGCTCCCTTATCAAAGATCAAGTGATCATAGGTGTATGGGTTCATTTCTGGGTCTTCAATTCTATTCCATTGGTCTACTTGTCTGTCGCTATACCAGTACTATGCAGTTTTTATCACAATTGCTCTGTAGTACAGCTTTAGGTCAGGCATGGTGATTCCACCAAAGGTTCTTTTTTCCTTGAATTTTTGCTATCCTAGGTTTTTTGTTACTCCAGATGAATTTGCAGATTGCCCTTTTAATTCATTGAAGAATTGAATTGGAATTTTGATGAGGATTGCATTGAATCTGTAGATTGCTTTTGGCAAAATAGCCATTTTTACTATATTGATCCTGCCAATCCATGAGCATGGGAGATCTTTCCATCTTCTGAGATCTTCTTTAATTTCTTTCTTCAGAGACTTGAATTTCTTATAATACAGATGTTTCACTTCCTTAGTTAGAGTCATGCCAAGGTATTTTATATTATTTGTGACTATTGAGAAGGGTGTTGTTTCCCTAATTTCTTTCTCAGCCTGTTTATCATTTGTGTACAGAAAGGCCATTGACTTGTTTGAGTTATTATATATCCAGCTACATCATTGAAGCTGTTTATCAGGTTTAGGAGTTCTCTGGTGGAATTTTTAGGGTCACTTATATATACTATCCTACCATCTGCAAAAAGTGATATTTTGACTACTTACTTTACAATTTGTATCCCCTTGATCTCCTTTTGTTGTCGAATTGCTCTGGCGAGGTCTTCAAGTACAATGTTGAATACGTAGGGAGAAAGTGGGCAGTCTTGTCTAGTTCGTGATTTTAGTGGAATTGCTTTCAGCTCCTCAACATTTACTTGCATGTTCACTACTGGTTTGCTGTAGATTGCTTTTATCATGTTTGGGTATGGGCCTTGAATTCCTGATCTTTCCAAGACTGTTATCATGAATAGGTGTTGGATTTTGTCAAATGCTTTCTCTGAATCTAATGAAATGATCATATGGTTTTTGTCTTTGAGTTTGTTTATATAGTGGATTGTGTTGATGAATTTCCGTATACTGATCCATCCCTGCATCCCTGGGATGAAACCTACTTGGTCAGGATGGATGATTGCTTTGATGTGTTCTTGGATTCAGTTAGCTAGAACTTTATTGAGGAGTTTTGCATCGATATTCATAAGGGAAATTGGTCTGAAGTTCTCTTCCTTTGATGGGTCTTTCTGTGGTTTAGGTATCAGAGTAATAATGGCTTCATAAAATGAGTAGTGTAGAGTACCTTCTGCTTCTATTTTGTGGAATAGTTTGTGAAGAACTGGAATTATATCTTCTTTGAAAATGTGATAGAATTCTGCACTAAACCCATCTGGTCCTGGGCTTTTTTTGGTTGGGAGACTATTAATGACTGATTCTATTTCTTTAGGGGTTATGGGACTGTTTAGATCATTAACCTGGTATTGATTTAACTTTGGTACCTGGTATCTGTCTAGAAACTTGTCCATTTTATCCAGGTTCTCCAGTTTTGTTGAGTATAGCCTTTTGTAGAAGGATCTGATGGTGTTTTGAATTTATTCAGGATCTATTGTTATGTCTCCCATTTCATTTCTGATTTTGTTAATTAGGATGCTTTCCCTGTGCCCTCTATTGAGTTTGGCTAAGGGTTTATCTATTTTGTTGATTTTCTCAAAGAACCAGCTCCTTCTTTGGTTGATTCTTTGAATAGTTCTTCTTGATTCTACTTGGCTGATTTCGCCCCTGAGTTTGATTATTTCCTGCATTCTACTCCTCTTGGGTGAATTTGCTTCCTTTTGTTCTACAGCTTTTAGGTGTGTTGTCAAGCTACTAGTGTGTGGTCTCTCTAGTTTCTTTTTGGAGGCACTCAGAGCTATGAGTTTTCCTCTTAGAAATGCTTTCATTGTGTCCCATAAATTTGGGTATGTGTTGGCTTCATTTTCATTAAACTCTAAAAAGTCTTTAATTTTTCTCTATTCCTTCCTTGACCAAGGTATTATTGAGAAGAGTGTTTCCATGTGAATGTTGGCTTTCTATTACTTATTTTGTAATTGAAGATCAGCCTTAATCCATGGTGATCTTATAGGATGCATGGGACAATTTCAATATTTTTGTATCTGTTGAGGCTTGTTTTGTGACCAATTATATGGTCAACTTTGGAGAAGGTACCATGAGGTGCTGAGAAGAAGGTATATCCTTTTGTTTTAGAATAAAATGTTCTGTAGATATCTGTTAAATTCATTTGTTTCATAACTTCTGTTAGTTTCACTGTGTCCCTATTTAGTTTCTGTTTCCATCATCTGTCCATTGGTGAAAGTGGTGTGTTGAAGTCTCCCACTACTATTGTGTGAGGTTCAATGTGTGCTTTGAGCTTTACTAAAGTTTCTTTAATGAATGTGGCTGCCCTTTTATTTGGGGCATAGATATTCAGAATTGAGAGTTCCTCTTGGAAGGTTTTACCTTTGATGTGTATGAAGTGCCCCTCCTTGTCTTTTTGATAACTTTGGGTTGGAAGTCGATTTTATTAGATATTAGAATAGCTACTCCAGCTTATTTCTTCAGACCATTTGCTTGGAAAATTGTTTTCCAGCCTTTCATTCTGAGGTAGTGTCTGTCTTTTTCTCTGAGATGGGTTTCCTATAAGCAGCAAAATGCTGGGTCCTGTTTGTGTAGCCAGTCTGTTAGTCTATGTCTTTTTGGGGGGAGTTGAGTTCATTGATATTAAGAGATATTAAGGAAAAGTAATTGTTGCTTCCTATTATTTTTGTTGTTAACATTGGTATTCTGTTCTTGTGGCTGTCTTCTTTTTGGTTAGTTGAAGGATTACTTTCTTGTTTTTTCTAGGACGTGGTTTCTGTCCTTGTATTGGTGTTTTTCTGTTATTATCCTTTGAAGGGCTGGATTCGTGGAAGGATAATGTGTGAATTTGGTTTTGTCATGGAATACTTTGGTTTCTCCATCTAGAGTAATTGAAAGTTTGGCTGGTATAGTAGCCTGGACTGGCATTTGTGTTCTCTTAGTGTCTGTATAACATCTGTCCAGGCTCTTCTGGCTTTCATAGTCTCTGGTGAAAAATCTGGTGTAATTCTGATAGGCTTGCCTTTCTATGTTACTTGACCTTGTTCCCTTACTGCTTTTAATATTCTCTCTTTATTTAGTGCATTTGTTGTTCTGATTATTATGTATCAGGAGGAATTTCTTTTCTGGTCCAGTCTATTTGGAGTTCTGTAGGCTTCTTGTATGTTCATGGGCATGTCTTTCTTTAGGTTTGGGAAGTTTTCTTCTATAATTTTGTTGAAGATATTTGCTGGCCCTTTGAGTTGAAAATCTTCATTGTTTAGACTTTACATACAATATATTTTGTCACGTTCTTTCCCTCCTCCAACTTCAACTGCTCCCCATTACCCCACCCAACTTCATATCCATACCATCTCTTTAAAAAACCAACCATAGTATGAGAAAAAAGCTTTAATAAACACCAAAGAAGCAACAACAAAAACATGGAGCCTGTTTTGTATGGCCAACTATTTCTGAGCATGAAGCCTTCTCTGAGGTCACATATCCAGTGTCACTTCACCATGGGAAACTGATTTTCACTGACCCAACAACTATCAATTACAAATAGCTTCTTGAGTACTGACACTTGTGCCCACTTTCCCTTCTTTCTGATGGGATGTTTTATGGTTTAAAATTGTACAGATATTGTGCATTTTATAGTAGTTTCTGTGAGTTTCTTCTGTGTCTGGGAACAAGCTCTCTCCTTAGAGTCATCCACCCACCTCTGAATTTTTTCATCTTTCTGTCTCCCCTTCCACTTAGATCTCTGAGCCCTGAGGGGAGAGGCGTGATACAGTCATCTCATTTAGAGCTGAGTGATTCAAAGTCTCTCTCTGTGCATGTTGTCCAGTTGTGGGTATCTGTGCTAATTGCACTCTACTGCAAAAAGAAGTTTCAGTGATAACAGTTGAATGATGCACTGTTCAACATATGGGTATAGCTATATGTTGTTAAGAGACATTTAAGTAGCAGAATAACTGTAATATATTTTTTATGGGGTCTATAGTCTATGTAGTCTCACATTCTTAACATAGTTAACAGTATCAGGTGTGAGTTCTATACCATGGAATGGGTATTTTATCCACTAAAATAGTGGCTTTTTTCTCCATGACATTTGTGTTACTATTGCACCAACGGGTTAATCTTTCAGGTGGTCACTTATGTAATTGACAGAGCTTGTGGCTAGGAGAAATTGATTACTACTTTTCTCCTCCAGTAGTGTGCATAGTCCTTCCAGTGCTAGGAACTCTAGTCAGTACTTTTTAGATACCTCCACACTGATTTCCATAGCTACTGCATCTATAACCTCAACAATCATGCCACTTTCATTACATTCTCACTAAGGGATATTGTCATTTTATTTCTTGATAATAAGGATTCTGACTGGAGTGAAATGGAATCTCAAAGTAGTTCTAAATTGCATTTCCCTAATAGCTAATGATGTTGAACATTTTTAAATGTTTGTTTTCTTTTTCTTTACTCTTCTCTCATACAATACATCCCAGATACAATCTCCCTTCCCTCCCTTTCTCCCCACACCCTCCCACCTTCATTCTTCCTAAGATCCACCTCTCTGTTTCCCTTTAGAAAAGTACAGGCCTCTTATGATACAGGGTATAAAAAATTGCTGCTATAAACATAATGGATCATGTGTTCTTATTACCAGTTGGAACATCTTCTGGATATATGCCCAGGAGAGGTATTGCACTACTCCAGAGTGGTTGTACCAGTTTACAATCCCACCAGCAATGGAGGAGTGTTCCTCTTTTTCCACATCCTCGCCAGCATCTGCTGTCACCTGAATTTTTGATTTTTGCCATTCTGACTGGTATGAGGTGGAATCTCAGTGTTGTTTTGATTTGCCTTTCCCTGATGATTAAGGATGTTGAACATTGTTTCAGGTACTTCTCAGCCATTCGATATTCCTCATTTGAGAATTCTTTGTTTTGCTCTGTGCCCCATTTTTTAATGTGTTTATTTGATTTTCTGGAGTCCACCTTCTTGAGTTCTTTATATATATTCGATATTAGTCCCCTATCTGATTTAGGATAGGTAAAGATCCTTTCCCAATCTGTTGGTGGCCGTTTTATCTTATTGATGGTGTCTTTTGCCTTGCAGAAGCTTTGCAATTTTATGAGGTCCCATTTGTCAATTCTCGATCTTACAGCACAAGCCATTGCTGTTCTGATCAGGAATTTTTCCCCTGTACCCATATCTTCAAGGCTTTCCCCCACTTTCTCCTCTATAAGTTTCAGTGTCTCTGTTTTTATGTGGAGTTTTTTGATCCACTTAGACTTGAGCTTTGTACCAGGAGATAAGAATGGATCAATTCTCATTCTTCTGCTTGATAACCGCCATTTGTGCCAGCACCATTTGTTTAAAATGCTGTCTTTTTTCCACTGGATGGTTTTAATTGGGAAGAGAGGCCCCTTGGTCTTGCAAACTTTATATGCCCCAGTACAGGGGAACACCAGGGCCAAGAAGTGGGAGTGGGTGGATAGGAGAGCAGGGGATGGGAGGGTTTAGGGGACTTTCAGGATAGCATTTGAAATGTAAATGAAGAAAATACCTAATAAAAAATTGGACAAAGAAAAAACTGCGATGACTAAGCACAAACCCTCATATAAAGGCTAGAAGAGGCAACCAAGCCGAAAGAAAAGGGTCCCCATGTGCAGACAAATGAGTAAGAGATACCCCACTCCCACTACTAGAAATCTCACAAAAACCCTAAGCTAAATAGCCACAGCTTGTAGGCAGAGGTCAAAACACAGACCCATGCAGGCTCTGTGACTGCCACTTCAGTCCCTGAGAATCCCTATGGACCCTGCTTAGTTGATTCTGTGGGCTGTATTCTCTTGGTATCCTTGACCCCACTGCCTTATACAATCCCTCCTCCCCATCTTCTATAGGATTCCAGAGGCCCTGTGTTTTACATAATGTTGGGCTGTGAGTCTCTACATCTGTTTTCTTCAGCTGCTGGAAGGAGCTTCTCAGATAATTATTGGGATAGATGCCAATCTATGAGTATTGCAGAATGTCATTAAAAATCATTTTATTGACTTTTTTTCTTTTTGTCAGTCATATGTAGTTCTACCCTAGGACTCTGGGCTATCAGCATTTTTTGGTTCCTGGCCATCCAGGCAATGCAAGGCATGAGCTTCTACTTATGGCTTAGGCCTTAAGTTAGACCAGTCATCTGTTGGTCAGTCCCACAAGTGCTGAGCAAGGGCATCTTGCAGGCAGGAGAGATTGTGGGTCTAAAGTTTTGTGGCTGTGTTGGTGTCCCTATCCCACTACTTGGAGACTAGCCTTGTTAAAGAAGATGGATTGTTCATGATCCATATCCTCCAAAATATTTACTAACATTTGTAATGTTTCCCTTGAGAACTTGAGATTTAGCTCTTTAGCTTGTTTTTATTGGGTTGTTTTCTTCATAAAAATCTCGTCTTTATATAATCTAAATAGGAATATTCTGTCAGATATATAGATGGGAAATACTTTTCCCATGTAGTAGACTATTTCTTCACTCAGTTGACAATTTTCTCTGCCCTTCAGCTTCTTAATTTTGTAAAGACATACTTGCCAATTGTTGGCTTTATTCCCTGAGAAACCAGAGTCCTATTTAGGAAATATTTCCCTAGACTATATTTTATACTACTATGGTGATTTGAATGAAAAACAGAGTCCCCTTCGGCTCATGTATTTGAACATTTGGTTAGTTATTGGTGCTCTTTGGAGAGTTATAGGACTCTTGGAATATAGACCTTTTCTGGAGAAGTGCATTTTTGGAGATGGTTTTTGAGCATTTATAGCCTCACCTTACTTCACCTCAGTCTCTACTATGTGTATTTGACTGGCAATATGATTAGCCAGTTTCCTAATCCAACACCTACTGCAATACTTTCCTTGCTGTTGTGGACATCACCTCTAGGACCATATGCCAAAATAAACTATCCCTTTAGCTGGTTTTGGTCATAGAATTTTATCACAATAAAAGTAACCAATTTTTTTCCTTTGACAGCTTCAGAGTTTTATGTCCATTTTAGCACTTTCTGTTCTCTTACTGCTTTAGCTAATAATCCAATTGCTACATTGAATAATGGCACAGAGAGTATGATTCTTCTGATTTTAAATACTGTGTTTCAAAATTTTCCCCATTTAGCTTAATGTTGGCTATAGATTTACGGAGCACATTTATATTGAGAAATCTTCCTTCTAACATTAGCACATTCATGATTTTTATGAAGTGATGAATTTTGTTAATGGCTACCTCTGCCTTTACAGATGATTATGCAATTCTGAGTTTGAGACTATTTATGTACCAAAGAACATTTATTGATTAACGTATGTTGAACAATCCTTTTCTCTACGAATGTAGTGAAATCAATCCCAACGAATAATCTTTGAGATTTCTTGAAGTCTGCTGACAAGTATTTTGGGGCACTTGCATTTGCATGTACTCATGTAACATACAAATACACATAACTTAAAAATAAATTATTTGAAAAGAAGAGTAAAAAATGCTCCTATACCTGAAGACCTTAAAATATTCCCTCTTCTATGTCTAAGAGCTTCCTTCAGAGAGATATTTGTCTGTACAAATTTAGACTTGCTGTATTTTTGCTATATAAATAAATGCAATTCCTGTTATTCCTTACTACATGTAAGACAAAGTAGCATATATGATCATGAATACACATATCAAAATAGGCAAGAAAATATTTTTCTCAAAAATTGGTTAACAATGAACATCTATATTTAGTTAAGACTGATCAGAGTGCAAGTGTTTAATAATTTGTCTGTAACCCATTATCTGTCTAAGTACTCTCATCATTGCCATTTTCATTTCTTGATTCCTGAATGTATAGATCACTGGGTTCAGAAAGGGAGTGACGATTGCATCAAATATAGGTAGGAATTTATCCAAATGTGTGAAAGAAGAAGGCCATGTATAGATGAACATCACAGGACCAAAGAATAAGACAACCACCATAACATGAGCTGAAAGTGTAGACAAAGCCTTGGAGGAACCACTTGAAGAGTGTTTATGGACAATAAATATAATGACAACATAGGAAATGATCAGTATGAAGAAGGACCCAACCGACATGAATCCACTGTTGACTAAGACCAGTAACTTCAGTCTGTATGTGTCTATACAGGCAAGTTTGATGAACCGGGGAAAGTCACAATAGAAACTGTCCAACACATTTGGTCCACAGAATGGTAAGTTTACTACAAAAGCCAGTTGAACCAGAGAATGCATAAAGCCAACCACCCAGGAGGCCACTATAAACAAGATGCACATCCTTGGGCTCATAATGATTAGATAATGAAGAGGTTTACATATGGCCACATATCTGTCAAAGGCCATGGCTATGAGTAAAACCATCTCCACACCACCGATGAAATGAATGAAGAAGATTTGAGTGACACAACCTCTAAAAGAGATGACTTTATGCTTTCTAAAGAGATCATAAATCATCTTGGGGGCAATAACAGAAGATACACCTAAGTCAATAAAAGACAGGTTAGCCAACAGAAAGTACATTGGAGAGTGTAAATGAGGGTCAGATGCCACAGTGAAGACAATGAGAGAGTTTCCTGTCATGCTTGCTACATAAAACATGGAAGAGAAGACAAAAAGGAATAGTTGGATGTCCCAAGAGTTGGTGAGTCCCAGGAACACAAACTCTGACACCATAGACTGATTCATGCCTTCCATTGGCTTTGTGGATAGTGATACCTGAGGGGGAAAATGGGAGAAACTGTACATTATAAGTGTATAAAGAGAATAGGAGAATCTTCAAGTTGTGAGGCTATTTTTACTATAGCATTGCAACTAAACTGAATACAAAGATGTGAGCAAGTTCCAAACACAACTAATAACAAAAAATCATAAATCAGTTTAAGGTATGACTAAATACCTATAACAAAATCTTTCATCAAAAACTCAAAAGAAAACAAGGTTTAATGGCTGTTTTTTAAAGGATATTCGGACCTTGAGACTCATCCATTAAGAACACTTAGAACTATTGCAAAAGACCTTAGTTTTGTTCTTGGCAGCCATGTCAAGCAGCTTACAGCAGTTATAGCTGTAAGGAATTCAAGTCCAGAGAATCAAAAAATACCTCCTCATTTCCATGAGGTTTCCACAAGCATAGAGCATAAACTTGGGCACAAAGACACATACACAATTTTTAAATGAACCTTTATGAGGAAGATTTAAAAGCAAAGTTTACAATTTGTTTTGTCCTATCACTTCACAACTCCAGTCAATCTTTAATGTTATATAATCAAATTGTTGATGGCAATGTAAATTAACACATCAATTTCTTTAAAAAAAAGTATCAAGATGCTTTAAATACTAAAGTCAAGACTAGATTTGCAACACAGTATTGATATGTTTATTTAATATATTTAAGACCCTGAATTTTCCTCAATGTGCAATACAAAAAAAGAACTGAACAGATTTTAAGGTAGAACAAATACAAGAGAAAATATTAAAATAGAATTACCATATAATATAAAAATTCTCACTTTAAGGGTATAAATACGGAAGAAAACATCATGTCAAATATGCTTTTCCATTTTCATTGAAGCATTTTTTATAAAAATTATGATCAACAACCTTTATTCATTTAGCATTGATAGACACATGGATTATAAACACACATACATATACAATAATGTAGGAGTATTTCTTCATAACTCTATTGGAATACCTATCCGCCATTCAGTAATGCATTACATTATTCACATAATTTTATTGACCAAAAACAACATTTCAAATGTAAAATTAGTGTATTTGTTCTCCTAGAACACCATGTCTAATTTTAGTATCCAATACAAATTTAATTCATTGAATAATTCTCAATAAAACAGCAACCCCTATACAGTTTAATTTGCATTTGTCTTCTCATTAGTACATTCCAAAGTTTAGAATCAGAAGATCCAGAATATGGGAGAAAATAAGTATTTGCACGCAAACTTTATATGCCCCAGTACAGGGGAACACCAGGGCCAAAAAGTGAGAATGGGTGGGTATGGGAGTGGGGGAGAGGGTATGGGGGATTTTTGGGATAGCATTGGAAATGTAATTGAGGAAAATACATAATAAAAAAATATTTTTAAAAAAAGCAAAGCAATAAACAAAAAATAAATGGATTTATCAAAAATTTAAAAAAAAAAACTTCAAAGAAAATCATTGAGAAAGTGAAAAGATAAGCCACAAAACTATTTGCAAATATTTAAAAGTACTTGCAAATAACCTTAAATCTGATAAGAAACTTATATTTGCAGTCCAACCTTCTACCCAAAATTTGTCCTGCCTACAAGAAGTACAGGGACAAAGATGGAGCAGAGACTGAGGGAATGGACAACCTATAACTAGCCCAACTTTAGACCTATCCCATGAACAGAAACAATCCCTTATACTATTAATTATTAATACTCTGTTATGCTTATAGACAGGAACCTAGCATAACTGCCCTCTGAGAGGTTCCACCAAGCAGTTGACTTAAACAGATCCAAAGACCCAGAGCCAAACATAAGAGAGAGCTCGGGGACTCTTGTGGAAGAGTTGGGGGAAGGACTGAGGAACCCAGAGAGGATAGGGACTCCACATGAAGACCAACAGAGTCAACTAAACTGGACCCTTTGTGGCTCCCAGAGACTGAACCACCAAACAAAAAAGCAGCTTAATCTTCATGCAGGCCCCCCAACAACTATAGTGGGGGCTTACCCTGACTTTGTTGCTTGCTTGTGGATCTTGCTCCCCTAACTGGACTGCCTTGTCTAGCCTCAGTGGGAGAGGATGTACCAAGTCCTGGGGTAACTTGATGTACCAGGGTAGGCTGGTACCCAGAGGGGATCTCCCCTTTCTCAGAGGTGAAGAGGAAGGGGGATGGGGCAGTGGCTTGTAGGGGGGAACTAAGAGCACAGGCTTTGATATGGATGGAAAGTGAATAAATAAATATATTAATGGGAAAAAAGAAAATAAAAAGTTGTGCATTTATGTTCTTAAACCACTTAAAATATATATGATTATACACTATTAATGATTGTATAGAGTTGTGAAGTGATAGAAAAAAGTAAATTGTAAACTTTGTTTTAATATTTCTAACTCTTCCCTAAGCTTGCCTTAAGCATGCTTCCTCTGATTCTTTGTCTTCTTTACTCCTCTTGCTTTAAAGTTCCCCTCCTGACCTGTTCCTGATTTGCAAGCTAGCTTAATTAACTTCTCTCTCTCTCTCTCTCTCTCTCTCTCTCTCTCTCTCTCTCTCTCTCTCTCTCTCTAAGTATATAACCGGAAAAAGAAAATGGGAAAGCTTACTGTAAATTAGGCATAAAATATTTGAATTATGATTTTATCTCCCCCAATTAAATCTCTATGTATTTTAACTTTGCAGATTGTTTCAAGGTTTTCCTTAAACCTAACCAAATTTCTTAAAATTGGTTTGGAACATACTACACTTATTTAATTGTTACAGAGATATAAATAGTCCTTATATCTTTTCAAATAAGTATTTATGAGACTGTCACCTCATGCTTCTTTAAAATCCTTCCTGATCAGATCACTGATCATAATCCAATGAATACAGAAACTCTAGCTATAAACCACAGATAAAAACAAGAAAATAAATTACACTTTTGGTATTAAGTACCATCTTGTTTTGAAATTTAAAACTGACATTCTATCAGAATGCCTGTTTTCAGCACTAGGACTTGGCTATATGTTAAAATTTACTTCTCATCAGGCATTTATGACATTCTCCCATAGAATGGAATACATGAATATTTCTGATAAATTTGTTCCTGTTTTACATAATTCATCAGATATTTCACGGAAGGATAGTAGTTCATTCCCACCTATGTTTAAAAGCCAGTTAAGAGATAGGTACAAATGTCCCCTTTTATTTCCATGTATTACCGTTATTTTTCTTAGTTTTCGGTTCATAGAATATTAGATGATTCATCCAGTCAATGATTAGTGAGCATAGAATGCTTAATTATAACATAAACTTAGAGGAAAATAACATTAAGTTGTTTGATTTCTCAAGGCCATTTACAATGTGGTTCTAGCTCAAAGGCTGTCAGGTACTTAGCCTTTTCCAGTACTTCAATTGATGTTTAATGACTGTTCTCCTATGCTGTTCAGTTCCTTTTCCTGACTGCTCTCTGCTTTGCTCTGTGCTCCCACAAACACATTCCTTTAGAATGCAACTCGTGTCCACCACAGTTCCAAGCACAAACTCACATCTGACAATAATCAATTCAAGCATTGCGAAGTTTACTTCTACCTGTTTATTACCTGAATGAGAACATGAGCATCTTGGCATAGTTCAGGGTCCCTGTGTCCTCTCAATTAAAGTGCCAAACAGAATCTTCCATTAGGGAGAAAAGAAGCCAATTATACACCTCAAGAGGCTGCTGACCAAGAGGTGCTGTAAAAACATCGTAATTTAGAAGGATCACATGGATAAAGGATTTTCTACTCTGGAGACTTACTTGGTGTGGCCTTTGTCACAAAAAAAATATTTATAACTCACAGTGATACAAGGACAAAAATAGAAATGAGACTGGTTTTGTATCTTTAGCCTACATAGATATAATTACTAATAATCATTCATTACTCTTATTCCTTAATATTAGGTAAGTATATCATAAATTAATTGAAACAAACCAATGTGCTAATTATAATGTTCTTTGGGAAGTAAAATGTCTATGAAACGTTTTATTCTCAATAAAAAGTAGGTTGTATAATTACAAATATGTGCCCAGATTTAGAGGTGTAGAAGTAGATATGGTAAATAAACCTCAAAAGTGAATAAAATAACCAAAATAGTTGTTGATTGATAATAAGATAAACACTGCTACACACATTCAATCAAAGTCCTAGAAACCACTGAAGCAAAAACTGTGACTATTTCACAGCAGTAACAACGCAGTTTATCAAAGGGGTAGATAGCAGAAACGCATATAATATACTGTTGTACATATAAGTAAAAGTGAATGAAGAAGAATATAGAATTATTTTTCAATAAATACAGTAGCACACTAAAGATTTTAGAAACAATGAAGTATATTTTGGCGTAAGTTTAAGTAACTTGTAAGGAAATGGCTGCTATAAGGAACAGTATACTCATGCCAAGGATTTCAGCCTGTTAATCACCTGTTAAACCCACAAATAGCCCAGAAACAGAAACCAGGTATGACTGGAAGGGAGAACTGTTTGTACCCTTTGTTATCTTATATCCTGTAAAAGTAACTTTTATTCACCAGAAGTATTGTCTCAGAGGCTTA
Organism: Mus musculus; assembly: GCF_000001635.26. NCBI lineage: Eukaryota > Metazoa > Chordata > Mammalia > Rodentia > Muridae > Mus > Mus musculus. The sequence continues at coordinate 111,965,652 of NC_000068.7, forward strand.
CTGCTGAATTAGTTCTTTCTGAACTCTGACAGACTCATTCAACTTAGCTTTTCTGTTTCAAAACTCGTCTACAAGCTGAGTGCTTCAAACTGGTTTCTCTTGGCTTCTCACTAAATTGCTGTGTGTGGAAAAAAAAAACTGTCTCTGAACTCCATCAACTGAAATGCACTGACAGTATGAACTGAATGGAACTGCGTGAAACTGCACAAACTCACTGAAAGTGATTAATCACTTTGTTAGCCCATCAATTAGATGTCACTGTTTGGGATTAAAGGTATCTACTAAAGGTATATCTGTATTTCAACCAGAGGGATTAAAGGTATGTGGCATGTCTGCATATGGAAACTGCTGAATTTATTCCTGATGTTTCAGAATTAACCTTGTTATTTATGCAGCTGCAACAAACAATCAGAAATAGAAACTACCCATTATATATCACCTAAATTCAACCTCATACAGGTTTTCCATGTCCACTGGGACAAGGAAATGAGGAAATTGATCAATTATTAATAGAAAATGTGGTAAAAATCTCAAATGTTTATGAAAACACCATGTTAACATTAAAGGTTTAAAGAAAAAAATTACTATTACCTGGCAACATGCAAGGAAATTATAAGAAAATGTCCCCCTTGTTCTTTATATAACCAATTTCCATTGACCTCTGGAAGTAAGCCTAGGGATACCAAAAAGAAATGATATCTGGCAGACTGGTGTGTTTTACCTTGCAGAAATTGGAAAACTAATGTTGTACAAAATACCACTGATACATATTTAAGGTTTCAATGGACAACTGCTTTGAGTTCTGAAAAGGCTGATTCCATACTTATACATTTACTGAAAGTAATGGCTACTATGGGGATAACTGCTTGAATTAAAACTAACAATGGCCCCACATATATCTCCAACAAAATGAAGCAATTCACTACATACTACAATATAAAGCATATTACCATACAATTCTACAGTACAATCATTTGTAGAAAGGTCTAATCACACTTTAAAAGAAAAACTTATAAAATGAAAAGGAAGCACAAAAACTCTCAAGGATAAACTAAATAATGCCTGTTAACTTTAAATTTTCTGAATGGTAATAAGAACAGAACAATAGCAGCTATGAGACACTGGGTTATAGAAAAAAACTTTAAAAGTGAATCAACCTATATACTATAAGGATATATTTCAACACCATGAAAACCTGCAATAGTTTTGCTTTGAGGTCACGTGGGTTGGTTTATGTTTCTACAGGAAACGAAATTCTATGGAATACCATCAAAACGTACAAAGATTAAAACTGAGCAAGAAAAGTCTCCTGAAAACCTTAACCACTGATCTGAAAAGTTTATTGTAAATGTCTCTGTTTATAATTTGTACTAAGTGCTTGGTACAAAAAAAAAAAAAAAAAAAAAAAAAAACACAGACCTTGCCAGCGGAGTCTTGCCCAATACCCACAAGGGCCCACACAGGATTCCCCATGGGATCCTAAGACCTCTGGTGAGTGGAACACAGCCCCCGCCCCAATCCAATCACACGGAACCTGAGACTGCGGTAAATAGGGAAGCAGACTACCCGGGCCTGACCTGGGGCACAAGCCCCTTCCTCTCCACTCGAGCCCCGGGGTACCTTGCCAGCGGAGTCGCCCGACACCCGCAAGGGCCCACACAGGATTCCACACGGGATCCTAAGACCTCTAGTGAGTGGAACACAACTCCTGCCAGGAGTCCGGTTCGAACACCAGATATCTTGGTACCTTCCCTGCAAGAAGAGAGCTTGCCTGCAGAGAATACTCTGTCCAATGAAACTAAAAAGAGAGCTACCCTCCCAGGTCTGATTATAGAGGCTAACAGAGTCACCTGAAGAACAAGCTCTTAACAGAGACAACTATAACAGCTAGCTTCAGAGATTACCAGATGGCGAAAGGCAAACGTAAGAATCCTACTAACAGAAATAGAGACTACTCACCATCATCAGAACGCAGCACTCCCACCCCACCTAGTCCTGGGCACCCCAACACAACCGAAAATCTAGACCCAGATTTAAAAACATTTCTCATGATGATGATAGAGGACATCAAGAAGGACTTTCATAAGACACTTAAAGAATTACAGGAGAGCACTGCTAAAGAGTTACAGGCCCTTAAAGAAAAGCAGGAAAACACAACCAAACAGGTAGAAGTCCTTAAAGAAAAACAGGAAAACACATCCAAACAGGTGATGGAAATGAACAAAACCATACTAGAACTAAAAAAGGAGGTAGACACAATAAAGAAAACCCAAAGCGAGGCAACAATGGAGATAGAAACCCTAGGAAAGAGATCTGAAAACACAGATGAGAGCATCAGCAACAGAATACAAGAAATGGAAGAGAGAATCTCAGGTGCAGAAGATTCCATAGAGAACATCGACACAACAGTCAAAAAAATAAAAAATGCAAAAGGATCCTAACTCAAAACATCCAGGAAATCCAGGACACAATGAGAAGACCAAACCTACGGATAATAGGAATTGATGAGAATGAAGATTTTCAACTTAAAGGGCCAGCTAATATCTTCAACAAAATTATAGAAGAAAACTTCCCAAACATAAAGAAAGAGATGCCCATGATCATACAAGAAGCCTACAGAACTCCAAATAGACTGGACCAGAAAAGAAATTCCTCCTGACACATAATAATCAGAACAAAAAATGCACTAAATAAAGATAGAATATTAAAAGCAGTAAGGGAGAAAGGTCAAGTAACATATAAAGGAAGGCCTATCAGAATTACACCAGACTTTTCACCAGAGACTATGAAAGCCAGAAGAGCCTGGACAGATGTTATACCGACACTAAGAGAACACAAATGCCAGCCCAGGCTAATATACCCGGCCAAACTCTCAATTACCATAGATGGAGAAACCAAAGTATTCCACAACAAAACCAAATTCACACAATAACTTTCCACGAATCCAGCCCTTCAAAGGATAATAACAGAAAAGAAGCAATACAAGGACTGAAGTCACGCGCTAGAACAAACAAGAAATTAATCCCTCAACAAACCAAAAAGAAGACAGCCACAAGAACAGAATGCCAACTCTAACAACAAAAATAATAGGAAACAACAATTACTTTTCCTTAATATCTCTTAATATCAATGGACTCGATTCCCCAATAAAAAGACATAGACTAACAGACTGGCTACACAAACAGGACCCAACATTCTGCTGCTTACAGGAAACCCATCTCAGGGAAAAAGACAGAGTGAAAGGCTGAAAAACAATTTTCCAAGCAAATGGTCTGAAGAAACAAGCTGGAGTAGCCATTCTAATATCAGATAAAATCGACTTCCAACCCAAAGGTATCAAAAAAGACAAGGAGGGACACTTCATACTCATCAAAGGTAAAATCCTCCAAGAGGAACTCTCAATTCTGAATATCTACGCTCCAAATGCAAGGGCAGCAACATTCATTGAAGACACTTTAGTAAAGCTCAAAGCACACATTGAACCTCACACAATAATAGTGGGAGACTTCAACACACCACTTTCATCAATAGACAGATCGTGGAAACAGAAACTAAACAGGGACACAGTGAAACTAACAGAAGTTATGAAACAAATGGACCTGATAGACATCTACAGAACATTTTATCCTAAAACAAAAGGATATACCTTCTTCTCAGCACCTCACGGGACCTTCTCCAAAATTGACAATATAATTGGTCACAAAACAGGCCTCAACAGATACAAAAATATTGAAATTGTCCCATGTATCCTATCAGACCACCATGGCCTAAGACTGATCTTCAATAACAACATAAATAATGGAAAGCCAACATTCACGTGGAAACTGAACAACACTCTTCTCAATGATACCTTGGTCAAGGAAGGAATAAAGAAAGAAATTAAAGACTTTTTAGAGTTTAAGGAAAATGAAGCCACAACGTACCCAAACCTTTGGGACACAATGAAAGCATTTCTAAGAGGGAAACTCAGAGCTCTGAGTGCCTCCAAGAAGAAACGGGAGAGAGCACATACTAGCAGCTTGACAACACATCTAAAAGCTCTAGAAAAAAAGGAAGCAAATTCACCCAAGAGGAGTAGACGGCAGGAAATAATCAAACTCAGGGGTGAAATAAACCAAGTGGAAACAAGAAGAACTATTCAAAGAATTAACCAAACGAGGAGTTGGTTCTTTGAGAAAATCAACAAGATAGATAAACCCTTAGCTAGACTCACTAGAGGGAACAGGGACAAAATCCTAATTCACAAAATCAGAAATGAAAAGGGAGACATAACAACAGATCCTGAAGAAATCCAAAACACCGTCAGATCCTTCTACAAAAGGCTATACTCAACAAAACTGGAAAACCGGGACGAAATGGACAAATTTCTGGACAGATACCAGGTACCAAAGTTGAATCAGGACCAAGTTGACCTTCTAAACAGTCCCATATCCACTAAAGAAATATAAGCAGTTATTAATAGTCTCCCAGCCAAAAAAAAGCCCAGGACCAGACGGGTTTAGTGCAGAGTTCTATCAGACCTTCAAAGAAGATCTAATTCCAACTCTGCACAAACTATTTCACAAGATAGAAGTAGAAGGTACTCTACCCTACTCATTTTATGAAGCCACTATTACTCTGATGCCTAATCCACAGAAAGACCCAACAAAGATAGAAAACTTCAGACCAATTTCTCTTATGAATATCGATGCAAAAATACTTCATAAAATTCTTGCTAACCGAATCCAAGAACACATTAAAGCAATCATCCATCCTGACCAAGTAGGTTTTAATCCAAGGATGCAGGGATGGTTTAATATACGAAAAACCATCAATGTAATCCATTATATAAACAAACTCAAAGACAAAAACCACATGATCATCTCGTTAGATGTAGAAAAAGCATTTGACGAGATCCAACACCCATTCATGATAAAAGTTTTGGAAAGATCAGGAATTCAAGGCCCATACCTAAACATGATAAAAGCAATCTACAGCAAACCAGTAACCAACATCAAAGTAAATGGAGAGAAGCTGGGAGCAATGCCACTAAAATCAGGGACTAGACAAGGCTGCCCACTTTCTCCCTACCTTTTCAACATAGTACTTGAAGTATTAGCCAGAGGAATTCAACAACAAAAGGAGATCAAGGGGATACAAATTGGAAAAGAGGAAGTCAAAATATCACTTTTTGCAGATGATATGATAGTATATATAAGTGACCCTAAAAATTCCACCAGAGAACTCCTAAACCTGATAAACAGCTTCGGTGAAGTAGCTGGATATAAAATTAACTCAAACAAGTCAATGGCCTTTCTCTACACAAAGAATAAACAGGCTGAGAAAGAAATTAGGGAAACAACACCCTTCTCAATAGTCACAAATAATATAAAATATCTCGGCGTGACTCTAACTAAGAAAGTGAAAGATCTGTATGATAAAAACTTCGAGTCTCTGAAGAAAGAAAGAAGATCTCAGAAGATGGAAAGATCTCCCATGCTCATGGATTGGCAGGATCAACATTGTAAAAATGGCTATCTTGCCAAAAGCAATCTACAGATTCAATGCAATCCCCATCAAAATTCCAACTCAATTCTTCAACAAATTAGAAGGAGCAATTTGCAAATTCATCTGGAATAACAAAAAACCTAGGATAGCAAAAACTCTTCTCAAGGATAAAAGAACCTCTGGTGAAATCACCATGTCTGACCTAAAGCTTTACTACAGAGCAATTGTGATAAAAACTGCATGGTACTGGTATAGAGACAGACCAGTAGACCAATGGAATAGAATTGAAGACCCAGAAATGAACCAACACACCTATGGTCACTTGATCTTCGACAAGGGAGCTAAAACCATCCAGTGGAAGAAAGACAGCATTTTCAACAATTGGTGCTGGCACAACTGGTTGTTATCATGTAGAAGAATGCGAATTGATCCATACTTATCTCCTTGTACTAAGGTCAAATCTAAGTGGATCAAGGAACTTCACACAAAACCAGAGACACTGAAACTTATAGAGGAGAAAGTGGGGAAAAACCTTGAAGATATGGGCACAGGGGAAAAATTCCTGAACAGAACAGCAATGGCTTGTGCTGTAAGATCGAGAATTGACAAATGGGACCTCATGAAACTCCAAAGTTTCTGCAAGGCAAAAGACACCGTCAATAAGACAAAAAGACCACCAACAGATTGGGAAAGGATCTTTACCTATCCTAAATCAGATAGGGGACTAATATCCAACATATATAGAGAACTCAAGAAGGTGGACTTCAGAAAATCAAATAACCCCATTAAAAAATGGGGCTCAGAACTGAACAAAGAATTCTCACCTGAGGAATACCGAATGGCAGAGAAGCACCTGAAAAAATGTTCAACATCCTTAATCATCAGGGAAATGCAAATCTAAACAACCCTGAGATTCCACCTCACACCAGTCAGAATGGCTAAGATCAAAAATTCAGGTGACAGCAGATGCTGGCGAGGATGTGGAGAAAGAGGAACACTCCTCCATTGTTGGTAGGATTGCAGGCTTGTACAACCACTCTGGAAATCAGTCTGGCGGTTCCTCAGAAAATTGGACATAGTACTACCGGAGGATCCAGCAATACCTCTCCTGGGCATATATCCAGAAGATGCCCCAACTGGTAAGAAGGACACATGCTCCACTATGTTCATAGCAGCCTTATTTATAATAGCCAGAAGCTGGAAAGAACCCAGATGCCCCTCAACAGAGGAGTAGATACAGAAAATGTGGTACATCTACACAATGGAGTACTACTCAGCTATTAAAAAGAATGAATTTATGAAATTCCTAGCCAAATGGATGGACCTGGAGGGCATCATCCTGAGTGAGGTAACACATTCACAAAGGAACTCACACAATATGTACTCACTGATAAGTGGATATTAGCCCAAAACCTAGGATACCCAAGATATAAGATACAATTTCCTAAACACATGAAACTCAAGAAAAATGAAGACTGAAGTGTGGACACTATGCCCCTCCTTAGAAGTGGGAACAAAACACCCATGGAAGGAGTTACAGAGACAAAGTTTGGAGCTGAGATGAAAGGATGGACCATGTAGGGACTGCCATATCCAGGGATCCACCCCATAATCAGCATCCAAACTCTGACACCATTGTATACACTAGCAAGATTTTATCGAAAGGACCCAGATGTAGCTGTCTCTTGTGAGACTATTCCGGGGCCTAGCAAACACAGAAGTGGATGCTCACAGTCAGCTAATGGATGGATCACAGGGCTCCCAATGGAGGAGCTAGAGAAAGTACCCAAGGAGCTAAAGGGATCTGCAACCCTAAAGGTGGATCAACATTATGAACTAACCAGTACCCCGGAGCTCTTGACTCTAGCTGCATATGTATCAAAAGATGGCCTAGGCGGCCATCACTGGAAAGAGAGGCCCATTGGACACGCAAACTTTATATGCCCCAGTACAGGGGAACGCCAGGGCCAAAAAGGGGGAGTGGGTGAGTAGGGGAAGGGGGGTGGGTGGGTATGGGTTACTTTTGGTATAGCATTGGAAATGTAAATGAGCTAAATACCTAATAAAAAAATGGAAAAGGAAAAAAAATAAGATAAAAAAAAAAAAGAAATGGGAACAAAACACCCATGGAAGGAGGTACAGAGACAAAATTTGGAGCTGTGACGAAAGGATGGACCATGTAGTGATTGCCATATGCAGGAATCCATCCCATAATCAGCTTCCAAATGCTGACACCATTGCATACACTAGCAAGATTTTGCTGAAAGGACCCAGATATAGCTCTCTCTTTTGAGACTATGCCGGGGCCTAGCAAACACAGAAGTGGATGATCACAGTCAGCTATTGGATGGGTCACACGACCCCCATTGGAGGAGCTAGAGAAATTACCCAAGGAGCTAAAGGGAACTGCAACCCTATAGGTGGAACAACAATATGAACTAACCAGTACCCCGGAGCTCTTGTCTTTAGCTGCATATGTATCAAAAGATGGCCTAGGCGGCCATCACTGCAAAGAGAGGCCCATTGGACTTGCAAACTTTATATGCCCCAGTACAGGGGAATGTCAGGGCCAAAAAGGGGGAGTGGGTGGGTAGGGGACTGGGGGGGTTGGGTATGGGGGACCTTTGGGATAGCATTGAAAATGTAAAAGAAGAAAATACCTAATTAAAAAATAAAAATAAAAATAAAGAATACAAAAAAAAAGAAATTTTATCTAATGTGCATAAAAATAAAAAAAATAAAAGAAGTGGGAACAAAACACCCTTGGAAGGAGTTACAGAGACAAAGTTTGGAGCTGAGATGAAAGGATGGACCATGTAGAGACTGCCATATCCAGGGATCCACCCCATAATCAGCATCCAAACTCTGACACCATTGCATACACTAGCAAGATTTTATCGAAAGGACCCAGATGTAGCTGTCTCTTGTGAGACTATTCCGGGGCCTAGCAAACACAGAAGTGGATGCTCACAGTCAGCTAATGGATGGATCACAGGGCTCCCAATGGAGGAGCTAGAGAAAGTACCCAAGGAGCTAAAGGGATCTGCAACCCTATAGATGGAACAACATTATGAACTAACCAGTACCCCGGAGCTCTTGACTCTAGCTGCATATGTATCAAAAGATGGCCTAGGCGGCCATCACTGGAAAGAGAGGCCCATTGGACACGCAAACTTTATATGCCCCAGTACAGGGGAACGCCAGGGCCAAAAAGGGGGAGTGGGTGGGTAGTGGAGTGGGGGTGGGTGGCTATGGGGGACTTTTGGTATAGCATTGGAAATGTAAATGAGCTAAATACCTAATAAAAATGGAAAAGAAAAAAAAACCACAGAGAGAGAGAGAGAGAGAGAGAGAGAGAACAATTAATGTCTTAAAACAGAAAGGGGGAAATGTAGTGAGGATTTTGGCTTCTTTAAAAACACAGAAATGTTACTTGAATATGTTTTTCTTTTAATCCCAGGTTTGAGATTTGAGGCTGCTTCATATTCTCCACAGCAGCTAACTATGATTTGTCTTGTGCTCTGGCAGGGACTTGATTTTGTCACCTGAAGATAGTTTACATTTGGAGTTCTGGAGACACTTTAGAGGGTATATAAATATCAGCACCCTGAGAGAAGCAATGCTGCTACTACTGCTGGTTGATGGTTGATGGTTGATGGTTGATGGTTGATGGTTGATGGTTGATGGTTGATGGTTGATGGTTGATGGTTGGTTGATGGTTGATGGTTGGTTGAGGTTGGTGGTTGGTGGTTGGTGGTTGGTGGTTGGTGGTTGGTGGATGGTGGATGGTAGATGGTGGATGGTCGTCACTAGTTGAAGATATCCTGACAGTGAAGATTTGACTTGCCCCAAAGATCTCAATGCCTCTAATTAGCAGGAAGTATTCTAATGATACTGATCCCCCTTTCTCCTGTCTTTCTCTCCTACCTGGTGTTGTGAGATTAGAATGATTAAGAAGGGCAGTAGAGAAAAGAACACAACAAAATAGCCAAAAGTCAGACTACAGGCCAGAGGACAACAGTTGGGTCCAGGTCTTTCCTTTCACCATGCAGAATGCAGGGATTTGACTCAATTATGATCTTAGAACTTCCAGTTTGGTATCAAGTGCCTGAACTTGGTAAGACATTTCCCTGGACTTTGATTCTTTTTTTTTAAACCTGTGAAATACATATCTCTTTTCTTGGAGTATTTTCAACAATAAATATGTAATATATTGCAGTCTTTAAGTAGTTAGAAACAAGGCAAATAATCTTTTAAGTTCTACTACCCATCTACTAAAGAAATATTTGGTACAAAAAATTGGAAATTGTGGGAGGGATGGGTAGCTGAACTATAGAGAACTTAATTATTTTGTATAAGGTCTGGTTTGATCTCTAGCACTGCAAAGGAAAAAATAATAAAAGGTAAAAATAAAATGAAATAAAATAAAACATTCTATTAATGAAATTATTCCTATTTCCAACGCACTTGAAGACATGGTCTCAATTCCAACCATTTGAAACAACAGAAATGTTCTTAGGGATGAGTTTTTAACTCACAGAGGAAATCACCTAGAGCTGAAAAAAAGGTAGAATCTGAATTTGAGGAAAGACTCAAATCTGAGTATAGAAGTTTCAATTAAGCACAGTGGGTGAAGGTGATGAGATTGAAACCATAACAGGAGAATTGGGAGGACATGTGCACCTGACACTACCAACAACACCAATAGTACTTCCAAAAAGATAAAAACTATCTACTGACTTATTTTCATTGGAACACATCAACAGAGTGGAGAAAATAAACCTAACTCTCTAAGTGTATTTGATGCTGAGGACCAGTAAGGAGGAAATAAAAAGTGTTGGTGAGGAAAATAGTTTACGTATTTCTTTAAAGTATATCACGAGGAACGAGGTAGTAACCAAGAAAAGGAGGAAAGGTGTAGTAATATTCCATGCTCATAGGATTGTCATGTAATAAATACTATATAAAACCAGCAAAAAAATCAAATAAAAAAACCCTTCTTTTATTAATGATGTAACTGTAAATCTCAACAACCCAAGGCTTATGAGTAATACACTCCAGAATATACTTGGGAGTGTACAGCAGACAAAAGCAAATGACTTTATTATAATATTAAATCCCGTTCTGCAGCAAATATTTTCATGCTTGTTTCAGGAGCATGACACTGTGCTTCCTGATTTGTCACTCCTTAAATCCTTAGATGGCTTTGTTGATGTAGCTCAACTAAAACCAAGGTTATATAAACCAATGGCCACAGAGATCTACACAAGGGAAAATGGGTCTATTCTCTGTAAGTAAAACAATTAGGTGATCCTTATATTGTTTATTTTTCTTATTTTTGTATGGATACACAAACTTGAGGGGGGAGCGCGTTCTGTATTTGTCTGAAATCAAGATGATTGTTCTTACTTTTGTGGAAAAGATGAACTGTGAAATACCTTTGATGGGACATTTGTCTTGTTTTGCTTTGCTTTGCTTTGCTTTGATCTGATTTGATTTGATTTGATTTGATTTGATTTGATTTGATTTGATTTGATTTGATTTGTCTGTCAATTTTTTCAATGGAATCCTGGCTTTAAAGATTATGAAAACAATGAGCAGCCTTTAATTCAGCACTGTCATTATTCTATACGCTGTGTGTTACTTTTGCTTTTTGTATAATGTTCATAAACTGAAAGCAGTCATAGTTCCTAGGAAAATAAACAGAGGTCTGCCTGGCTCTGCCTCCCAAGAACTGGGAATAAAGGTGAAGGCCACCATGCTCGGCCTCTCCTTGTACTCCCTAGGCTATAGAAATCTCAGCAATCCGCATGCTCAGTCTCACAAGTTCTAAGATTTCATATGTGTGCCACCATGCTCTGTGAATTTCAATTTTTAATATACTTTTTGGGTTATAAATTAAATAATTATAATAAAGAAGAGTAGAAAATCATGCTGAATCTTTCCAATTTTATGAGGTCCCATTTATCAATTCTTGATTGTAGAGCATGTGCCATTGGAGTTCTGTTTAGAAAATGTCTACCTCTGTCAATGAATTCAAGGTTCTTTCCTACTTTCTCTTCTATTAGATTTAGTCTATCTGGTTTTATGTTGAGGTCCTTGATCCACTGAGACGTCAGCTTTGTGCTAGATGACAAATATGGGTTTATTTTCAGTTTTCTACATATTGGCAGCCAGATAGAGCAGCATCCTTTATTGCAGATGCTTTCTTTTTTCCCTTGTATATGTTTGGCTTCTTTGTCAAAGATCAAGTGCCATGTATGATTTTATTTCTGGATCTTCAATTCTAGTCCATTGATCAATGTGTCTGTCCCTGTACCAATACCATGCAGTTTCTATCACTATTGCTCTGTAGTAAAGCTTAAGGTCAGGGAATTCCCCCAGCCATTCTTTTACTGTTAAATATTGTTCTCGTTATTCTGGGTTTTTTACCTTTCCAGATGAATTTGAGAATTGTTCTTTCCATGTCTTTGAAGAATTGTGTTGGGATTTTGATGAGGATTACATTGAATCTGTAGATTCCCTTTGATAGGGTGCCAATTTTTACTATGTTAATTCTGCCAATCCATGAGCATGGGAAATCTTTCCATTTTCTGAGATCTTCTTCGATTTCTTTCTTGAGATACTTGAGGTCATTATCATACAGGTCTTTTACTTGTTTGGTTAGAGTTACCCCAAGATATTTTACAATATTTATGGCTATTGTGAAGGGAGTTGTTTCCCTAATTTATTTCTCAGTCTGTATATCATTTGTACAAAGGAAGGCTACTGATTTATTTGAGTTAATTTTATATCCAGCCACTTTGCTGAAGTCATTTATCAGATGGAGACATTCTCTGGTAGAGTTTTTGGGATTGTTTATGTATACTATCATACCATCTGAAAATAGTGATACTTTATTTCTTCTTTGCCAGTTTGTATCCCTTTGATCTCTTTTTGTTGTCTTATTGTTCTAGCTAGCACTTCAAGTGCTATATTCAATAGATATGGGGAAAGTGGGCACCCTTGTCTTGTCCCTGATTTTAGTGGGATTACTTCAAGTATGTCTCCATTTAATTTGATATTGGCTGTTGGTTTGCTAGATATTGCTTTTATTATGTTTAGGTATGGGCCTTGAATTCCTAATCTCTGCAATACTTTTAACATGAAGGTGTGTTGTATTTTGTCAAATGCTTTTTCTGCATCTAAGGAGATAAAAGCAAACACAAAAGGGAAGGGAAGGAGGAACCTGGGAGAGAAAGGGGATAGGGGTTGGGAAGAGGGGAACATGATTTGGTATTGGGTGCTGAAAAAAAAAAAACCTGAAAGCCGGCCAGCAGAAAGAATGGAAACAGGCAAACTAGGGAGGTAGGAGATTGGAGGAACCCTCCATAACGTACCAGAGACCTGGGAGATGAGAGACTCTAAGGACTCAAAGGGAGGGACCTTAGATAAAATGCCCTCATAGGGGAGAAGGAACTTATAGATCCCATCTCCAGCAGAAAGACAAGGCATCAAGTGAGGGATGGTGTTGCCACCCCACAGTCAAAACTCTGATCCATAACTGTTCTTGTCTTAAAGAACTGCAGAGATGGAATCAGAGAGGAATCTGAGGAAAGAAGGTCCAGTGACAGGCCCAAAGTGGGATCCAGCTCTAGGGGAAGCCCCAAGGCCTGACACTATTACTGAGGCTATGGAGTGCTCACAAAAAAGGGACCTATCATGACTGCCCTCTGAAAGACCCAACAAGCAGCTGAATGAGTCAGAGGCAGATATTTGCACCCAACCAATGGACCAAAGCTGCTGACCCCTGTGGTCGAATTAAGGGAAAGCTGGAAGAAGCTGAGGAGGAGGGTGACCCTGTAGGAAGACCAGCAGTCTCATTTAACCTGGACCTCTGAGATCTCTCAGACACTGGACCACCAACTAGGCTGAATAAACCAGCTGATATGAAACCCCCAACACATATACAGCAGAAAATTGCTGGGTGTGGGTTCAGCCAGAGAAGGTGCACCTAACAGTCAAGAAGCTGGAGCCCCAGGGAGTTTAGATGTCTGGTGAGGTGGGAGTTGTGGGTGGGACATCCTCATGGAGACAGCAGGGCAGCAGTGAGGAGGTATGGGAGTTGGAGCAGTAGGAGGGTAGACCAGGAAGGGAATAAAATCTAGAGTTTTAGAGAAAGAAAGAAAAAAAAGAAAAAGAGAGGGAGGGAGGGAGGGAGGGAGGGAGGGAGGGAGGGAGGGAGGGAGGGAGGGAGAGAGAGAGAGGGAAAGGGAGGGAGGGAGGGAGGGAGGGAGGGAGGGAGAGAGAGAGAGAGAAGATAAATAAGAAAAAAGAAAATCATGCTGAAAATTTATAATATTTCAATAGTATTTTACCAAAATAGTAGCAAAGAGGTATATATTATGTCAGTACAGAGAATATGATTATAAATATGTCTACCATATAGGTACATTTCCTGGCTGTAGCAAGACCTCAAACTAAGGCTTTTTTTCCCTCTTGTATTAGTATACCTCTTTCCCACCTAGACCCTGAAATAGTCCTGACTATATAATGGCATTTTCCTGCTAGCAGTGACTGCCAACAATAGACTTTGGTACAATTTCTTGTAACTTTGGTTGTCACAGCAGTAGTTCTGGTAGATGGCATTTGGTGCATAGTACATAGATGCTTCAAAAAACCTTTCAGTGCACATATAGACCCCCACCAACAAAGACTCCTCCAGACCAGTGCTCAATGTGACAAGGGATTTATTAACATTTGACATATAGGAATCAACTTCAGTTCTATGAGTAGATTCTCTTACAATTCTGAAAGCAGACTTTGCTCAAATAATGATTTAAAGAAATTTTTATTGTCAAAATAACAGTTACGTGTAACCAATTTCATATTCTCCACAGAATTGCCAAGCTATGCATTAAAGTGAACTTGTGTCTTAGGATTAAATCTTTCCATATGAACCTCTTTGAATGGAGTCTGAAATACAGTTTTTAAATACCTCGCTTGCTCAACCTGCACCAATGGCATCATCTTCTTCAAGCACACCAAAAACCTTAATGCGTGACCAGAGTAAAATCTGATGAAACGGGTGATTCTGAGCTTCTGATATTTTTGTGTCCCGAGCTCCCTTTCAATACTAACCAAGAAAATACTAAAAGCTCAAAACAATGTCCTCTTTTTGACATTTTCTTTCAGGTGATAATTTTTCCTGGTGTCAGCTGCATGTTGTTGTACTTTAATCAGTGAAAACATATACTTCTCCTAAAAGTTTAGCTCATTCATTGTTCATCAGTATGTGTTATTGCTGGGTATGGCAGTACACAGTTGTAATCCCAGTACCTGGAAGAGTAAGGCAGGAGGATCATTCTTGATTACACAGGAAGCTCAAGGCTATATGAGATTATGTCTCACAAAAATAATTAATATCTGTTTCAAACATGATTACAAAATATTTGATTTGCCCTAGAATCCCAGTCTTCTCTCTCATGCCATATCTAGCAATCTGTCTTCTACTTTCAGGTTGGCATTATGTTGTTTTTACTTTATATATATGGCAAATGTGGAACCTGTCTTTCTTGTGTCTAGCTTATTTATGTAACATGTCCTGAAGCTCCATCCAGTTTGTTGCAAATGATAGGATGGCATTCCATTTTATGGCTGAATAATATATTACAGAGACAGACAGACAGACAGAGAGAAAGAGAGAGAGAGACAGACAGAGACAGAGACAGACAGACAGAGACAGAGAGAGATTATATATATAGTATTACTATATATATATTTACTATATATAAATAGTATTTTCATTATCCATTCACCTAGGCAATTAGATTGTGTTTATAGCTTACTTATTGTGAATAGTAATATAAATCATGGGTGTGCAAGTATCTTTATTTTAGGCTGACTAAAGCTCCTTCAGGGATATAACCAGGAGTGGTATAATGGGTGGTATGGGAGTCCTGTTCTGTTTTTGCATTAAAAAAATATTTGCTAGGACAGAGAGAGAGAGACAGACAGAGAGACAGAGAGACAGAGAGAGAGACAGAGAGACAGAGAGAGAACTACAGCCCTTGTGTCAGTCAGAGACAATTTTGGGATTTGGTTCTCACCTTCCCCTCAATGTGTCTCTTTATTTTTGTATTCCTCAGGCTAGCTGACCTGTGAGCTTCCAGCTAATATCCCTTTCTCTGCCTCCCACATCTCCACAGGCACAAGTGATGAGAAGCTATCACAACTTCATCATCCCATGAAGGAAGTATCCATTAATAGACATCTTTCAAGTCCTTATTAACCATGTTAGATAATTAGCCATACACATTTTAAACTAAAAGAAATTTTTGTACATATTTGAATGACATCAATTTTTCTATTTACTTTTTTGAGAAAGCCATAAAGATTTATATGACTTCTACAGAATAAATATCAGACCAATCACATTTCCCTGAGGAAGGGATAATCATTCCAAAGTATATGACTTGTACAATTAATGTGAACAAAAAAAAAAAAGCACATTGCAGTGATTAAAGAAAATATATATAGAAAAATGACTTTTTTAGATGAGATGCTAAAACTAACCATTAATTGACAATCATCAAAAGAATACGGTATATATTGAGACTCCAGAGATGGCTCAGAGGTTAAGAGTGCTTGCTGTTTTTCTGGATGACCTAAGTTTGGTTCCCAGTACCTACATCAGGCAGCTCACAACAGTCTGTGTGCATTTTGCTTCTGTGGGCATCTGTACACATACAGAATGTGTACACACATATGAACACATAAAAATAAATATAAAAATTTATTATATAGACAGCCCAATAAAGAAATCAGATAGTGAATAAAACAAATTTCATAAATTGATCTCAATATACAAAGTAATTTAGTATACAAAGTATTTTGTTTCAATTCAAAGGAAAGAAATGGAACAAATTGCTATTCATCCAAGGAAAAACATATAGAGCTCTTGCCTTATACCATAAAAATGTCAAGTTGATTATGTGTGTAACTTAAGGGGCAAAAAAAGCATCTACATAAGTATGCAAAGTACTTCAGATTTGTATAGTAGATTCTGATCTTCAGTCTCTGAGAATGTCATTCTAGACAAGAGAATACTGTTTAATATGAAGCTTTCCTTTTTCCATAATTAAAGCAATGGTCTAAAATTCACCTTTCAGTGGGCCTGAGTCAGAAAAAGTATGATGGTGGGAGAAGTTAGAAAAGGCATTAGAAATGGCTACATCATGCCACATGAAAATGAATCTTTACAAGGAGGAGGGATACAAGGGAGATACACAGCTTTAGGCCTTTAGGAAAGAGTGAACTATGGGTACTAATTGAAATACACAACCCATCTGAAAATGAAAGGGCACTGCTGTAGTGTTCAGCATCAAGGTTCCTTGAGTCTGACTCTCCCTGGTCACTTTATTGTTTCCACCCAACCTCTGGGAAAGTTCCATCAATCTGTTTCAAAATGTATTCTTTATTCCTAACATTTAAAATTTAAGGAGATTGGAACAAACCGTGTTGTTCAATCACTCTAATTTTCAATCCTATTATTCTACACACAGGTCCAACAATTTTCTAGACTGAAAAGCAGAGACGTATGATAAAGAGGTGAGACACACAGAGATTAGATCAGTGGAAAACAAACAGAATTTTAAAAAAAAATCCTAATATCAAGGGAGGTAATAGATTAAAAATCACATGTCTGTATAATCTCTTAGTCTATCTCCTATAGAAAACTGATAAAATATTATTCTTTGATTTATGGTTGGAAATTTCTCTAGGTTGTGGACTTTAAGGATAGCAAGTTATAAATGACACTAAACTGTTATTCATACTCTAATGTACAGAGTGTCAATCATTAACAGCATTTGTAATAGTGTAGCTGATTAATATTTAGCATATTTTGAGCATGTAGCACTGCATAAATCTTGGGATTTTCTCTGATATTCCATGGTACCTTCTTTGAAATGTCCATGATGGGGTATCTATAGTTCCATTATCACAGTCAAACCATTTATGACATTTTCCTGTAATGCCTAAGATAGCCCCATAGTCTCCCCATTGCCACTTTCATGTCTTTGTTCCTGAATGTATAGATGACTGGATTCAAAAAAGGAGTGATAAATGCATCGAAGATAGCAAGATATTTATCAAGGTGTGATGTAGGTGAAGGCCACGTATAGAAAAACATTAGTGGCCCAAAGAACAAGATGACCACAGTGATGTGTGCTGAAAGAGTGGAAAGGGCCTTAGATAATCCACAAGAAGAATGTTTCCAAACAGTGAATAGAATGAAAATATAGGAAATGACCAGTAGAAGAAAGGAGCCCACAGAAATGAGCCCACTGTTGACAGTGACCATGAGCTCAAGCTCTTGAGTGTTTGTGCAGGCAAGTCTGAGGAGTCGGGGCAGGTCACAGTAAAAACTGTCCAGTGTATTTGGACCACAGAAAGGCAAGTCTACAACAAACACTAATTGTACCACTGAATGAATAAGACCAATGACCCAGGAAGTGATTAAAAAGAACAGACACACTCGTGGGCTCATGATGATCAGGTAATGCAGAGGCTTGCATATGGCTACATATCTGTCAAAAGCCATGGCTATGAGCAGCACCATCTCAGTGCCCCCAACTGCATGACTGAAGAAGATCTGAGTTATACATCCCCAGAAGGAGATGGTTTTGTGTTTCTTGAAAATGTCACAGATCATCTTAGGAGCTGTAATCGAGCAGAATATCATATCAATGACTGAGAGATTAGCTAAGAGGAAATACAAGGGGGAATTCAGATGAGGATCCAAGGTTACAGTGAGCACAATGACAAGGTTGCCAATCATACTTGCAAAGTAGAACAGCAAGGTGAAGAAAAAAAGTAAAAACTGAACCTCCCATATATTAGTGATCCCGAGGAACACAAACTCTGATACTACAGAGCAGTTCATTCCATACATTGCTTCCGACATCAGAATCATCATTCGTATTTGCTGAGGAGAGAATAAAAATGAGAACAATTTACTGAGGCAAAAGTTAGTGTTTAGAAAGGAAAGCCTGCAACTGTGGAGGTAATTATTACATTAATATTACACACAGCAACATAATCTCTATCATATCTTTACACTAGCTTCCACTTAGATGGGTCAGTTGATTTCTGCACAGCATCATAGTTTTTACAGCTAGCTACTACTACTAAATTAATTTCATCTCTAGACTGGTGTATTCTATGCTGTTGCTTAATATTAAATGGATATTTTCTATTTCTTCTTGTCCAGGATATTCTACCTGAATGACAAAAAAAAGTCATTTTTAAATCTCTTTAACCACAATTATTTATGGATTGCTATGATTTCAGCCATTCATCACAGGCAGTTAACAGTTTTCAAAATCTCTACACTGTTATTATTATTACTGAATTAAACTTTAAGCATTTCTTTTCTTTCTTCAACTTCCTAAATTTCTCTCATTGTATGGTACATTGCACAAAGTCTAATTCTCAAACTCCAGGAAAGCATGCACTTTTTTTTTGTAAAATCACAGGACGATAGAATCTTCACACACTCAATAATTTTGTCCTGGCTAGTTTTTAATGTCAACTTGACACAAGATAGAGTCATCTGAGGAAAGGTAATCTCAATTGAGAAAATGCCTCCGTAAGATCAGAGAGTAGGCAAACCTGTAGGGCATTTTCTTAATTAGTGACTGATGTGGGAGGGCCCAGTCTATTGTGCGTGATACCATGATACCATCCTGGGCAGATGGCCCTGGGTTCTATCAGAAAGCAGGCTGAACAAATAATGAGGAGCAAACCAGCAAGCCTCCAAGTCCTCTGCATCAGCTTCTGCCTCCTGGTTCCTGACTTGTTTGAGTTCCTGTCCTGGTTTCCTTTGATGAGGAATAAAGATATGGAAGTATAAGCAAAATAAACTATTTTTTTGGCTTTTGATCATAGTGTTTTTAAAATAATAACCCTAAGACAGCTCTGTTAGTGTTCAGTTCACTTTGTCATTCATAATTGTGTAACTGTCCATTTCTTGAACTGAAATGTAACTTCTCGCTGCTCAGTAGTAGAGTACTTTCTTAGCATATATGAGGCCCACTTTTGAATCCTAGGACTGCAAAGTAAAACATAAAATGAAATATAACTTACTTTGATACTGGGGCCCTGTCTAGTCCTCATGTGTAGTTTCTACCACTATCATGTCACCAACAGGGACTCACAAAGCCAGATGACAAATGCATCATGCCTGCTGAATGAAGAAATATGTTCATGGGACAGAGGGCTGGCACTAGAGTTGAGAGGATTTTGTAAATCAGTTGGCTTCAAACCAATAGTATGTAAATGGTATGCCAATTGGGGGCTATCACAAGAACCCAAGGTCATTCTTGTCCTTGTTAAACCACACAGAAATAGATGTATGGGAAATTTCTCTCATAAAACTAATTTTGAGGCCTCAAGCATTCATTTACAAAGTCAAAAAAGGTAGCTAATTTGTTTTTAAAATGAAAGAAGTCATTTTACTATATAACCATTATGCACTTTCAACAAAATCTGTTTCTGAGACAAAAATGCTCTCTGATATATACCTTCACACCCACTTGACTCCCAGAGATAAGAATTACATCACATAGAACTTGTAATTTTAAAAAATACACTTGAATCCCCTTGACCTCCCTTTGTTGTCAAATTGCTCTGGCTAGGACTTCAAGTACTATTGAATAGGTAGGGAGAAAGTGGGCAGCCTTGTCTAGTCCCTGATTTTAGTAGGATTGCTTCCAGCTTCTCACCATTTACTTTGATGTTGGCTACTGGTTTGCTGTAGATTGTTTTATTGTGTTTAGGTATGGGCCTTGAATTCCTGATCTCCAAGACTTTTATCATGAATGGGTGTTGGATTTTGTCAAATGCTTTCTCAGCATCTAATGAGATGATCACGTGGTTTTTGTCTTTGAGTTTGTTTATATAGTGGGTTACGCTGATGGATTTCTGTATATTAAACCATCCCGGCATCCCTGGAATGAAGCCTACTTGGTCAGGATGGATGACTGTTTTGATGTAAATGAAGAAAATACCTAATAAAAAATTGGAAAAAAAAAGATAAAAAAAAATCATTTGGAAAAAAAATACACTTGAATTGGATAAAGGAAGGGCAAATAAAATATTGGGAAGAAAGAGTAAACTTATCTGTGTGTACTTGGAGACAGGGTGACTGCTGAGTTATGAAGAGCATAAAGGCAACTAAGGAAAATGGTCAGCTCCCAGCCCAGGGAGGAGGAGGAGAATAGACCGTTATCTTACAGATAAAGAACAGTCTCTGCAGGTGGCCAGAGAGGCAATTGAGAGGAATCAGTTATCACCTAATATGAAACTGTACACCAAGACCAAAATGTCCAGACTCTCAATAAATGTTCACAATATACAGCTTTTCAGCTCTCTTTTATGTATTATGTATGTATGTATGTACCTAGCATTTCTGAGTATTGAGCTCTATGCGTGCCTTTAAAACAAGTGCTTTATAGTTGAACTATTTCCTCAGCCCCATAATTAGCTTTTGCACTTGTTCCTAATCTCTGTTGTAAGAAATTATGAAAACTTTTGTGGCTTTTAACAGCTATCTTGTGCTCAGCCCACTGTCCCAACTCCTATTTCACTCCCCTGTCTCCTCATCCTTACCTACCCAACACAGTTGTTGTTTTAAAAGTGAGAAAGCTGGTGTGAGTATTGGGAGATAAAATTGAAGTAGCACCAGACATTTATTTTTCCAATGTTTCCATGATAGAATCTGTTTCCTTGTCAATTTCAGCTTCTAAAGGCTTCTTGCATTTCTTGGTTCAGGGCTCCTTTTGGAATATTTGAAATGCACATTTCCAGTATCTACTTCTAATCTGATCACTTCCTCTCTCATTCTGACTCTCATGTTTTCTTTTATACTGATCACTGGTATTTTATTGGACAAATCAATGATCATCTTCAATCTTAAAATTCTTGAACCAATTATATCCACAAAACCAACTTTACTCTAAGATAATAATCACAGATCTGTATTTAGGACATCTGCATCCTTGAAAGACATCATTCTGTATGCCACACCATTTTAGTGGGATAATGAAAATCTTACAATGAAGCAACAATGAGTCAGCCTTGAAAACATACAAACAAGTAACATTGTATGGTCTAAATAGGTTGCATATATGTATTTAGGAATATACGTATAATATATACATATATATTAAAGAAAAAGAGGCCATGAATTTGAAAGAGAGTGTGTGGTGATGATACATGGGAGTGTTTAGAGAGAAGAAAAAGAACAGGAAATGATGTAAATACATTATAATCTTTAAAAAGTTAAAAGAACTAATTTATGATTCCTATTCAAACTTTCATTCATGCGAGGAGCTATAAAATTTATCAAAACTTCCATAAAAAATGGAAAATTTTAAAGCCTCCCAAAATTCCTTGTGATGACTGAGAGAAATATGCTTCTTTGTAGGCTTGAATGTATTAAGCACAATGAGAATATACTTTTTCCAAACTGAAATTTGGATAGCAAAAAAAATTATTTTTTAAATTTGGTGATATACACCTGTACGTACTCTCATTACTTTGGAGGCAGAGGCAGGAGACATACTAGTAGTTTGAACCCAGACTGTGCTCCATAGTGAGTTACTGCTAGATGGGCTGTAAGGGAGACTGAGTGAGGAAAGGCAAATCAAAATAGCCAAAGAAATGATAGAAAAGAAGAATACTTATGGTGACATTTAAACACAAAAATATGGTACTCCATATAAAATTTATGCAAAGATAGAGCCTAGGCAGAGGACAACTTGGAATTTCAGGATAATTAAATATGCATTTAAAATTTAAAAGGAATTAAGTGGAAAGGCTCAAAAAAAGACAAAGGGAAATTAGATCATTGAATGAGGCAGGAGACAAAGTTGGCCAGTGGGGCTGAAAAATAATAATAAAAGAAAAGAGATGGCAGGAGGGAAGTTCAAGGGTGCACTCTTAAAAACAGGAGCACCACAAATAATTCCCTGCCAGCATTCCCAGCAGCGGTGAGTCACTTTAGGCACACAAATTGCAGTCCCCCGGCTTGCATATGCTGCTGAAAGGCAGGAACCCTATTACACATGCTATTACACAGGAGTTCCATGTGGCTTTCCTGATATATTATTCTGAGATATAATTCATGCAAGAATGGGGATTGTGTGGATACAAAATATAGTTTCTTTAAAGCCGAGTCATTATCCAAGGAGGATTAGCGTGGCTCTGCGGCTGCAGGAGAAAGGATAAGAGCAAGTGTGGGTAGCAGAGAGACAGACTGCAGGAATTGCTGCTAGGTAGAAAAGGGGGAGAAATAGGACTGAATAGACATTTCCCCTTTTCAGAATCTCCCCAAATCAAAGAAGACAAAATAACACATGAGCATTAATGTATTTAGTAACTTACTCAGTTTCTGCCTTCAGATTTTCAAATATCTTGAATACCAGACAGCCATTCCTGCAAGTTAGTCACTTAAAGACTTCTAGAGGGAGACACTTGGTTCTGAGTACTTCACCACGGTCACACCCTCCTGGAGCAAGTATGTCCTCTTCTGTGACTACTGTCTGTAAGGGGTCCTCTGCTTTGCAGTGACTAGTTCTGTCTTCATTTGTATGTAATTGAATGGCACTTTAGAATAGATTATTAATAACTGGACATGCAGAAAAATTGGAAAAAAATGTGATGTTCACATCAAGTGAATTACTGAACCACGGGACTAAAACATGTTCTGAGACTGTTCCCTTTATTTATCTATCTGGGTCATGTCATGTTTACACGGTTTCTTCAGTTTACAAGGTTTGAAATTAAGTTATTTCTTGTTTTATTTTTATTATTTTTGTTAATATAGTAAGCCCAAAGTTCTTCCTTGCGAAAAGGAAATCTGTCATCCTCTTAATAGAGCCAATATATGCTCAGTTCTCTTGCTGTAGACATGAAGAACTTGCCTATGAATGTGCACTCACGTTTGCTATGGACTTGAAGAACTTGCCCATAAGTCTTTCAGTAGTCAATATCTGTGAAGTTAGTAAAAAATAAAATAAAATAATAATAATAATAAAATCACTTGTCTGTACATTTAAGATTATAAAATAATTTTTATGAATGAAAAATTTCCTACATGTATATAATATTTTTGATCATATCTATCTGTCCACTGGCAGGCATTCATGTTCCACTGAAGGCTCACACACCATGGAAACACACACCCCAGTTAGTGCTCATCTTCTCTGTCCTTTTGACTTTTCTTAATAAGATCCATTTCTGGCCCCTTTTCTGTGTTGCTGCTGCCCAATGATCCCAGTTCATCAAACCTCTCTTTGAGTTGACCTAGAAAAAATATGATAAGTATTTTAAAAATAAGAAAGTCTAGAAGTTTAGTCAGTTAACAATTAAACATAACATATTTACATTATAGCATTTTCTCTTTCTTCCACCATGTAATTGTAGCTGATCTTACATGGTTTTAGCTTGGGGTAAATCTGTACCTTATTTTTTTTTAAGTACATATTCAATTTCTATATTATCATGTTCCTTACAGGACACTGTTTTTTGTTTTGTTTCAAACCTGCACTTGTCAGTAATGAATTTTCTCTTCATATCTTAGCTCTTCTCTTTGAAAAAGTCTAAAGTAAACATGTTTTGAAGAAGATAGAAGATTTCTCTTCATTTGCTGTCATAAATTTTCCCTAAAGAGCCATGACTGCAGTCACTAACTTGTCTAGTCCTGAAATGAGCTAGGGTGAGTTACAGACTACAACGCACCTCAGACGAATCTTGAATCTCTACATGATTTCGCTGAGGATTACTTCTTGTCTCTATAGCCACAACAAACTCTTTTGGTTTGATCAGCATTCCTCTCACCACCCGTTTCTTCCTGTCTACAAACCAAACCATAATTAATGTGTGCAAAAAGCAAACTGTTACCCAGGTCTTCCTTGTTGTGGAAGCTTACTTATCATAATGTCCTCCTGCTGTGAAATTCATGGCATCTCTCCATTGTGACTACTCACAGACTATTACTTCAAGCACAAAGAGAGTATAAATGTTTCTATAAAAGGAAAACATAGCTCATTAACTGTGGGGGGGATAATAACCAAACCAAGCTGGAATGATAAGGTCCTGCAAAACTAAAGTCAATTAACCAAGAAAAATGTCTTCTAAAACATATTTATTGTGGTCAAGGCAACAAGGGGAATGTTATCATGGGTAATAGGTCACAGGAGGGCAAGATGACACCAAGATCTACATAAAAATTCAATTTCTACCATTTGTCAAGTTAAACTCATGATGAATACAAATATTTCAACATAGCATGGTTCCACACACTTTGTACTGTGTAATGACCCACGTAGCATATCCATCATCTCAAACATTTATTATGTCTGGAAATATTCAGCACAATCACACTTTCCATCCACAGAACGTTATCAGCATGAGTTGTAAAGTGACCCTCTTCTTTTAAACATGTATTGTCTTGAAAACTTATTTCCCAATCTCAAACCCTTTCCTCAATCAAAAGTTCTGTACTTTTAAATATATGCTTCCATCTGCAAGCATAACAGAATATTATTTTTAGTGTCGAGGATTGGTTTTCGCCCATATGATGGGTCTCAAGTGTGACCCATCCCATTGACTAGCCATTCCCTCAGTCTACTCCATCTTTGTTCCTGCATATCTTGTATTCAGGACACATTTTGAGATGAGGGTTCTCCTCTTTACTGGCAGCCCTGCCTGGCTACAAAAGGTGGTCACTTCAGGCTCCATATCCCCCACTACTAGGAGTCTCAGCTTGAGTTTCCCCATAGACATCCTGGGGCCTCCCCACCTTTGCCTCAAGTATCTGGCAGGTCTTAGAGATGTTCCCGCCCCAGTAATGATACTCTGTTATACTTGCAGACAGGAACCTAGCATAACTGTCCTCTGAGAGCTCCACCCAGCAGCCATTGGAAACAGACACAGAGACCCACAGCCTGGGAATCTTGTGAAAGAGTTGAGGAAAGGATTGAGGGACCTCAAGGGGATAGGGATGCCATGCAGTCAAAAGAGTCAAATAACCTGGATCCTTGGGGGCTCCCAGAGACTGAACCACCAACCAAAGATCAAACATAGGCTGGATCTAGCCTCCCTCCAAATATGTAGCAATTGTACAGCTTGATCTTCATGCTGGTCCCCCAAAATTTGGAGGGGGAGCTGTCCCTGAGTCTGTCACATGCCTGTGGATCTCATTCCCCTTGTCTGACCTCAGTTGGAGAGGATGTGCCAGCATCGGATCATACCCAAGGGGGCCTCCCCCTTCTCAGAGGGCAAGGAGAAGGGTGATGGGGGAGGGACTATGTAAGAGGAAGATCAGGAGGGAGGTCTATGATGAATATGTATAGTGAAAAAATATATTAATGAATGAGAAAATATACAATTTTTGTGTTATAATATGTGGGACGTTGTTTTGTAAAAATAAATGTATGAAATGATGTTCTGCATCTCATTTAATTACTTCTGCCCACACACGTTCCCTTTGTTACTAAGTACAAGTCTAGAATATTTTGTTTACACATACTGGTATGGTATACGTTACTGCCAGTCAGATTGCCAAGATAACCTCAATGTTGTTTTATTGTTGTAGTTGAAATTTTCTTTTTTTTTTTTCCATTTTTTATTAGGTATTTAACTCATTTACATTTCCAATGCTATACCAAAAGTCCCCCATATCCACCCACCCCCACTCCCCTGCCCACCCACTCCCCCTTTTTGGCCCTGGTGTTCCCCTGTACTGGGGCATATAAAGTTTGCAAGTCCAATGGGCCTCTCTTTCCAGTGATGGCCGACTAGGCCATCTTTTGATATATATGCAGCTAGAGTCAAGAGCTCCGGGGTACTGGTTAGTTCATAATGTTGTTCCACCTATAGGGTTGCAGATCCCTTTAGCTCCTTGGGTACTTTCTCTAGCTCCTCCATTGGGAGCCCTATGATCCATCCATTAGCTGACTGTGAGCATCCACTTCTGTGTTTGCTAGGCCCCGGCATAGTCTCACAAGAGACAGCTACATCTGGGTCCTTTCAATAAAATCTTGCTAGTGTATGCAATGGTGTCAGCGTTTGGATGCTGATTATGGGGTGGATCCCTGGATATGGCAGTCTCTACATGGTCCATCCTTTCATCTCAGCTCCAAACTTTGGCTCTGTAACTCCTTCCATGGGTGTTTTGTTCCCAAATCTAAGGAGGGGCATAGTGTCCACACTTCAGTCTTCATTCTTCTTGAGTTTCATGTGTTTAACAAATTATATCTTATATCTTGGGTATCCTAGGTTTGGGGCTAATATCCACTTATCAGTGAATACATATTGTGTGAGTTTCTTTGTGAATGTGTTACCTCACTCAGGATGATGCCCTCCAGGTCCATCCATTTGGCTAGGAACTTCATAAATTCATTCTTTTTAATAGCTGAGTAGTACTCCATTGTGTAGATGTACCACATTTTCTGTATCCATTCCTCTGTTGAGGGGCATCTAGGTTCTTTCCAGCTTCTGGCTATTATAAATAAGGCTGCTATGAACATAGTGGAGCATGTGTCCTTCTTACCTGTTGGGGCATCTTCTGGATATATGCCCAGGAGAGGTATTGCTGGATCCTCCGGTAGTACTATGTCCAGTTTTCTGAGGAACCGCCAGACTGATTTCAGAGTGGTTGTACAAGCTTGCAATCCCACCAGCGATGGAGGAGTGTTCCTCTTTCTCCACAACCTCGCCAGCATCTGCTGTCACCTGAATTTTTGATCTTAGCCATTCTGACTGGTATAAGGTGGAATCTCAGGGTTGTTTTGATTTGCATTTCCCTGATGATTAAGGATGTTGAACATTTTTTCAGGTGCTTCTCAGCCATTTGGTATTCCTCAGGTGAGAATTCTTTGTTTAGCTCTGTACCCCATTTTTAATGGGGTTATTTGAATTTCTAGAGTCAACCTTCTTGAGCTCTTTGTACATACTGGATATTAGTCCCCTATCAGATTTAGGATTGGTAAAAATCCTTTCCCAATCTGTTGGTGGCCTTCTTGTCTTATTGACAGTTTCTTTTGCCTTACAGAAGCTTTGCAATTTTATAAGGTCCCATTTGTCAATTCTTGATCTTACAGCACAAGCCATTGCTGTTCTGTTTAGGAATTTTTCCCCTGTGCCCAGATCTTCGAGGCTTTTCCCTACTTTCTCCGCTATAAATTGCATTATCTCTGGTTTTATGTGGAGTTCTTTGATCCACTTAGACTTGAGCTTTATACAAGGAAATAAGAATGGATCAATTTGCATTCTTCTACATGATAACCTCCAGTTGTGCCAGCACTATTTGTTGAAAACGTTGTCATTTTCCACTGGATAGTTTTAGCGCCCTTGTCAAAGTTCAAGTGACCATAGGTTTGTGAATTCATTTCTGGGTCTTCAATTCTTGATCGATCTACCTGTCTGTTTCTGTACCAGTACCATGCAGTTTTTATCACAATTGCTCTGTAGTACAGCTTAAGGTCAGGCATAGTGATTCCACCAGAGGTTCTTTTATTGTTGATAATATTTTTTGCTATCCTAGGTTTTTTGTTATTCCAGATGAATTTGCAAATTGCCCTTTCTAACTCAGTGAAGAATTGAGCTGGAATTTTGATGGGGATTGCATTGAATCTGTAGATTGCTTTCAGCAGGATATCCATTTTGATTATATTAATCCTGCCAATCCATGAGCATGGGAGATCTTTTCATCTTCTGAGATCTTCTTCAATTTCTTTCTTCAGAGACTTGAAGTTCTTATCATACAGATCTTTCACTTCCTTAGTTAGAGTCACACCAAGGTATTTTATCTTATTCTTGACTATTGTGAAGGGTGTTGTTTCCCTAATTTCTTTCTCGGCCCATTTATCCTTTGTGTAGAGAAAGGCCATTGATTTGTTTGAGTTAATTTTATATCCAGCTACTGCACTGAAGCTGTTTATCAGGTTCAGGAATTCTCTGGTGGAATTTTTAGGGTCACTTATATATACTATCATATCATCTATAAATCGTGATATTTTGACTTCTTCTTTTCCAATTTGTATCCTCTTGATCTCCTTTTGTTATCGAATTGCTCTGACTACAACTTCAAGGAGTTACAGAGACAAAGTTTGGAGCTAAGACAAAAGTATGGACTATCCAGAGACTACCCCACCTGGGGATTCATCCCATAATCAGCCACCAAACCCAGACACTAGTGCATATGCCAGCAAGATTTTGCTGAAGGAACCCTGATATAGCTGTCTTGTATGAGGCTAGGCCAGTGCCTGGCAAATACAGAAGTGGGTGCTCACAGTCATCTACAGGATGGAACACAGGGCCCCCGGGGGAGGAGCTAGAGAAAGTACCCAAGGAGCTGAAGGGGTCTGCAACCCTATAGGTGGAACAACAATATAAACTAACCAGTAGCTCCAGAGCTCGTTTCTCTAGCTGCATATGTAGCAGAAGATGGCCTAGTCGGCCATCATTGTGAAGAGAGGCCCCTTGCAAACTTTATATGCCCCAGTACAGGGGAACGCCAGGGCCAAGAAGTGGGAGTGGATGGGTAGGGGAGTTGGGGGGGGCGGGGTATAGGGAACTTTTGGGATAGCATTTGAAATGTAAATAAAGAAAATATCTAATAAAATACAAAAAATAAAAAATAAAAAAATGGGATTTTTTTTTTTTTGCTTTAGCAAAATATGCCTCTAGATTCTTAAGAGTTGGCTTATAGGATTGATAAAGGAAAATGATTATAAAAGCTAACTGTTCTGTCACTGTTTATCAATGATGACTAAACTTATCACCAAAAGGAAGTTAAAACACCCATCCGGGGACAGAAATTATGTGATCTATGTTTTTGGACAATATAAATCTATCCCTGCCACTGAGTTCTATATAAAGAAGCACTCTGACAGACCGTCAGTCAGACTGCGAGATTTCCCTTAACCCCCCATGTCTGACTCACTCTTTACATCCTCCTCAGGACCTAGCCATCACCTGGGACTTGTCCCCAGAGCTTTCCCTCCAATCCAGTTTCTTGCCCCCTTATACCTTTAAGACCACCATAAAAAATGCAAATAATAAGGCAAACATCAGGTAAATTTATGCTCAAATTTAGAGTAGCTCAGTTTGTAACATTAGGTTCTCTCTCAAAATGGTGCCTGGCCACTGTCTTACAAGTGACAGAGCAAGTCAAAGTCAGATTTCTCTCTACTCTGACCTATCCATTCAAGACCATCATCTACTTCTGTATTTGCCAGGCACTGGCATAGCCTCACAAGAGACAGCTATAGCAGGGTCCTTTCAGCAAAATCTTGCTGGCATATGCACTAGTGTCTGTGTTTGGTGGCTGAGTATGGGATGGACGCCCGGGTGGGGCAGTCTCTGGATGGTCCATCCTTTTGTCTTAGCTCCAAACTTTGTCTCTGTAAGCATAAACATACATAAACACAAATAGTTGCAAACATATGCATACCCACACACGCATGCACGCCCATGCAAATGTGCATACAGAGACACAAAAGCACATGCATACCTTCACACACATACAAACACAGATACACATGTGTATATTTGTTTATGTATATATACAGAATTCTACTAAGAAAGTATGTCACATCTCATTAGTATCTCAAAATATGACCCCATTTGATTGGAAATACTCTTTCCAGAATTAATCAAATTAGAAATGAGAATATTAGCATGAATACTAACATGGTTTTTGAAAATGAAAATTTTTTATATTTTTTATTAGATATTTTCTTTATTTACATTTCAAATGTTATCCCCTTTTCTAGTTTCCCCTCTGAAAATCCCCTATTCCCTCTCCCCTCCCCCTGCTCCCCAACCTACCCACTCCCATTCCCTGTCCTGGCATTCCCCTATACTGGGGCATAGAACCTTCACAGGTCACCTAAGTCCAGCCTCTCCTCCCATTGATGACCAACGAGGCCATCCTCTGCTACGTATACAGCTAAAGCCACAAATTCCACCATGTGTTTTCTTTGATTGGTAGTATAGTTCCAAGGAGCTCTGGGGGTATTGGTTAGTTCATATTGATGTTCCTCCTATGGGGCTTTAGACCCCTTCATCTCCTTGGGTACTTTCTCTAGCTCCTTCATTGAGGACCTTGTGCTCTGTCCAATGGATAGCTGTGAGCATCCACTTCTATATTTGCCAGGCACTGGCAGAGTCCCTCAGGAGACAGCTGTATCAGGCTCCTGTCGGCATGCTCTTGTTGGCATATTCCATAGTGTTGTGAATAGCCCTGGGGATAATTATATTTGATAATTCCGTTCTCCTGTGAGTGGCTGCGAAAAAGGAATGAGTCAGCACTCAGGTGATTTCCTGTAAACCTGCTTCCCACCTTAATTTGTAAAATAAAGGAGAGATGATGATTGGACAGATAAAAGGAAGGGTGGAGAGGAAGGTGGGGAGAGAAGAAGGAGAAAATGGAAGAGGGCAGGGCGAGGATGCAGAGGAGGAGGAAGAGGAGAAGGAGTAGGAAGAGGAGAAGGATGCAGAAGAGGAGGAGGAAGAAAATCAGAGCAGAACCACATAGCTATGGAAGATGGTAGTATATCGGTAGATCTGCCCAATCTAGTCGTGCAGCATGTAATCATATTAACTGTGTTGTGTTTTCATTGCCGGGGCGTATTTAAGAGATTTACTGCAATACCATAGTGTCTGGTTTTGGTGGTGGTTTATGGGATGGATCCCCAAGTGGGGCAGTCTCACTGGTTGTTCACAGAGGGGAGGAGGGAGGGAGAGGGAGAGGAAAGGGTGAGGGAGAGACTGGGGCTCATAAGTTAAGATGCACCTAAAACAGCCCGCCTGTTACTCCCCCTAATTTATTTAAAGGATATGGTGATTTATGACTTTATTTGTTCAGTTATTATATAAACCTCAGAAAATTGATATTATTGGAACATAGTACTGAGGATCATTAGCTCATATTTAGCTATGGGAATACACTATAAGAATAAACTAACTCTGGCCACTGTGAATTGAGTACTGTGTTTCTGCATTGAGAGCTAATACAAAAACGGAACATCTCTTTATTCCTTCTCTGGTTTTATTTATTTATTTATTTATTTATATAAATTTTGTTGCAGTTTAGCTCTTTTTTCCTGGATATTCTAACTAAATGTTAATCTACTTTATCAACAATTTTGAAGAACACATTTGTTTGTTTGTTTGTTTGTTTGTTTGAGTCTATTTATCTGCATGAGCAGCTTTACCTATGGATCTCAAGGCTAACTTGATTGCTGGTTTCCTCATGTCTAGCCTTGGGACTTTTATGATTTTAGCAACAACAAAAAGATTTATATTGTTGGCTTACCACATGCTTTTCATTTTTACTTGTGTCTGCTCAATTTTTATTATTTCTTTTCTTCTACTAATTTTGGGTTTCATTTCCTCCTATCTATTTTTAAAATGTTTTTATTTTTCCTCTGCATATAATCAGCTAATTTGATTTATACTTCACTTTAAAACTGGATAATAGTTTATAGTTCCTTTTCCTCAGTTAGCCACTGGACATCTCTTTCCTAATTTATTGTTTTCTCCATTAATTTATTTATTCACTGCACAACACCATCACAGCCCCCATCCTCCTTCTAGCCCCACCCCTTTGCACAGCCCCTCCCCATCACTTTCCCTTCTCCTCCAAGAAGGGTAAGGACTCCCTGGGTACCACCCAACCTGGTGCATCAAGTCACTGCAGGCTATGCACATTCTGTCCCACTGAGGCCAGACAAGGCAACCCAGTTAAGGGAACAGGATCCACATGCAGGAAACAGTCAAGGACAGCTCTATAGTTGTGGAAGGACCCACATGAAGATCAAGCTGCATGTATGTGCAGGGAAGAGACCTAGGACCAGCCCACATATGCTCTTCTGTTGGTGATTCAGTCTCTGGGAGCCCCCAAGGATACAGATCAGTGGACTCTATTGGACTTCTGTGTGTGTCATGCCTATCCCTCAGGGTCCCTCAATCCTTCCCCTTGTTCTTCCACAAGACTCCCCAAGCTCCATCCAATGTTTGGCTGTGGGTCTCTGCATCTGTTTCAGTCAGTTGCTGGGTAGAGCTTCTCAGAAATTCCTGTCTGCAAATATAACAGTATCATTAATAGTGTCAGAGGTGACATAATTTCTCAGAGTACCTAATTCACCCACTTTACAGAGTTCTTATTGAGTGCTAAAAAGTCTTCAACAATACAAAATGATTCAGCAGAGGGAGAATTATGATACTCCACCTTAGACATAGGAACTAGCTTTCTCCAGGAACAGAAATGAAACATCAAGAACATCATTAAATGATGAGTAGATTTGGTCAACTAAATTTTGTTCTTTTTTTTAATCATTCTCATAATTTTTGTACATTATGTATTTCTAAAATAAAGAATCTATAAAATAAATACATAGTGAAAGCTAAAGTTTATAAAACATATAGCTATACTAATTAATATACTGCATCTAAAACAATTTTTTCAACTACATCAATGCAGTTACTTGACCAGTATTGTTTCTTTCCTTTAAATCTGTTATCATCATTATTATTATGAAACTGGGATTTGTGTAGTTCCACATAGCTTCAAACTTGCTGTGTATTTAAGAATAACCTTGAACTTTTGAGTCTCCTGTGCCCATTTCCCAGGTGATGAGATTACAAGCACATACCACCAAGCCTGGTTGCTAAATGCAAACTAACACCACTAACTGGTAATCCTGGGTATTTTACCAGAATTGTAATATACAGCTAAATTCAATTTAGATGCATACAATTAAATCATTGTGGTAGTTTGAATGATTAGAACTCTAGGCTCATATATTTGAATGCTTAGTGCCCATTTAGTGGAGTCATTTAGGAAGAATTAGGAGTTGTGACCTTATTGGAATAAGTGTGGCCTTGTTAATCAGTCTGGCGGTTCCTCAGAAAATTGGACATAGTACTACCAGAAGACCCAGCAATACCTCTCCTGGCATATAGAAGATGTTCCAACTTATAATAAGGCCACATGCTCTACTATGTTCATAGCAGCCTTATTTATAATAGCCAGAAGCCGGAAAGAACCCAGATGTCCCTCAACAGAGGAATGGATACCGAAAATGTTATACATATACACAATGGAGTACTATTCAGCAATTAAAAACAATGAATTTATGAAATTCTTAGGCAAATGGATGCATCTGGAGGATATCATCCTGAGTGAGGTAACCCAATCACAAAAGAAAACACATGATATGCACTCACTGATAAGAGGATATTAGCCCAGAAACTTAGACTACCCAAGATATAATTTGCAAAACATATGAAACTCAAGAAGAAGAAAGACCAAAGGGTGGATACCTTGTTCCTTCCTAGAATGGAGAACAAAATACCCATGGAAGGAGTTACAAAAACAAAGTTCAGAGCTGAGACGGAAGAAAGGACCATCCAGAGACTGCCCCATCCGGCATCCCATATACACTACCAAACCCAGACACTGTTGCATATGCCAGCAAGATTTTGCTGAAGGGACCCTGATTTAGCTGTCTCTTGTGAGGCTATGCCAGTGCCTGGCAAATACAAAAGTGGATGCTCACAGTCATCTATTGGATGGAACATAGGGCCCCTAAAGAAGGAGCTAGAGAAAATACCCAAGGAGCTAAAGGGATCGGCAACCCTATAGGAGGATCAACAATATGAACTAACCAGTAACCCCCAGAACTGTGTCTCTAGTTGCATATGTAGCAGAGGATGGCCTAGTTGGCCATCAATGGGAGGAGAGGACCTTGGTCTTGCGAAGAGCATATGCCCCAGTACAGGGGAATGCCAGGACCAAGAAGTGGGATTGGGTAGGTTGGGGAGCAGGGCGGGGGAAAGGTATAGGGGGCTTTCTGGATAGCATTTGAAATGTAAATGAAAAAATATCTAATAATAATAAAAAAAAAAAAGGACGTGCTGCTCCGGCTCCCGCGTGGCGTTCTCAGCATCCAGTCTTCTATGTCTGCAGGGTATCAGAAGAACAGATGCTATTCCTTGGGATGCTAAAACAAAACAGGTGGTCAATGGGACTGCACAGAGCAAAGCCTCTAGCTGCCGGAAGCTTGTCTTGCCCTTGCAGTTTCTAGGCACCTCCCAGCACCGGATCCCAGCCGATGCCAACTTCTACTCCACCTCGATCTCAGAAGCTGAGCCTCCTCGGGTCTTGATCACAGGGGGTCTTGGCCAGCTGGGAGTAGGACTTGCTAACCTCCTGAGGAAACGATTTGGGAAGGACAATGTGATCCTATCAGACATAAGGAAGCCCCCTGCTCATGTCTTCCACAGCGGCCCATTTGTTTATGCCAACATCTTGGATTACAAGAGCCTCCGTGAGATCGTGGTGAACCACCGTATCAGCTGGCTGTTTCACTACAGTGCCCTGCTGAGTGCCATGGGAAAGGCAAATGTGTCCTTAGCCAAAGATGTGAATATAACTGGACTGCATAACGTTCTAGATGTTGCAGCTGAATACAACGTGAGATTGTTTGTGCCCAGCACGATTGAAGCCTTTGAACCTACCTCTCCCCAGAACCCTGCACCCGATCTCTGTATTCAAAGGCCTAGGACCATCTATGGGGTATCCAAGGTCCACACGGAGCTCATGGGAGAATACTATTATTACCGGTACAGGTTAGATTTCCGGTGCCTGCGATATCCTGGAATCATTTCTGCAGATTCCCAGTCTGGAGGAGGAACAACTGACTACGCTGTCCAGATTTTCCACGCTGCAGCAAAGAACGGCACATTCGAATGCAACCTCGAGGCCGGCACCAGGCTCCCAATGATGTACATCAGTGACTGTCTCAGGGCCACCCTGGAGGTCATGGAAGCCCCTGCCGAGCGCCTGTCCATGAGAACCTACAACATCGGCACCATGAGCTTCACCCCTGAAGAGCTGGCCCAGGCGCTCCGCAAGCATGCTCCTGACTTCCAGATCACCTACTGCGTGGATCCCCTCCGACAAGCCATAGCGGAGAGCTGGCCCATGATTCTAGATGACAGCAATGCTCGGAAGGACTGGGGCTGGAAGCATGACTTTGATCTTCCAGAGTTGGTGGCTACGATGCTCAACTTCCACTGCGTCAGCACCAGAGTTGCCCAAGTGAACTAAAGAAGAGGAGCGCCCCCCCCCCCACCTTTGTCCTCAAAGTGCAGGACACACGGCAGTCTCTAAGTGGGAGAGCCAGACTGAATTCTAGCCTCTCCCAGAGGACGGCTTGGGTGGGGTTGGAGTTCCTTTACACACTGCCTTTGTCCTGGGCCTAAATTGGTCCAAGCACAAAGGCCAGAGAAATGAAGTCCTGAGTGGTGGTGGCTATCTCTTGGGATCTGCAGCATTTGTATTTAATTAAATTCAATTTAAGTATAAAAAAAAAAAAAAAAGAGTGTGGCCTTGTTAGAGGAAATGTGTTACTGTGGATGGGCTTAGAGATTTCAAATTCCCACACTAGGCCCAATGACTCTTCCTGCTAGTTTAGGATCAGCAAATAAACCTCCAGGTCCATGGCTGTCTGCTCCATTCCTTGATGACCATGGACTAGCCCTCTAAAACTATCAGCAAGTCCCCAGGTAAACGTTTTGTTTTTGTAAGAGTTGCCTTGGCCATGGTGTCTCTTCCCAACAATAAAATGATAATTAAGACAATCATGTTTGGAAAAATTTTATTCTCTATTTTTTATTCATTTTACATCCTGATCACAACCCCCCTTCCTTCCTCCTCTTCTCCCAGAGCCATCCTTATACACACACACACACACACACACACACACACACACACACACACACAAACACACACACGTACACACATCACACACACTGATTGCTACATGTCCTTCCTCCTCCTACATGGGGAGGCCTCCTTGGGTAACACCCTATCGTAGCACATCTAGTCTCAGCAGAACTAGGCACATCCTTTCCCACTGAGGCCCAATCTGGCAGGCCAGGTATGGTAGAGGTAATCCAAAGTCAGAGAACCGAAACCAAGACAGCCCCGGCTCCACTTGTTAGGAGTCTCACATGAAGCCCAAGCTGCACACTCGCAGCAAATATGTAGGATTCTCTCAATGCTTCCTGGTTGGTGGTCCATTCTATGTGAACCCCTATGGGTCCAGGTTAGTTGACTCTGTAGGTCTTCTTGTGATGTCCATGACTCCACTAGCTTGCTCAATTCTGTTACCCACTCTTCACAAGGCTCAGCCTGATGTTTAGCTATGGGTCTCTGAATCTGCCTATATCAGCTGCTGAATGAAGCATCTCAGGAGACATGCTTGGTGGTTCTCTGCAAGCATAACAGTATCATCAATAGTGTCAGGAGTTGTCTCTTTCCCATGGGGTGGCTTTCAAGTTGGGGCAGTCATTGGTAAGCTGTTCCCTAAGTCTCTGCTCCATCATTATTTCTGCACATCTCATAGGCAAGACAAATTTTGGGTTGAAGGTTTTGTGGGTGGATTGATGTCCTCATCCCCTCCTCTGGAAGTCCTGCCTGGATACAGGTGGTGGCCACTTCAATCTCTATATCCCAGTCTGTTAGAATTCTCAGCTAAGTTCACCCACATAGACTCCTTGTATTTTTCCCTCTCCAAGGCCTCTAGATAGTCCTAGAGTCCCCCCACCCCAAGATTTCCATTCTTACTCCAAGTCTCTCCTACCCCTCCCCATATCTAATAGCCATCCCCAATCCCCTTCTCATTCCCTCTAAAGAAATATCCAATGTCATTAGTCATCAGGGAAATGCAAATCAAAAAGACCCTGAAATTTCATCTTACACAAGTCAGAATGGCTAAGATCAAAACATCACGTGACAGCACATGCTGGCAAGTGGAACACTCCTCTATTGCTGGTTGGAGTGAAACTTGGAAAACCATATTGGAAATCAATTTGGCAGTTTCTCAGAAAACAGAGAATAGTTTTACCTCAAGAATCAGCTATACCCCTCCTGGACATATACACAAAAGATGCTCCACCATCCCATAAACTCAACTATGTTTACAGCAGCTTTATTTATAATAGCCAAAACCTGGGAACAACCTAGATGTCTGTCAACTGAAGACTAGATAAAATATGGCACACCTTCACACAATAAAACAATATACAACTATTAAAAACAAAGACATCATAAATTTTAAAAGCAAATGAATGGAACTTGAGAATATCATCCTGAGTGAGGTAACCCAGACTCAGAAAACATGCATGGCATGTTCTCACTTATAAATTGACATTAGCCATAAAATGCAGGATAACTACTCTGCAATCTATAGAACCAAAAAAACTGGGTGATACGAAGCCCCAAGGGAGGGAGTGCGAATCTCACTCGGAAGGGGAAACTAAACAGTCATCAGAAATGGATGAAGAGAGTGAGATGGGTATGAGAAAGTCTGATTGAACGTAAAATTACCCACTGTTTAACGTTAATCTTATTTTTTTTCCTAATTAGTGCTAGAGTGATGACCCAGAAGTTAAGAACACTGGCTGCTCTTCCAGAATATCCAGGTTCAATTCTAAGCATCCAAACTATGGCTCACAACTATGTATTACTCCACTTCCAAGGGATCTCACAACTCTCGTTTGTCCACGATGAGCCCCAGGCATACAAAGGGTGCTCCACAGGTATAGATCCAAGAGACACACCCATATACATAACATTTAAAAAAATAAAATTAAAAATAAAAAATCCTGAAAATTAGACCTACACTGTTTGATCAAATGATATTGTTTTTGTTTATTTTTATTGAAACAGCATAATTGTAGTGAATATGCATAAAGGTCAAAGTGCTAAATAAAAGGATTCTACCAGGGGAAAAAAAAGGAACACAACCACCTGAAAACGAGAGAAAAAACATGATACTTATATTTGTCATGTATTCTTCTTTGTCTGACTTTTTAGAAAAAATATGGTGATGCCCAGTTATATCCATTTTCCACTAAATTATGTAATTTTATTTTTCTTTATGGCAAACAAACATTATATATGGATATAGATATAGATATATAGATATGCACATATATACACAACAAGTTGGATTTTTTTTTGTTTTGTTGTTGTTATTCATTTTTCTGTTGACAGACATGCAGGGACAGTTCTGGAGCTTAGTGTCATAGTTTGGTTTTTGTTGTTGTGATAAAATGCTGAGCAAAAGCAACTTGAAGGAACAAAAAGCTGGAGGCAGGGACTGTATCAGAGACCATGAAGAAATGCTGATTCCTGGCTTGCTTTCCAAAGCTTATTCAGCTTGCTTTCTGTTACAACTGTGAATCACCACCCATGGAGTGGCATCCACAGCAGGCTGGACCCTCCCATATCAATCGCTAATAGAGAAAATGCTTCACAGACATGCTGCAGGCCAATCCTATGAAAGCTATTCCTCAATTAAGGTTCTGCCTGCCCAGGAGATGCTAGCTTGTGTCAAGTTGACAAAAACTAACCAGCACATGTAGTTATTGTGCGTACTGCTGCAGTATACCTGATGGGAAGGCATACATGATGGGGTCCATATACTTAGAAGTGATGTACTTGGCTAATAGGGTAGTTGTATTTCTAGTGTTTTGAGGAGTTTCCATATTAATTTTCATAGTTCCTAGAACAACTTAGATACCTCTTTACCAGGATCTGTTATTTGTTTTCTGAATGATAGCCTTTATGACTGAAGAGAGATGGAATCTCACTATTGTGTTTTCTGAATGAGAGCCATTATGACTGGGGAGGGATGGAATCTCATTATAGTGTTAATTTTTACTTCACCAATAACTAAGCATGTTGAACTTTTTTATTTTGTTTTATATGTTTATTGGTCATTCATTTGTACTTCATCTTCTCATATATTTGCTATTTATCCCACTTAATTGAGGTGGCTGCTTAGTTTAGTGTGTTCTTTATATATTCTGGACATTATTTCTTCATAAAATCTACTGGTTTACTTCTTATGGGTGTGTTGCTTGCTTTTCTCCACACTTCTCAGGTGTCTTCTCACTTCTTTGTTGTAAAGTTTTGCTCTGTTTCTCTCTTTGGATGAAAGGTCGATTTTTCTTTTTTTGACCTTGGCCTTTGTTACATCACATAGAGGCAGCTTCCAGCCAGCCATTTTAACCTATAAGTCTCATGGTTGTTTTGAGACATCGGCTGGCTGGCACAGAACAATGAAACAAATGAATGATCAAAATAATTAAGATCCACTTTAGAAATTACATCACAGAAGGGTGAAAGGGCAAATTTCTTTGTATTGTCCTTGATCTAAGTTTGAGGAGCTTTAATTTATTCATGTTGATATGTGTTTCTGTGTTAAAGTTTCCTGACAAAAAAATGTTAAAATGCCCACTAACATAGAATTGATCTAAAGAACCAACCAGTACCCCAGGGACTAAATCACCAACCAAAGAGTTGAGGGATGGGGAAAACCATGGCTCCAGCTGCATATGTAGCAGAGGATGGCCTTGTTGGACATCAATGGGAAGAGAGGCCCTTGGTCCTGAGAAGGCTTGATATCCCAGTATAGGGGAATACCAGGACAGGGAAGCAGGAGTGGGTGGGTTGGTGAACAGAGAGAGGGGATGGGATAGGGGGTTTTCAGAGGTGAAATGAGGAAAGGGGATAACATTTAAAATGTAAATAAAGAAAGAAAAAGAAAAAATATCTAATTAAAAAAAAGACAAAATTCTGAGTCATCTCAGGAAAAGAGAGAGAGAGAGAGAGAGAGAGAGAGAGAGAGAGGAAAGAAGGAAGGAAGGAAGGAAGGAAGGAAGGAAGGAAGGAAGGAAGGAAGGAAAAAGAAAGGAAGAAAGAAAGAAAGAAATAAGGAAGGAAGGAAGGAAGGAAGGAAGGAAGGAAGAAAGAAAGAAAGAAAGAAAGAAAGAAAGAAAGAAAGAAAGAAAGAGAGAAAGAAAGAAAGAAAGAAAAAAGAGAGAGAGAGAGAGAAAGAAAGAAAGAAAGAAAGAAAGAAAGAAAGAAAGAAAGAAAGAAAGAAAGAAAGAAAGAAAGAAAGAAATTTGGAAATTGGCTAGGACAGACAGGCCTTTGGCCATGTCTGTGAGAAACTGTCTTGACTGATATGAGAAGACTCAGCTCTCTGTAGGCAGCGTTATCCCTTTGCAGATGGTCCTGGGTTGTGTAAGAAGGAGACCTGGACAGGAGCCAGAGAGAGAAAGTAGATAGGTAGCATTAAACCATGGTTTCTTAACTCAGTAATTGCTTGAGTTACTGACTGACTTCCTTCAGTGATGGTTTGTGACCTGGAAGTATAAGATGAAACAAGCCCTCCCCTCTTGCAAGTGGCTTTTGGTCAGTGGTTATCACAACTGTGGAGAGCTTTAGGGGTTGCTTGGCAGGAATCTGACATTAGCCAAGGACAAGGAAATGGGCTTCGGTCAGGAATCTGACACTGAGCCATGACAAGGAAATAAGTTCAGGCAGGAATCAAATTTTAGGCTAGAATAGGGAAGTAAGTTCAGGCAGGAATCTAATTTTAGGGTGTAACAAAGAAGTAGGCTTCAGGCAAGAATCTGATTTTGGGCTAGGACAGGGATCTTGGTCATCCCAATAAGCCCTTAGAAACAGTGATCACAGGAGTAATCGTGGGACTCTGTTTATTGCCTTGCTTGTTCCTTGACTACTTGTGTTTATTGTCTTGCTTGTTTCTCAACCTAGAACTGACCTTAATAGTTGCATGTAAATAAAATGGTATAAAAGCACACTGGGAAAAAAATTAAACTTGCCTCAGCCTCAGAACTGGCTGGGGTCATGCTAAAAATATAAAAAGAAAAAGGAAGGAAGGAAGGAAGGAAGGAAGGAAGGAAGGAAGGAAGGAAGGAAGGAAGGGAAGGAAGTAAAAATATAAGTTGAGCATTTGTTAAAATTCAGTACTCAGTTCACATGAAAAACCTAAGGAGAATAATGCATGTGGTCTTGTCAGTGATAAAAACAGTTAGATAACACCAGACTACCTAAGGAAATGTGATCTGGAATGATAAGTGAGAGCCAAATCTGTCAACACAGATTCAGTGTTTGGACTGTCTGTGTGTTACTTTAATCACCATGGAGCAAACTCTTAAGATTCTAGTAGCTGAGACTTGCTGCATATGTAGCAGAAGATGGCCTAGTCGTCCATCATTAGGAAGAGGCCCCTTGGTCTTGCAAACTTTATATGCCCCAGTACAGGGGAATGCCAGAGCCAAGAAGTGAGAGTGAATGGGTAGGGGAGCAGGGCGGGGGGAGGATATAGGGGACTTTTGGGATAGCATTTACATTTGAAATGTAAATGAAGAAAATATCTAATAAAAAATTTTAAAAAAATATTCTAGTAGCTGAGACTTACTTCAACAAGGAAACATTCATTTAGTTTATGTGTGTGTGTGTGTGTGTGTGTGTGTGTGTGTGTGTGTGTGTGTGTGTGTGTTTAATATCTTTTTTTACTAAATAAAATTTATTTTAATATATACAACTCTGTATTGACATTTTAAGTCATCAAAA
This sequence comes from Mus musculus, assembly GCF_000001635.26. Lineage (NCBI taxonomy): Eukaryota > Metazoa > Chordata > Mammalia > Rodentia > Muridae > Mus > Mus musculus. Next base: position 112,007,653 of record NC_000068.7, read on the forward strand.
TCACTTATAACAGTTAAATGCCTCTTAAATATATATAATGTCTTTTGAAGCTAAAAGTAATATGCACTCAGCCAGTTTTAAAATCTATTTGGAACATTAAACATGATAGAAGTAGAAAAAAGTCTCTTATGAAGTCCTCTATGAAAGGAAATTGGTGAGGGATGGCATACACAAACTTTAGTTTTCTAGTATGTATGCTTTTAGACAGATTTTTTATTTTATGTATATGTGTGATTTTTCTACAAGTATGTATGTGTATTACATGCATGTTCATTCTGGCAGAGTCCAGAACATGTGATTGGAGTCATTTTATCTGGAATTACAGATAGTTGTGAGCCTCATGTGGGTGCTAGGAACCAAACTTGGTCTTCTGTAAAAATACAAAGTGTTCTAAATCACTGAGCCATCTTTATATCCCATCAAGTCTCTTAAAGACACTATTTGGTAGCTGGTAATTTCACTCTAGTTTTGTAGAAAGAAAGCAAGGGTAAATCTTATATAAGTACACAAAACATTCTAGATAAATATAACACAGTACATAGAGTAGTAGCCTCATGAAATATGATTTGTGTGCTCATATATCTTCAATATATTTAAGAAATTTTATTGTAATTAACAAACTGACTGCATAGTCTTCTCATTGCTACCTTCATTTCTTTATTCCTAAGTGTATAAATCACTGGATTTAGAAAAGGAGTAATAACTGCATCAAAGATGGCAAGAAATTTATCCAGATGTGATGTTGGAAATGGCCATGTATAGAAGAAGATTAAGGGTCCAAAGAACAAAACTACCACAATGACATGAGCTGACAAAGTGGAGAGGGCCTTACCTAAACTACCCAAAGATTTCTTTTGAACAGTCACCAAAATAAATATGTAAGAGATGATCAGAATTAAAAAGGAGGCCACAGAAATGAACCCACTGTTAGCAGTAACCATAAACCCCAGTGTGTATGTGTCCACACAAGCAAGTTTAATAAACCTAGGAAGGTCACAGAAAAAGCTGTCTAGTTCATTAGGGCCACAGAAGGGCAAGTCTACCACAAAACTCAGCTGAGTCACTGAGTGGATGAAGCCAATAATCCAAGAAGCAACCAAAATCAAAATACACTTTTGTGGGCTCATGATGGTCAGGTAGTGCAGAGGCTTACATATGGCAACATATCGGTCAAACGCCATGGCTATGAGCAGCACCATCTCGGTGCCACCTACTGCATGGATAAAAAAGATCTGAGTGATGCAACCCCCAAAAGAGATGGTTTTGTGCCTTCTGAAAAGGTCATAAATCATCTTTGGTGTTGTGGAGGAACAAAATATCAAGTCAATGATGGAAAGATTGCCTAATAGGAAGTACATAGGGGATTGTAACTGAGGGTCTGAGGTTACAGTTAGCACAATAAGAAAATTTCCCAACAGACTTGCCACGTAGAATATACAGGAAAAGAAGAAGAGAAATAGTTGGATTGCCCATGAGTTGGAGAGTCCCAGGAACACAAACTCAGATACCACAGAGCAGTTTGCTTCACCCATTGCCTCTGGTGACAACCGTGGTGCTATCTGAAATAGGAAAGATAACAAGAAACTCTGATTTAGGACAACAGCATTCAGTTGACAAAGTCACATAAAAGACTATCATGCCTTTGGAGATAGTTTAAGGAAAATATCAATTATTTGTCTACCAGGAAAAGCCAAGATCAAAAGAAATAGTCTTCTCCAGGGGAGAATCCATCAATTGATATCAAAGAGCACTATGCAGTAAGCCTGAAATCATATACATACAAGTAACATTATATGAATTGACCATGTTATAACTATGTATTTGAGAAGATAGATAGATAGATAGATAGATAGATAGATAGATAGATAGATAGATAGATAGATAGATATAGCAACAATTACAGAAAAAGAGGATATGAATTTAAGACAAAGTATGGGGAAATACATAGAGAAGTAAGGAGGAAATAAATGAGAAAGTGATATAATTATAAAAGGTTAAAAAAGTAAAATAAAAATATAAAGTGCTTACTCCAGGCCAATATACATAATTTATATTTCTCTCATATACCTTTTTGTGCAAAATATAACAAACAAATTACCTTTTTCCTTTACTTAGATAAATATAATTGTTATATTTTTAAAATATAGTCTTTCAAATTACTCTGAGCTAAAAAGGCTTTCTGTGTGTTAAATGTGAAATTCTTAATTGACCATGATTTGCAAATTTTGGAGGGGAAAAATATATATACATATATGTGTACATATATGTATATATATACATATGCATATATATATGTAAAATGCGTATATACATACTTCAGACCTAGAGATGATAGAGATGGATTTATCTGTATACTGAGATGACAAGGTGACAAATGAGGCAGAGGATGTAGACTCATAACACTCACCATGTGTTTTAGAGAAGTTAAGAAAAGCATGGATACTGTGGAGCAAATTCTGACTGATGCTCAGAGGGGAAAAAAATGGAAACTACCAGTGAAATGGGCAACAGGAATGAGAGCAATGTGCTCTAAACCCCCACAAAGGACAAATAAGAGTGAATGTATCAAAGGATGTGTCAGGACCCTGTGAAGATTCTTAAACAGGTTCAAATTAAATTAAATCCACACCAAAATATCAACATAACAGCCTTTTCTCTTTAGTTAGATAGGAACTTAAACATTTGACAAGACACTAGGCTTGAGTGAGAATGGAGAGGCAGGCAGGATCATACCTGACAGCAGAAAAATCAAGCAGTTAAGTTTGAAATGCCTTCTGCGTTTTTACATAGGCATTTGTTCTGATTCAGCTCTTCTACATCTAAGATTCAAAATTCTTAAGTATGTTCACATGCATATTCATGTGAATACGGGGGGCAAAGAATGCACATTTCTTCGTTATTTTGGCCAAAGCACTGGTTTAATCTCAGTGGCTTGAAAATGCCTTCAGTATGTGACCTAGAATACTAGCTAAATAGCGTGTCTTAGAATATTGCTGCTTTTAATCTTTCAACTTGCTAAAAGTTTTAAAGTGAAAAAAATACTTTAGTTTGTAAAAATCTGGAAAATAGGTATGAGCATTGTTCTGGACTGTCCAGTTAGTCAGTGCTCTGCCCATACTTCAATTTGTTCCCCCAGGCTTCAAATTTTCTATTTGTTCACACATAATGGCTGTTTTCAAAAGACCAGGTATTGAGTGGAGGAAAATAACTGAAGCCCTGAGGTCCAAAAGAAAGAAAGGATACTAGTTTGAATCTGATCTTTCAACAAAAACAGACTGAAGCTGTGTAGTTAACTGAATATAGTGTATCAGTGAGAATACAGACCTCAGTCCTACTGTGTCTTTGCAGTGCCCTACACTTCAGGGTGTGCTCTTCTCAGAGCAAACTCTCTGCTCATCTTTCCACTGATAAGTATAAAATGCAACAGAGGAACTGACTCCTCTATGTGTCAGTGCCCTCCTTTCTCTGCTCAGGGATTCCTATCCTAGACCAAGTTAAAGAGAAAATAAGCTTTAAATCATCTGAAATTACCATTGCTGAAGCAGGTTGATATTTTTAGAGTTTTTGTTAAAATTACAAATCAACATTTGAATTTCCTCAGGAAAAGGCTGGCTATTCTCTCCTGGGTAAACTTTTTTTTCTCAATTATTAAGAAAGTTGAATTAAATTAGAGTTTCTGGATAGTACTGAAAATACCCTAGAAAGAGTTTAATATGATCATCACACATTTCTGTACTTTCTTCTTCCATAGATGGACAGAGAGAGCTCAGGACATCATTCAGTGTCCTAAAATTTGTGTGGAGAGACCATTAGAGCTACATGGTTCAAAATGAGAGTCTTCAGACTGTTAGAAGAATAGACCAGTAGACTCCTAGTCACCTCAGTGAAACTTTGCTAGAGTGTCTGTGTTGTTCTCTTAAATTCTAAACTAAGGAAACAAAGGTTAAAGGTGGGCTAGACTCTGCTTAAGCTACAGAACAGAACAAGTTGTTGGCAAATCTGGAATGAGCATGGTTGAGTCTCTTCCTCATCACTCCAGATTGTATTCATTCCACATACTCATTGTGCTGTGATTATTTTATGCTGTGTATCCTGTTTGTGGCCTGAGAAACCACATACAACATATCATTTGGATGAACTCAAAAGAGGGGGTATTAAAGATTTCAACACAATGAAATGATAATTGTTTAATTCATTCTTTGCTAATTATCCTAATTTAATTATACGAGCATATATCTTGACAGCAGATTGTATTCCTATACATTTGCACACTTATTGTGTTTACATTAAGGATTCAATCCTTCATCCAGTATACATGAAACCTAATTTCTACATCATTGTCCCTCTGGCTATACTATACTCTCACTCTTACTTTATTCCTTTTGCGAGACTCACGTATACAGTGTTCATGAAAATGCCACTGGAGTAATCTCTACCATGTTGAATGTATTGTGACTTTACTCAGTCCTGTGGACTGTATACTATAGTTGATGGTTAATATGCTTCTAGTTCCACAATGAATTCATTTCTTCTGGTTGGTTAGGTTCTCCTTATGTGGAATTTGCTTCTTCCACTTGAAAGTCTTATTTTCCTCAAAGATAGTTTCTATCAGAGGGTTAGAGAGGGATACAGGAAGGAGAGATGAGTGGATCAAAAAGAACAAAGTACAACACACACACACAATACATGCACATGTGTACACACACACAAATACACACATCAATATGAAATTTATCATTTTGTGTACTAACTAGAGAAAATAATGAAAAAAAATCAGCTTCCATCTATCTAACCTACCTGGTTCAATGTAGGACCAGTCAGGAGTTTGACAACAACCCAAACCGCTGACTTCTAGCCTATGCCATGGCTTGACAGAAAAAGTCAAATGTAATTCTTCCAGAGAGGGAAAAGCAGCTAATTAGCAGCACTAGAAAGCTAGTTCAGTACTGCTGTAGAGTTCTGAGATTGCCATTCTGAGTATATTAGGCCAAGGGAATTGTTTCCAAGAATCACTGAAGTTTGGCCAGAGCAAAAGGGAAAATGTGGTAATGGGTCACTTGAGAAGAAACAAGAGAGACAAGGGATTTAGTGTTTAGTATTTAGTTTAGTTACTGAAGATCACACAGTTTTACATATTTCAAATCCTTTTGCCCTATTGATTTCTTATTTATAAGAAAAAAAACTCCACAAGAATGAAAAAAATCTATTTTCCAAAACTGTAAATGAAATTTATCATTTTCATAAGAAGGTAGGAATGGTAGGAATGGAGAGATAAAAGGAATTGTCCTTTAATGTTGACTCCAGAATATAATCTATGTCCCATGATAAGGGCTGACCTAATTAGAGGTAATATGACGTAGAGCTGTCTGGTCAACACTGAGCCAATTTTTCATTGATTATGTGATATGGGGAGAAAAACAGAAGTCAATAAGAATAGATCGAACTCAGTAATTCAAAGAGCTGGGGAAGCAATGAAAAGACAAGTCATTTACACTTTGACCTTTCATAGAATAAGGGGATTTTTTCTTTAAAATATTAACAGAATATAAATTTAGAGGTAAAATACACTACTTTTCCTAAAAACTTCATAGAAAGGACCATTTGTAAACTATAATTATATAGTGTATCATTTTTCATTGTCGACTACATAGTACCTTAAATTAATAGTTTAGCTGTGCAGAATTATAAAATGCAGGCTCGGAAGCTGAGCTGTTTTTCTGATCTTAACTAGAATTCCTCAGAAATAAATAGCCAAAACATGCTCCATCATCCCACAGCGACACTTGCTCACTATGTTCATAGCAGTTTTATTTACAATAGAGAGAGACTAGAGACAACCTAAATGTCCCTCAACTGAAGAATGGATAAAGAAAATGTGATACAAAACAAAAGGATGGACTATCCAGAGACTACCCAACTTGGGGATCCATCCCATAATCAGCCACCAAACCCAGACACTAGTGCATATGCCAGCAAGATTTTGCTGAAGGGACCCTGATACTGTCTTGTATGAGTCTATGCCAGTGCCTGGCAAATACAGAAGTGGATGCTCACAATCATCTATAGGATGGAACACAGGGCCCCCAATGGAGAAGCTAGAGAAAGCACTCAAGGAGCTGAAGAGGTCTGCAACCCTATAGGTGGAACAACAATATGAACTAACCAGTACTCCCAGAGTTCGTGTCTCTAGCTGCATATGTAGCAGAAGATGGCCTAGTCGGCCTTCATTGGGAAAAGAGTCCCTTTGGTCTTGCAAACTTTATATGCCCCAGTTCAGGGGAACGCCAGGGCCAAGAAGTGGGAGTGGATGGGTAGGAGAGCAGGGAGTGGGGGAGGGTATAGGGAACTTTTGGGATAGCATTTGAAATGTGAATAAAGAAAATATCTAATAAAAAAAGAATCAAAAGAAAGAAAGAAAATGTGGTACAATTACACAATGGAATATTAATCAGATATTTAAAACAAAAGCATTATGAAACTTGCAGGCAAATGAATAGAATTAGAAAAGATCATGTGAGTGATATAACCTAGACCTAGAAATACAAACATGGTCTGTACTCCCTTATAAGTAGATATTAGCCATAAAGTAGAGGATAACCATGATGTAATCCACAGACCCAAAGAAGCTAAGTAACAAGGAGGGCCCAAGGATGGGGGATGCTTGAATCTCACTGAGAAGTGGAAATCAAATAGATATGGAAGGGATGTGGATGGAGGGAGGAAGCTGGGTGGGAAAGGAGTTGGGAAGAGGTGCAAGAGGGATCAAGTAGTACAAGGACAGAGAGAGAGGCCAGGGAGAGTGAATTGAAATTGGGGTGGAGGCATCTCTGGGATGAGCTAGAAACCTAAGTCAATGGAAACTCTGAAGAATCTATGAGGGTGACCCTAACTAAGACCCCTAGCAATGGGAGATATAAAGCCTGAATGGCCATCTCCTGTTACCAGGAAGGATTTCCAGTGGAAGGACTGGGAAACCAACACAGCCACAAAATCTTAGAGCCACAATTTCTCCTACCAACAAGGCTGTGCAGAAATAAAGAAATTGCAGGAATGGCCAACCAAAGACTGGCCCAGAATGAGATTCGTGCCATAAGAAAGAGCCCACTGCTGACACTATCAATGATATTCTGCTATACTTCCAGAAAGACACCTAGCATACCTGTAATCTAAGAGGCTTTGATCAGCAACTGATGGAATCAGCTGAAGAGATGCACAGTACAAACATTAGTCGGAGGTTGAGAAATTCTATGGAAGAAGGTGATTAAGCAATGAAGGAGCCAGAGAGGTCAAGGACACCATAAGAAAACATACAGAATCAACTAATCTGGACCTATAGGAGCCCACAGACACTGAACCACCAAAGAGAGAGCATACATGGAACAAATCTAGGCCCTTGGCAATACGTAACAGTTGTGCAACTCAGTCTTCATGTGGGAATCCTAACAGCAGGAGCAAGAACCACATCTGAAGAGATGCACAGCCAAACATTAGTCAGTGATTCCGTTACCCAACTTTGGATTCCTTTCCCCTGACTGGACTGACTTGCACGGCCATAATAGAAGATTCACCTAATCCTACTGCAACTTGATATGCCAAGGCAGGTTTATATCCATGGGAGGTCTATTTTTTTCTGAGCCTATTCTGAGGAAAAAGAGAAGACAGGAAGATGGCAAGAAGGTAAGGTGAGAGAGAGGGACTGGAAGTAGAGGGAGGGGAATGAGGAGCTAAAATAATTGGGATGTAAAGTAAGTAATTTTTTAAAAAGAAAAGAAAAAGAAGGATAGCCTACCCACTACATTTGGAAGGGTTTATGTGAATTCACTCACATGCCTGCATCCTTGAAGATCTGTAGCGTAGAACATTCTTTGAAAACAGTCTTTGGTCATTAGTCTTGTCCAAGCTTTGTTAGTTCCTGATTGTTGATCAAGAAATACAAGGGGAAAAATCACCACACACATGCTGCAAATCAACCTAACTTCTGAAATTCATGAAACAAAACCTTTGCTACATCCCATTCATCAAAGCAACCTCAAGCGCCAAGTCAGTTTTAAGACTGGAAAAATAGATTCCAACTATTGGCAGGAAGAGTTACAGAATATTTTTTTATAAATCAGCCAGAGATATTATGACTATTTTGAGTTGTATTAGTTAGCCAAATCTCCATTATAATTAAGTTGTGCCTTGAACTTGTGACTCTCCTGTTGTATCCTCCTGAGCTCTGGAGATATAGGTTGATGTTATAGCACCTTGCTTGGTGTAATGTGAGTCTAAACTTTCCTGAGACAGCATCCTTACAACTTCTCAGCTGTCTTCCATGTCTGCTATTTTTTCTCATATACAGCAGATTCGTAATAAGCCTACAAAATATTTTCTTTCTTTCTTACTTGTTTGTCTCTCCCCTAACCAGTGTGTTTGTGTGTTTATGCTACGTCATTGTGTGGAGTTCAGAGGACAACTTGAAGTAGTTGGGTGTCTCTGTCCATAATTTGAGTTTAAGGTAATGGCCTCAGGTTATTCAGCTTAAGCACAAATGTCTCTCTACCTGCACACCACCCTTAAAATGTCTTCTCGGGGATTTTAAACCTTGATACGACAAACATGTCATGATTTGGCCACATGACCTTCTAGAATCTCGTGTGCCTTCTTCTGAAGGGGTTTCTAATTCTCAAATAAGTTTCAGGAACATAAACTAGAAGCACAGCCTGGTTACTGAAGTTGAAAAAAGCTTCCTCAGTAATCTATGGCAAGAAAATACTCAACATAAAGACTCAGACTTTGTATACAAATAGATATAGAGATAGAGATAGAGATAGAGGTAGAGGTAGAGGTAGAGGTAGAGGTAGAGGTAGAGGTAGAGGTAGAGGTAGAGGTAGAGGTAGAGGTAGAGGTAGAGGTAGAGATAGATAGAGATAGATATAGTCTCTGATTAACTGAGCTGTTCAAAGAATGGAAGTTTGTAAGCTTTAAGGCAAAAGCCTTTAGGAATCCAAAAGATAACAACAGATAAGGCCACCCTAATCAACAAAGGTATCCAGAGAGTCCCTACTCATGATCTACAAATTCCTGCGTGCTCCTGCATTACAGTGCAGAAGTATTATGATCCTGTTTCACTAAAATCCGTATATCAAGGTTTTCCAAATTGGTTTAATTTAAAAATTTTCAGCTTTAGGTGAATGACCTTTATTCATGTTAAAATTTTGAATGGGCTTTGGTGATTCTGGTTATATTACATTTTTTAATGATCAAAGTTTTAGGACATGTTAGTAAATGCAGATTCAGCCTTCATGAAATACTCTCTGCTGTTTCATGTTGATGATACTCAATCTCTTTTTCTTCTATATAAAAATAATTTGAGAAGGCTTTTAGTTTGGTTCCCAGAATATATTCCAGGGATAGGGGTATAGGGTCATGCCCATTACCACCTCTAACTCCAGTTGGAAGAGATCCAATAGCCTCCAGGCCATATTGGGCACCTAAAAGTATGTGACATTCTCTGTTTCTCATCCTCTCTCACATATATAAAAATAAAGATAGAGCCTAAAAATAATTGCAAGAAAATTTAGAGTAAATTCATAGCCTACTTGTCATAATTATTTTAAGATAGATTTTAAAATTTGCTATAATTGATTTACAAAAGCAGACTCATATTTATAAGTTTAAATAAAATAGCAGATGGCCATGTATCTCATTTGATCCGATTGGTCTAATTTGATGAAGTTTGAGTTATACAATTTGTATAATTTGGCTTTAGCTTTACAACCCCTTTACAAGCAACAGAAATAACCAATTCAAAGCAATTAATCTTCAGTTCTCTCTCACTTTCAGTTTTCCCTTCTGCTTCTTTGTTTCACGGGGCAGGTTTTACTGCAAAACGCTCAGAAGGCATTCTCTTTTACCTGGGTAGAGACATCTAGTTTTGATGTTCTAAACTTCTCTACCTTTCCTATAATCAGGTTGATCTTCAGAACTAAAATGAAATCATGTTACTCTCAGGGTAACAATGTTCACATTGGCTCTTATTACTCCTACTCCAGCCCAGTAAGTGGGTCATTATGGCCTCTGTCTATATCTTCAGCTGTATTTTTATTCCCATGACTCAAGAGGAAGACTCTCAAAATCCATCCATCATGTTTGCTTTTGAACAGTATAAATCTCTTTGAATAATAATTACAAGTCATGAAATATTTTAACATCTGTTGACAATATTCTATTCAAATTTTTCCCCAACCACTTTTCTTGATGCATATCTCAAAATAAAAGTTATGTGTATGTGAGTTATGAGAAATTGTCTTTGCTATATGTATACAAAGGGAACTGTATATCAAAGTGATGTCAGTTGACATAGCTACTAACTCCATCATTACTTTGCTATGGTGAGAGCATTTCAGTCTCTGTGCTCCGCAGTTATGAGGATATAGTATATATAGGGGCTGTAGTCAATATGCCACATACTAGAACTCCAGGACACATCAATTTTCCTACTCAACTTTCAACACAAAATTCATCTTCCTGCTCCATGAGACCTTTAGGCCTGTCATTTCTTCTACCTTTACATCAGCAACTTGCTATAGAAGTAGTCCTAGATGCATAGATAGTTACAGAAAAGCAGGAATAGATACATGTCACTACATGTCATTTTTCTGTTATTATACAATAATTCTTTTCACAACCCACTCTTCCACCTGCTGGTGATAGCCCAGAAATCTGTAATTATGTATTATTTATCTTATTTTACACCCTCCCCAGTAGCACATAGCAATTTTCCAAATATTTCTTGATGCCTGTATAGAGGTGATTTGCCCAGTTTTACTTTCTCTGCCTTAAGAAAGAATGGGTTAACAAGAGACTTCCAGCATAGGATGACTCTTGACAATCATTTTTAAGTACATAGGTCTGTTTTATTTAAATAGTAATTTTAAAAAATGTGTATACGAGTTCAGCAAGGATTAATGATAAACACTCATTAAACACTCATTCCAAAATAGAATTAAGTGATCCAGGTTTAGAATGAGATTTCTTTCACCATTAGCAGGGAAAGGAGGAGGAGAATAAGGGAACCAAGTGAGGTGAGAAAACTCTATCTATATAGACTTCCTCCTGGACCTCTGTGTGCTCCAGAACAAGTCTTAGTCCATTAAATGGAGACCAGATCCTACCCCCAAAAATCCAAAAAAGTCCAAAGCCACTACCAACTCCTGGGGAGAAAATGGGAGTGAATTAGTTTCTGTTGTGGGAAGGTAATTGGATGGAGGAAAACAGGAAAGCAGGTTACATGGCATTTGACTACAAAAGACCAAATACTGACAGGAAACAGACAAAGAGCTTTTCAGTGACTTAGGTATTCCCCACATCTTCAGGATTCATGGAATGTGGGTATTAAAGCGACAGTAAATATGTTTCACTGTGAAAAGAGATGTGATCAACTAACAAAAGTGTCTAATAGTCATTTTTTTCTAGCTGTTAATCAAGCACTAGTTTGAAATTGGCTAATCTTCTGTATCAAGCAATACAAACTCGGGATCTGTGATGATGAAGAAACTCCATGCGATGTCTCCCCAGGATTCAATAACTTCCTCAAATGACATGAAACTATCATGGAATAAAGATATCCCAACAATAGATTGTCCAGTGTCCTTGCTTATGTATGTTTATGTTTGGACTGAAACAGACCATAAAATTATTTTACTATAAAATTTACTGTTTGAGGATGGTCTAGTCAGCCATCAATGGGAGGAGAGACCCTTGGTCTTGAGAAGATTCTATGCCACAGTATAGGGGAGTGCCAGGGCCAGGAAGTGGGAGTGGGTGGGTTGGGGAGCAGGGGGAAGGGGAGAGGAGAGGGGATTTTCAGAGGGGAAACTAGGAAAGGGGATAACATTTGAAATGTAAATAAAGAAAATATCTAATAAAAAAATAAAATATAAAATTTACTGCTCAGTCTTGAATATTTAATGAGATAGCAAAGTGACAGATTATAAATTTCAAATATAATATTTTATTGACTTGTGTGTTTACTATTTTACAGTTCTATGTGTAAAATTGTCTTTAGAAATTCTAAGTACAGGTGAAAGGTCTAACTTTCCTGGCATCAGCAAAGTATTTGATTCACAGCAGGGCTGCTTGGTTTAGCAGCCTAGATCTGCCACTTGCCAGCTGATATCTTGGTCTAATTAATGAGATTCTTGTGTCTTAGTTTTCTAATCTATAATGCAAGAATGAAAATATTACCTATTTAGCTTTTGCTAGAATTGAATCAATGCACAAAATACGTATAATAATTGTCGGAGGTTGTGGCAAAGGGACCTGTGGGTTGTTACAGATAGAAGAGGTTCTAGAGGGAGCTCAGAAGTCAGCTGCAGTGCATGCACGGGTCGCCAAAGTGAGCAGGATCACTAGCTGCTGGACCCGGGCTAGATCTGAAGAGTTTTGAAAAGTTGTTAAGGGTGCATACCAAACTGACTTCTTGAGAAGGACTTGGGTACTGAGTAGTGTAGTTATTAAATTAAATGTTTAATAATTTAAAAGAAAATGTATATCAGAGTATCATCAGTCTCATTTACTAGCCTGTGTGAGACTTTCATAGTTTTCACTTCATAAGCATTCTCACAAAATTTGGGAGTGTGGAGGGGGGAATGAAAGTAGACTTTAATTGTTATCACATAAACATTTTTTAAGAGTTTGAAGATAGGGGGATTTTATTTAGGACCTATTAATAGCTATAATTCAGCTGCAAACACAGCCGTTGCTTTCCATATTCATCATCACCAAAAAATGTTTGTTGAAAACTTACTAAAACAGGGAACTCTAACAGTGAAAATGAGTTATGCTTATCTTCAACAGTGAATTTCCTGGTATATTCTCTGTTTAGCCCCTCTTGAAGGCTTTGGAACACCAGAACTGGTATATTAAGGGGAAAATCAACTTAGTTTGAGGTATTTTACATAGAAATCATAAAGGGAGCAATCATAAATTTAAGAAAAATATTCTTAATTTATTTTGAAAAATCATCAAGGTAAAATACTGTACAGAATCACCCAGACTACTAAATATTTGATATGAAGAATCCAGCACAGAATCTGAGGCATAAAAAACTCCATTTCTAAATCCCCTTATCCATGTTTATTAAGGTATTAGATAACTTGGTAAACTCCTAAATTTAATCTGATATATAAAATTGTTAATAAAAAACTGAAATGTGACTGACTTTATTTTCCTCATTGTCACTGAGTGTAGAGTTGCCTTTGTTGTTTTTATAAGGTTTTTAGGAGACCTTCCTGTAATTCACAAGCTGGGAGCAGAGTTTCCTCATTGCTGCCTTCATTTCCTTGTTCCTGAATGTGTAGATGACTGGATTCAGAAAAGGGGTGAGAACTGCATCAAAAATGGCAAGAAATTTGTCTAAGTGTGATGAAGGGAAGGGCCAAGTGTAGAAGAAGATTAGTGGTCCAAAGAACAAAACCACCACAGTCACATGAGCTGACAAAGTAGAGAGGGCCTTGGCTATGCTGCCTGAAGAGTGTTTCCTAACAGTCACCAAAATGAAGATGTAAGAAATGATGAGTATGAAAAAGGAGCCCACAGAGATGAGTCCACTGTTGGCTGTGACCATGAACACCAATTTACTGGTCTCTGTGCAAGCAAGTTTAATAAGCTGAGGAAGATCACAGTAAAAGCTGTCCAATATATTAGGTCCGCAGAAGGGCAAGTCTACAACAAAAGCTAGTTGGGCCACTGAGTGAATAAGTCCAAGGACCCAGGATACTGCCAAAATTAAAATGCATATTTGTGGTCTCATGATGGTCAAGTAGTGAAGAGGTTTACATATGGCTACATACCTATCAAAGGCCATGGCTATGAGAAGCACCATTTCCGTGCCCCCAATAGCATGAATAAAGAAGATCTGAGTTATACAACCTCCAAATGAGATGGCTTTGTGCTTTCTAAAAAGGTCAAAAATCATCTTGGGTGCTGCAATAGAGCAAACTCCAAGGTCAAGAAATGAGAGATTGGCCAGCAGGAAGTACATGGGGGAATGCAGGTTGGAGTCAGCAGTCACGGAGAACACAATGAGGAGGTTTCCCATCACACTCGCTATGTAGAACATGGAGGAAAAGAGGAAGAGAAGCAACTGGATTCCCCATCTATTGGAGAGTCCCAAGAACACAAACTCAGACACAACAGAGTGATTGGCTTTATCCATTGCTGTGGGATAAAAAGAGTTGTATCCAACAAAACCTGAAAAAGGCAGAGAATAAAAAAACAAACAAGCAAACAACAACAACAAAACCAACCAAGCTTTCTCTGTAGTTAGTAACTGAATCAGTTTCAGACTGTAAACAAAACACATTCCTGCATAGAGCCAATACATCTCAGCATAACTTCTAACTATTTGCAGAAATTTGTCAGCCATTCAATACCATGAGCCACTGCACATCATTTCCTCTATTCCCTAACTTTATCCAAACACATGTTTGGAAATGTTTACAGATAAGAATTAGAGAAAAAAAACAAATAATTGATCTGAATAAAGGCTATGAACAGGCTAAAGACTCTCTGTAAATAATACACATGGAATTAATGAAATGAGAAGAACCCCTGATTTCTCTCCCATGTTTGCCAAACATCAGAACTTTCTGGTGATCTCCTTTTTCAACCCTTTTAGCAATCTGGTACAGTACTACTACTCTGATTAATGTGTCTCATAATTAATCTTTTATCAAACTACATTCACTTTTTCCATGTAAAGGGAGAAGATATTGCAGAAACCATAATGGCATCCCACTTTATAGCAGTCCAGGGAGAACAAAGGTTTACAAGACAAGATTTAGAAGTATCAGAGTAAGATCAGAAGTGATACATAGGATGCAGAACAAAAAGGATAGATTATATGAATAAAATACATAAAGTTTCATTCTTATAGTAAAGTTTATTAAAATTTCTACATAGCTGATATTTGAAGATCATTTCTATACTGTTGTCCTTCCATACTGCACTGCATGGTGAATAGAACACTAAATTTGTAGACAGAAAAAAACACAATCAGGACCCAGGACCAAGTCGTCAAGAATTCAAGGAAGGTTTTTTTTTATTTTTCTATCCCTTCTGCACATCACTCACTGCCTGCCTCCCACTTCATTGTCTGTAAAATTAAAGGGGCTGAAAGCAGATGGTAAATAATCATTCCAAGTCTATCATTTTGGTTATTTTGCAATGTAATACTAATCTGCTATGCAATGAAACTCTTCATAATGATGATGTAGTCTTATCTTTAGGCCACTGCTTGTCCATTTTTTTTTTGTCCCTTGTTTGTACTGATTTATCTTTTATATTCTGTAGAAGACACTTTTCTCCAACTAATCTACTTCACATTCCTTTTGTTATGCATCTAGAAAAACATTATAAACTCACTGTAAAGCTATTTGGGATCAATGAACAAATGCTTACTATATGTGTGCCATACAAAATGGATACTGAATTTAATGAAGTCCTAATGCAGTCAGTAATTTTAAGTCTTCTATTTTACTATATATAATGTAAATATTAGAAAAAATGTACCTGGTATGATATCCAAATGAGTACTGTGCTTATGTAATTTTTGTGAAGTAAAAAAGACACTGTAACTCAGACTGATGAAGGTTGTGGTCTGGAGGAAATCATAACCTATGCTGGAGATTAAGAGACATATCCTGTTTTGTTTTTTGTTTTGTTTTGTTTTTTTGTTTTGCATTGCATTGCGTTGCTTTGCTTTCCTTGTTTTGTTTTGTTTTGTTTTGTTTTGTTTTGTTTCAATGCACAACTCATATCTGAACTTCAAGATTTCCTGACACAGCCAAAGAATCTCTGCAGCAGTCCATGACTAATGAGTTCTGTGACAATAAGAACCCAAACCAAACCAGAACCAGTAACAACCATGTGTATGGCACCATACTTTTTTTTGAATACACTATCTGGTCTGATACTGGGAACTACCATAAGTAACAACATGCTACCATGTTATTTTCCCCTTCATAATTAGAGAAATTATGACTTAGAGTAGAAGTAACATTTCAGAACAGTGATTGTAGGAATCCTGACAGTCTGATCAGCTTCTTCTTCAAAATGTACAAGAGACTTGACATTTTCCTCATGACTATTCAGTTGTGTTCTACACCTTAATGGCTGTCTGACTGCCCTGAAGTGACTCACAGTGTGCTAGGTAGATCTAAATGAGAAAGGATACAGGCTGCATTTATAAGTATCTAGGCCTTTTAGTTTACTTCATAAGCATCTATAATTCCTGTGTCTCTTAAAGTAAACACAGAGAAGAATACGAATCTATACAATACCTGAAGCTCAGAGCATTCTGGTTGTTTCCAGGCCATCATTATCTATTTCCACATGAAGTCCTTTAGTGTTTGATAGAGACAAAAGTTGTTATTACTCTCCAATGCAGAGTCAATTCTTACCCACACTCGAAATACAGCCTCCTATACTTCTAGATCCTTGTTTTTGCATCTCAAACGTAGAGGTAGACCAAGTATTTTAAATTTCTGACATTTTTGTCTTCTTTCTCCCTAGTTTAATTTTGTCCATTAACTTTATTTTAATCCTTTTCTCTGGTGCAAGGTAATACTTAGTTCATTTGTATACAAACAATGTATCAATAGAAAATATCAATTCCATACTGGCATTTTGGGATGTTAGAAATTGTACTCCACTCGGCTATTTCTATATTTGTCACTAGTACTTTCAAAAGTTTATTTCTGCAGACTTAAGCATAGTCCACCTTTCTCCTGTTAGAAATATCCTTATTTCATGTATAAACATCTACATGAGTGCTGCTACTATGGGACCCGCAGCTAATTGGCCCACAGAGGAATACTGACCAAATGAAACCACAGAGACTTTAGATTGCCAATATGATCTCATCTGTGCAAAGGAATAGCTACCTACAATCCTGACAAGTCAAAGACAGAAGCTTTAAAACAACAGTGAGGTAGCTTAGACCTAAAAGGACATGCATGGCATGTACTCAATATTAAGTGGCTATTAGTCAAAAAAGTACAGAATGCCTAAGATATAATCAACAGAACTCAATAAAGATAAGAAGCAGAGGGCCCAAGTGAAGATGCTTCAGTTCCACTTGGGAAGGAGAATAAAGCAATCACAGGGGGAAAAGGGAGGGAGGAACATGGGTAGGAGAGGGGAAGGGAAGGAAAAGAGAGAACATGATCAGGTGTGGAAGGAAGACAAGAGAAAAGACTAGAGGGCCAGAATAATGAATGGAAATATGCAACCTCTACAACCTCAGGGGTAGGAGGTGGAGGGACTCTCTAGAAAGTACCAGAGACTGGGGAGATAAGAGAATCAGGACTCAAAAGGAAGAACCTTAGATGAAATGCCCAACAGTGGGAGAGAGAACTTGTAGAGTCCGCCTCTAGTAGAAAGACAGGGCATCAAGTGGAGGGATGGGGTTGTGTATTAGTCAGGGTTCTCTAGAGTCACAAAATTTATGGGTAGTCTCTATATAGTTGTAGTGGCTATTCCTGGTTGTCAACTTGACTATATTTGGAATGAATTACAATCCAGAATTGGAAGGCTCACCAGTGACCCTTATCTGGAGGCTTGGAGATCCTTATCTGGATCTTGGTATGGAGATCTTGAGCCATAGTGGCTATGGATTCCAGAAGATTGAATCTCCGAGTTTAAGGAACACACCTTTAATCTGGGCTACACCTTCTGCTGGAGACAATATAAGGACATTGGAAGAAGGGAGTCTAGCTCGAGCTCTTGCTCCTTCGCCTGCTTGCTGCGTGAGACTGAGTAACTGCTAGATCCTTGGACTTCCATTCACAGCTGCGCCTGAAAAATTGTTGGGAATTGGGCTGCCGACTGTAAGTGATCAATAAATTCCTTTACTATCTAGAGACTATCCATAAGTTCTGTGACTCTAGAGAACCCTGACTAATACAATAGTAAAGGAATTTGTTGATGACTTTAAGTCTGTAGTCCAACTCCCAACAATGGTCCACAGCAGCTGTGAATGGAAGTCCAAGTATATAGGAAGAAGGCAAGTCCAAGGATCTCAGTCCCACAAGGCAAACAGTTGAAGAAAAGAGAGGGTAAATCTTCCATCTTCCAATTTCCTTATGTAGGTCTCTAGCAGAAGGTGTAGCCCAAATTAAAGGTGTGTGCCACCATGCCTTTAATCCCAGATGACCTTGAACTCAAAGATCTCCCTGTCATAATATTCTGGTGTTCATAGCCACTATGCCTCAGGATCTCCATGCCAAGATCCAGGTCAGAAATTTGTATCTCCAGCCTCCAGATTAGGATCACTGGTGAGCCTTCCAATTCTGGATTGTAGCTCATTCCAAATATATTCAAGTTGACAACCAGGAATAGCCAAAACAGGTTGTCATCCCACAATCAAAAATTCTGACCCAGAAATGTTCATGTCTAAAAGAACTGCAGGGACAAAAATGGAAAGAGACTGAGAGAAAAGTGGTCCAGTGACCAGCCCAACTTGGGGGATCCATCTCAAGGGGAAGCGCCAAGGCCTAACACTGTTACTAATGCTATGGTGTGCTTACAAACAGGAGTCAACCATGGCTGTTCTTCGAGAGGCCCAACAAGCAGCAGACTGAAACAGATGCATATACCTATAGCCAACCATTGGGCTGAAGTCGGGGACCCCTGTGGTTGAATTAGGGATAAACTGGAAGATGAGGAAGAAGGCAACTCCATAGGAAGACCAGCAGTCTCAACTATCCCGGACCCCTGAGATCTCTCAGAAACTGAGCCACTAAGCAGGTAGCATATTGCAGCAGATCCTCTGGGTCCCTTTGTCTGCATGGAACCGGTCTCTGAGGCAGGTGGACAAGGTGTTGGCGAGTGACAGACAGATCAACACTTGAGATTATGTAGAATCTGAATGTATTGTCACAAAGTGAACACCAATCTTATATAGTACAGAAAATACAAAGGGTCGGAAGTCACAGCAGGCAAGGTACATTGAAGTTACCTGATACAAAACAAAGGAATGACTACAAAGGGACTTACAGGAACCAGGTAAATGTTTACAGTAAAGATAAAGCAGTCCTGCCTAGGGTCAGCTTAGTGACAGGTAAGGATTTCACACTCTAGTGCTATTCCTTTGAACCTTGTGAAGGCTAGCACCAGGGGTTTCTGCTCTTGGCAGGCCTCATGAATAATGCAATATCACAACCCCCCTATCTTCTAGGCCTTGCTGAATTCTCATATGAGTGTAACTTTTAAGTATCTGAAGATTCTCCATTTGTCAGAAGAATTTACCAACTTGTTTCTAATACACAATGTAGCCTGTAGTGAAGATTTCTATCTCAGTGGGATTCTCTGGCTCTATTATTCCCTTGTTTGGGTGAGATTTGCTACTGTCCTTGGTAAATATTTTGCAGACCAGCTCTGAGCTACTGGCTCCGACTTTTGTAATGCTTAATTAGTTACTGAATAGGTTAACTTCCTTACTGCATTCTGCCGGATTCTAAGCTCATAGTTCCATACACCAGACTAACATGGGAATAGGGTATGAGTATACGGGTAAAGGAGAATGTCAAAGCTCCAGGAGGTGAGTTTCCTTGAAACTCTTTTCCTCGTGAGTGGCTCCCAGGTTTTTCAGCCTGTCAAGCAGACCTGGCCGGAGTGCGTGGCATTTCCCAGTGTACATGGCAGCATACATGAGCTAGTCCAAGGCACATATACTGCAGAAGACTGCCCGGTCTGGCCTCAGTGGGAGAAGATGCACCTAAACCTCTAAAGACTTGAGACTCAAAGGAGTGGGTGGGGTAGGGAGAACATCCTCTTAGAGATGGGGGAGGAGGAATAGTATGAGGAAATGTGTGGTAGCACAGACTGGGATGGAACAAGGACTGGATATAAATATAAGTACATCACGGCCCTCTCTCTTTTCATTGTCTTTCCTTCCTCTAATTCTTCCACTGTGTCCCCACCTGGCTTCTTCTCAAATTCATGGATTCTTTTTTCTTTGTTATTCATACACACACACACACAAATATAAAAATATAGAAATATTATCTCAGGCTGTTTAGTGTTACTTGTATGCACATGATTTCAGGGTTGACCACTTGAGGCTCATTCATGGAGAAGTCTATTTTTATACTCTCAGTATTCCTTGGTTGTCTATAGTTCTTTCTCTATAGGTTATGGAATTTCCTCTTTCATATTAGCAGGTTTATTGGTGCTGTGTTTTTATCAATTCTTGTTTAGCAGAAATACTTTTGAGGTTTTATGGGTTAAGCTTCATTGTTGTTTCTAGGAGACATGATCTCACAGTAGATTCCCTGGTCCTCTGGCGCTTACAATATTTGTATCCCCTTTTCCTTGATGTTTCCTGAGTCATAGGTACAAAGTTGTCTTGTAGATACAGCAACTGTGGTTGGGCTTGCCATGATCTTTGCATTTTGGGTGGTATTAGTTTTCTGTAGATGTCTCTGTCTGTTCCTTAGAGAAGATTCTTTGATGAGCAGTGAGAAATATGCTTATCTGTAGATATAAGAATAAGTATTAAGGGTGCAAACAGGCATGATGATGGTTTAGTAAAATGGAAGTAGTAAGTTCTTTTCATGAACTAACTAGTCCCAGGTAGTTATCTAAGTTTACAGTACCACACATGATTTCCCTCCTACAGAATGGCCATTAGTCCAATTACATAGAAATTAGCTACCACCAATATAGGAGTACCCACTATTGGACCTTTATGGACATCATGGAAATACTGATTGAAACTGCTTATTAAGACTCCACTTCAACCTAATCAGAATGGCCATCAACAGGAATACAAACAACAACATGCTTTGGTGTGGACTTCGGAAAGCAGAATCATTAAACACTGCTAATTGAAGTGTTTAGTTTTGTAGCCAGTTTGCAAATTAGTCTGTAGACTTCTCTAAACAACAGAAATAAAACTACCAAATAAATAGACCCTTCTATACCATCCCAAGCATCACCAAAAAAACTATCACACTAACAAGCAACTTTTATACATTCATGTTCTGTGCTGCTCTTTACACAACTAGAGGAAATGGAATAACCTCTGGTGTCATCAATAGCTGTTCCTGTCCAAGCTAACTGATTCAAACTGGCTTCTCCTGGATTCTGACTGAATTGTTCTCCTTGGCTTCAAAATAACTCTGGCATTCTGTTATAATCCCAGAATTATATGAGCCCAACCACAGTTGCTGTATCTACAAGACAACTTTGTACCTATGACTCAGGAAACATCAAGGAAAAGGGGATACAAATATTGTAAGAGCCAGAGGACCAGGCTCCTTCTCATTCTCTGATTTGTCTGTCTTCACCTGTAACCTGTTTAATTCAACCATGTTGCTGGATTAAAGTTCCTCTACAATATCCAAGGGATGAACAGAGCTGGGAAAATATCAAATTAGAAAAAAAAAAATGGAACTCATGGTGAATAGTTGTTATATCATTGCCAGATAAATGTGGCTCAGATTCTTTCCACTACTAAAGTACTGCAAAGTGACTTTGCAGGGAGAAAAAACAAAAACAAAAAAGAAAGACAGAAAAATATAAAAGCTGTAAAAATTATTCTGTCTACATGTAATCGCGAGGCTTGTTCTTATAACACAGTTTCCCTCAGATCATCATTCTTTCCAAAAGAATTTTGATTGTTTAGGAGTATCTACTTAGAAAATGAAAAAAAGTTTCATTTCAATATGAGATCAATCTTGACATGATACATTGAGAGAGAGAGAGAGAGAGAGAGAGAGAGAGAGAGAGATCATAGATATATAGAGGATATATAGTAGATAGTTGATAAATAAGTAGATAATAGAAATATGATGATAGATAGATAGATAGATAGATAGATAGATAGATAGATAGATAGATAGATAGAAGATATATAGACCTCATTATTTACAGTTGATGAAAACAATTTATCAGAGATTGTAAAAAGAACACTAATACAATCCCAAAATTCTAAATTTCATGTTCCCAGTCCCCATTATGAAGCAGAATACAAATCACCTATATAACTGAATGATTTCTGCATCAGATTTTTTCAGTAGTGATTCACTTGCAGGTTAGAACAGTATGGATGTTCACATATTCACAGTAACACTCATGTTTTCTGCTCCATTAATGGAAAAAATACAAGTTAAATGCATGCATGTGCATGCTCACAGAGGGAGAGAGACAGAGAGAGAGACAGAGGCAGAGACAAAGACAGAGACAGAGACAGACAGACAGACAGACAGACAGACAGACAGACAGACAGAAACAGAGAGACAGAAAGACAGAGAGAATTACAGTTGGTTTTAATGTCAACTTGCAACAAATTGATGTGGAAAGACACATCCTGCTTGTGGCTGCTCCTTCAGGTATCAGCCCACATTTTTTTAAAACATAGGGGCAGGGCAGGCATAAGAACCTTCACCTGCTTACTGGGTCAGGGTCACCAGATATGGTCATGGAGAATTAAATCAGGCCAGGTTGGAGGGGCCATAGAGCAACCAAGGCTGGAACAATTTTATTGAGAGCAATCAGCCTTTTTTAAATTTATTTAAAATCCAGCCATTGCCTCCACCTCCCAGTCTCCCCTCCCACAGCTCCTCATTGCATTTCTCCTCCCCCCTGTCTCCAAGAGGATGCTCCAACATCACTAGGCTTCACCCCTCCCTGAGGCCTCAAGACTCTCCCGGATTAGACACTTCTTCTCCCACTGAGACCAGACCAGGCAGTCCTCTGCTTTATAGGTGAACATTGCCTGGTTAGTGGCTCAGTCTCTGGGAGCTCCCAGGAGCCTGGGTTAGTTGAGACTGCTGGTCTTCCTATGAGGTAGCCTTTCTCTTCCACTTCTTCCATCTTCCCCCTAATTCAACCATTAGGGTTTCTGGCTTCAGTCCAATGGTTGGGTGTATCTGTCTGTCTCAGTCAGCTGTTGGTCGGGTCTTTCAGAGAACAGCCATGCTAGGCTCCTGTCTATAAGCATACCATAGCATCAGTAAGGTATCTCCCCATGAGGTGGAGCCACAGTTGGGCAGGTCACTGGACTGCCTTTCCCTCAGTCTCTTCTCCATTTTTGTCCCTGCAGTTCTTTTAGACAGTAACATTGGGTGAGAAATTTTGACTGTGAGTTACTAACACCATCCCTCCACTTGAGGCCCTTGTCTATCTACTGGAGGTGGACTCTACAAGTCCCTGGCCCCCACTGTTGGGCATTTCATCTAAGGTCATTCCCATTGAGTCCTGAGAATCTCGCACCATCCAGGTCTCTGGTACTTTCTAGAGGGTTTCCTTATCGCCCACCTTCTGAGGCTGTATATTTCCATTCATTCTGCTGGCCCTCTGGGCTTCTCTCCTGTCACCCCACCTCACACCTAATCCTGTTCCCCCTTTCCCCTCCCTCTCCCACCCAGATCCCTCCCTCCTTCTGCCTCCCATGATTATTTTCTACGCCCCCCCCCCACTAAGTGAAATTGAAGCATCCTCACTTGGCCTTTCTGTTTGTTAAAATTCTTAAATTCTGTGGGTTTAATTCTTAGTATTCTGTACCTTTTGTCTAATATCCACTTATTAGTGAGCACATACCATGTATGTCCTTTGGGGTCTGGGCTACCTCACTCAGGATGATATGTTCTTGTTCCATTCACTTGCCTGCAAAACTCATGATATCCTCATTCTTAGTTGCTGGATAGTATTCCATTGTGTAAATGAACCACATTTTCTGTAGCCATTCTTCGTTTAGGAACATCTGGGTTGTTTCCAGCTTTGGACTATTACAAATAAGACAGCTATGAACATCCTGTAACATGAGTCCATTTTTTCCTTTATCAGAAACAATATAATGGCAATTACCAGGATTAATGCAGTTGTAGTTTCCAGGATACAATGACATTTGTAAGCTATACAGGATATACAAGGTTAATGTCTAAGACCAATTGTCCTGTCAAGCTTTCATGTTTCCTTGACTTGTAAAGGAACATACACAGAGACTTCATGACCTAAAGGAGTGCATCAGTCTCTTGGGAACTGAAAGGCACATTGTGCTCCAAGAACCATGGACTTCAATCTGAAAACCCTGACACATGCCTCTCAAGGCAGCTAGGCCAGGCCTAATGCATGGCTCCCTTCAGGACGTAGTATTTTGGAAGGAATTTTTTCTTTCTTTTTGTTTGCCTGGCCTTCACTCCTTCCACCAGAGTTCACTTACCCTGATAGTTCTTCCACTCCTGCTTCTACCATTGATAGCAGAATCAGCATTTCCATTGTAGAATATGGACCACGGGCTTGCCAGAAACGTACTCAGCTTCCAGTGCAAGATTGGGGCTATTCAGAAACCCACTTAGTAGACTGCCTAAATTCTAGATTATTATTCCCAGTGAAAAACAGCTATTCTGGAACTAATCAGACTGTTGAAGCATATAGTATCAAGGTCAAAGGATAAGGTTCTCAGTATCCCAGCTGTGATTTGTCTATCATTATTTTATAGCACACATAAGAAATGTTTCATATATATATACATATATATACATATATATGTATATGTATATATATATATATATACATATATATATATATATATGTATATGTATATATTTTATTTTCTCATTTATCTAGAGAGCCGGTCTAAAAGGGTGTGTGTGTGTGTGTGTGTGTGTGTGTGTGTGTGTTCTGAATATAGAAAAATATGATACTCTAAGTACATTGTACATAAATCCTTTATTCTATACAACTTACATTTAATTTTCCTGATCCAGGTCCACCTCAAAATGCATGGCCTCTGAAGAACTGTCCAACAAGAGGCAATTGTGCCTGGTAATAGAAACCTAGGCAACTACCCAGGTCTAGTAATGCAATGGATCTTGGAGGAGAACCTATAATGGCCATTTTACGAAACTAGCATCACCTTAACCATGTTCTAAATAGTTGGTCTTATACACAAGGATAAGTGTAGTCCTTACTACTCATGAAAAAAGTTTTCCCTCTGTAATGGATGGATACTATTAGAAAAACAAAACAACTCTTACACCTAAGGCTTAGGGATCATTGTAGAAGGGGGTGTGGAAAATTGTAAGAGACAGAGTATCAGGGAGTTCATTATGATATTGTGACTTCTATCAATGTCAGAATCTATACTCATAAAGTCTCACCATGATTGCCTAAACATGAGCTGAACAAAGACAAGAGTAATGGACATTCTGACATGGACTGGGGATAGCCCATGTGGCCTCAACGCTACACAAAGAACTACAGACAACTAAGGAATGCTGACTTTAAGAGAAGTAGTCCTCCCCAAGAAAGAGCACACTAACTGGTTATCTGTCGTGTCCGCTCTCGACCAGCAAGAACGACACGACCACCAGTCCTTCTAACAGCAGTTTATTCAGCAAACTTCAGTCTTCATCTCTCTCGTTTCAACTTTATCTCTCTTTATCTTTCTCCCTTGAACCCCGGGCCTCTCACTCTTATATACTCTCAGTCCCCATCCACTCACAGCAGGCCACGTCACCTCACCAGGCACGCAGCTTCAGCCAATCAGGGCGGCAGGGGCATGTCTCCACCAAATATGGACTTGTTTAAACCGCCAGCATCATGGTGCACCTGTGCAGCTCTCATGATGGTTGTGGCTTATTTTCAGGTGTATGAGGAAGTCAGGTGCAAGTCATAAGACTTAGCTGCAGTCCCTGGTGCCTTCTTGGGACTGCTGCCACACCCGCTCCTCACAGTTATCCAATACCAAATGATTAATTCTGTAAACATTTTACAAGTATTATACAGACTCACCAGGTTATATTTAGAAATGTATGTGTATAAAAAAATTAATTTTTTAAAAGTCATAAACTTGAAAGAGAGAAAGGAGGAGTATATGGAAGGATTTAGAGAAAGAAGAGGAAAAATGGTATAACTTTATCATAATCAAAAACTAAATAAAATAATTAAAATAAAACCAAAATATTAGTAAGGGATTTTAGAAAAAGAAAAGCTCACAGCTTTGTGAAGTTTGCAATAAACAGGTCTTCAAAACATGTTTAAGTATAGTATATATTGACTCTAATTCCAAAGAAATAAATCAAGAATTGACTTCTTTTCCCTTACCAAGAATTGTGAAGTATTGCCAGGTTGTGGTGGCGCATACCTTTAATCCCAGCATTTGGGAAGCAGAGGCAAGTGGATTTCTGAGTTCAAGGCCAGCCTGGTCTAGAGAGTGAGTTCCAGGACAGCCTGGGCTATTTAAAAAAAAGAATTGCAAAGTATAAAAATTTAGAGTTGGTATTCTGGAATGTGCAAAACTATGTTCATGTTGCCCACATAAAAGGTATGATTCATATTCTGTAGTCAGGCATACATGTGTCTTACTGAACAATCTAGTACACATTCTATTCCTTATTCATAAGATCTAATAAGCATGTTGCCACTACAGAATGAACTAACATAATTGTTCACATAAAACCAATATCCTCAAAATCCCTTCTGATCATGTGTGAGAATGTGAAATAGTATCATATCAGGATAGTTTATTATATAACTAAATAAAGTTACATAGCTAATAAAGCATGAGCCAATAATTCTTTTCTTTTTATTTATTCACATTATATCTCAATTGCTGTCCCCTTTGGTCCCTCCTCCCATAATCCCTTCCCCCATCCTGCTTTCTCCTTCTCCTCCTATATAAATTTAGAGTTGGAATAGGGTGGAGGTCCCTCTGGATATCCCAACACTGGCACATCAAGTCTCTACTGGGATAGGTGTAATCCTCTTCCACTGAGGGCAGACAAAGCAGCCCAGCTAGAAGAGTGTACTCCACAGACAAGTAACAGATTTAGGGGTAGTCTCCCACTCCAGTTGTTCAGGACTCACATGAAAGCATACCTTACAGCCCACGTATACTCTTTGTTGGTGGTTCAATCTCTGAGAGTCCCCAAGTATCTGTTGGAGTTTTTATCCCCTTCAAAGCCCTCAATCCTCCCCCCATTATTACTATTTTGTGGTCGACTTGTGCTTTTAGGAATAATAATATTTCTTTCATGAAAGTGTGTGTTCTTTGGAAATCAGTCTGGCAGTTCCTTAGAAAATTGGACATAGTACAACCGGAGGATCCAGCAATACCTCTCCTGGGTATATATCCAGAAGATGTCCCAACCGGTAAGAAGGACACATGCTCCACTATGTTCATAGCAGCCTTATTTATAATAGCCAGAAGCTGGAAAGAACCCAGATGCCCCTCAACAGAGGAATGGATACAGAAAATGTGGTACATTTACACAATGGAGTACTACTCAGCTATTAAAAAAATGAATTTATGAAATTCCAAGCCAAATGGATGGACCTGGAGGGCATCATCCTGAGTGAGGTAACACAATCACAAAGGAACTCACACAATATGTACTCACTGATAAGTGGATATTAGCCCAAAACTTAGGATACCCAAGATATAAGATACAATTTGCTAAACACATGAAACTCAAGAAGAATGAAGACTGAAGTGTGGACACATGCCCCTCCTTAGAATTGGGAACAAAACACCCATGGAAGGAGTTACAGAGACAAAGTTTGGAGCTGTGACGAAAGAATGGACCATCTAGAGAGTGCCATATCCAGGGATCCACCCCATAATCAGCTTCCAGAAGCTGACACCATTGCATACACTAGCAAGATTTTGCTGAAAGGACCCAGATGTAGCTGTCTCTTGTGAGACTATACCGGGGCCTAGCAAACACAGAAGTGGATGCTCACAGTCAGCTATTGGATGGATCACAGGGCTCCCAATGGAGGAGCTAGAGAAAGTACCCAAGGAGCTAAAGGGATCTGCAACCCTATAGGTGGAACAACATTATGAACTAACCAGTACCCCGGAGCTCTTGACTCTAGCTGCATATGTATCAAAAGATGGCCTAGTCGGCCATCACTGGAAAGAGAGGCCCATTGGACACGCAAACTTTATATGCCCCAGTACAGGGGAACACCAGGGCCAAAAAAAAAAAAAAAATGGGAATGGGTGGGTAGGGAAGTGGGGGGGAGGGTATGGGGGACTTTTGGGATAGCATTGGAAATGTAATTGAGGAAAATATGTAATAAAAAAAAAACACTAGATATGAGAAGTATTGAAGAAAGGGGAAATTACATAATTATATTTTTAAATTGCAAAAAAATGATTTAGAAAAAGCACCTTGTATGAAATTCTCATAGAATTAATAAAAGTATTGTCTTTGAAAAAGAAAAAAAAAGAAAGAAAGAAAGAAAGAAAGTGTGTGTTCCAGTATCCCCAGAGCTCCCAGGGACTAAACCATCAACCAGAGTATACATGGTGGGATTCATGTCTCCAGCTGCGTATGTAGTGGAGGATGGCCTGGTCAGACATCAGTGGGAGGAGAGGCCCTTGGTCCTGAGAAGGCTCTATGTCCCAGTGTCAGGTAATGCCAGGGCCAGGAAGCAGGAATGGATGGGTTGGTGAGCAGGGGGAGGGGGAGGGGGAGGGAGAGGGATTTTGGAGGGAAAACCAGGAAAGGGGATAACATTTGAAATGTAAATAAAGAAAATATCTAATTTTTTTAAAAAGCAACTTTAGAAAGAGAGAGAAAGTGTGTGTTCCTGTATTCAGTCTGTATAAATTTAGAGTTGGAATAGTCTCTTAGGTATTTTTTCCTTTAATGAATATGAAGTGACCTTTCTTATCTCTTTAACTAGTTTTTTATTTTAAATCTGTTTCCTCAGGTGCCACAATAGTTATACCTGCTTGTATCTTATTTCCCTCTACTAAGAATACCTTTTTTTAAATCCTTTCATCCTGAGGTGGTGTCTATCATTAATGTTGAGGTGTG
This sequence comes from Mus musculus, assembly GCF_000001635.26. Lineage (NCBI taxonomy): Eukaryota > Metazoa > Chordata > Mammalia > Rodentia > Muridae > Mus > Mus musculus. The sequence continues at coordinate 112,036,473 of NC_000068.7, forward strand.
CTCTCAGAGGTAGTACAAAGATGGATCTTCATTTCTTACCCAACCTGTTAGTGTGACAGGATAATTGGATAAGTCATGACATTAATAAAAGGAGTAATTACTGAAAATGTATTAATTCCTACAATTTTGTTGTCCTGTGGTATTTTTTCTTAGATTTTTTTGATTGACTGTTATTCATATATCTCATGTGCCCTGTTGGGTTTGTTTAACCTTGTCTTCAAATTTAAGTGTCCCTTCCAATGTCATCTATAGACCTGCCTTGTGTTCATAAATTCCTTAAATCTGTTATTCTTGTGGAAAGTTTTGCTTTTACCTTTATGATGGTTTTTCCAGATTTAATACTGTCTTTGACCAAGTGGTGAGTTTCTGTAGCTCATCTTTGACCAAGTGGTGAGTTTCTGTAGCTCGTCTTTGACCAAGTGATGAGTTTCTATAGCTCATCTTTGAGACCTGATATTCTTTTTCAAGATACAATCAACTGGTGAGGCTTTCCATTTAGCTTTTTATTTGACATACATTTTTTAACTTCAAATTTTGTTTCTTCTTGATATTTCTTCAGAAATTCTCATTATTAATTTCTATTTTCATGTCTTGAATTATTTTCATTTCATTTTTGTCTGTATAATCTGCCTTCATCCCACAATTTGTTTATGCTCTGAGCTATCAAATATTTTTATTATAGATATTCTGAAATCATTCATTTGTGCATCATCTAAGGTGCTTAACTAAGGGAATATTGATCACTATAGGAGGAAACTTTTATAGAGAACTATAGGGGGAGATCTACTAATTGTTTGATGGGTAAATAAAGACTGCAGAAGCCAATCACTGGGTGAAGAGATAGAGGCAGATTTTCTAGATCCCAGGAGGAAGAGGAGGAGACAAGATTGAGAAAGAGCTTCTTTGGCTGGCTGTGGGACGGAGAGGGTGGACACCATGTAAACCTGGAGCTATTAGATCCGGTGGGAGCCTCCATCACTGGATGAATTCTAATATAGAATAGGTAATCAGTTTAGGACAATAGATTCCAATCCAGTGGTTGTGTCATTTGTCTGATTTTGAAATATTAAGATTGCCTGGTGTTTTCCATTCACAGTGATTCAGGTGGGCAAGAGAGAGGGTATAACTGAGGAGCGGTCATTGGCGGTTTGCTCTGCCAGTGTCAGTAGAATGCAAGCAGTAACTCCAGGAGTTCTCAGGGTGGGTGGGTGTTGGGTGGCTTAGCAAGCCAGCCGTGGGATCTATGTGAAACAGCTATTGCTGGCATCTGGCAAGGAGGAGAGGGCGAAGCTCTTGTGAATACAGGCAGTGACTGTGGTCAGAGCATAGCAGGGATCTCAGGACAGCCTTAGCTAGGCATGGGGGCTGACTAGCCAGCGTAAGGTTGCTGATTCCAGAGCCTAGCTGGAGCAAGTGTGCATTTTTTTTTTTAATTACATGCAACAGGGTGCGGCGGACCGGCCTCAGTCGGCCCCCTTCAATCCGCGGGAGAAATGAGAGCTCCAGACAGGTGGGTAGGAGTCAGCACGAAAAGGGTGACAAACAGACACGAACACAAGGGAGTGTGGTATCTGAATGTAATTTCTTAAAGTGAGCACCAGTCTTATAATACAGAAGAAAAATAAGAAAGCTAGGTGAATACATCCACCAAGGTACATCCATAATGGTTCTTTACACAAAACAAAGAAAATGCATACATAAAAAGCTAGGGGGAGCCAGGCAGTGTTTACAACTGAGATAGGAACAGCCCTTAATTAAGATCAGCTAAACACAGGAGCCAGATGAATGGTCTGATGCAATGATAGTCTATTGTTAAACCCACCGCCAGGGATCCTTTAGTAAATACCTGATTATGCTATTCCTCTGGGCCTAGTGAAAAACATGCACTGGGGGAATTCCACTATGCTAATCCTTTCATGAATAATACTTTAGTTCCTCCTAAAACCATAGCCCACCTTCTTCCTAGGCCATTGTAAATTCCTGTGTATGGGAGTGACTTGGCTATTGTTCTAAGTAATTACTATGTAGACCAGCCCTGAGATTACTAGCTCTATTCAAGTAAATTGTAATGCCTGATTTCCTTCACTGTCTCCCTTATAATACTAGAGGTAATTCTAAATGATACTGAGTAGGTAACATTCTTACTGAATTCCAAGCCCAGGTTCGGCTCAAGGACTGCCTAGGACATTGGAACACTGGTGGAGGCTAATCTAACTTAGCTATATGTCAAAATCAATCCTTAAAGGCACTTATAATAAAACAATATTGAAAGAAAGCACACAGATCCATACACCCGACTAACAAGGGGACAGGATGCCATGGTTCCAGGAAACTAAGTTTCCGAGAACTTTTTGCCTCTGGACTGCGTCCAGGTTTCTAGGCCTGACACTCGAGTCACTACTGGAGTGGATGTAGCAACAGGGAACATATTGTCTTAGTTACTAATGTTTGGGCTTTGTGATGGAACCAAGGCATCTGGAAATAGGTCTTCAGCAGCGTTCCTTGGTGTGGGTAGCTGGTCCTACCTTACTTGAATGGGTGTTTGGAGCTCTGCTATTACCCAAACTTAAAAGATTAAGCACAGATAAACAGGGATCTGAATTCAGTCTTTGAGCAGCTCAGTATGGATATGTAAATGAGGTATAAGAAGTTATGTCTGTTCATTTAGAAATAGGTGCAGCTACTGAGTGTTAGATCAGGTCTTCTGTAGAGTTAAGAGATTCTTCTGTCCTTCTTAGAAGGGGGATCAAAATACCCATAGGAGGAGATACAAAGTGTAGAGGAGAAACTGAAGGTAAAGCCACCCAGAAACTGTCCTACCTGGGGATCCATCCCATATAGAGTTACTAAACCCAGACACTATTGTGGATGCCAACAAGTATTTGCTGACAGGAGCCTTCCAGTGCCTGACAAATACACAAGTGGATGCTCAAAGGCAACCATTGAACTGAACACAGGGTCCCCAATGGAGGAGCTAGAGAAAGGACCCAAGGTGCTGAAGGAACTTGCAGCCCCATAGAAGGAACAACAATATGAACCCACCAGAAATTCCAGAGATCCCAGGGACTAAACCACCAACCGAAGATTACACATGAAGGGACCCATAACTCCAGCCCCATATGTAGCAGAGTATGACCTTGTAGGACATCAATGAGAGCAGAGGCCTTTGGTCCTGTGAAGGCTTGATGCCCCAGTGTAAGGGAATTCCAGGGCAGGGAAGCAGGAGTGGGTAGGTTAGTGAGCAGGAGGATAGGGGATGGGATAGGGGAGTTTTCAGAGGGGAAACGGAAAAAAGGAGATAACATTTGAAATGTAAATAAATAAAATATCTAATAAAAAACAGAAAGAGATTCTCACTTATGGCCCTCAAAAGACTGTGGAAGGTTCACCAAGTCCTGTACATAGACCTGTGGAAAAGCTTGGTGTCACAGTCAGAATGGGAATGCTACCTAGGGGAAGTACACTGAGCATGTAGTTGTCAGGTGACAGGCATGAAGTTATGACAGCAAGATCTGGATGGGGGAAGCTGACTTAACACATGATTTTCATGCATTTCCAAATAACCACCGAATAACTGTGAAAATGATGCATCACTGAGCAATATACCAATCATAACAATAACCTTAAGGAGTGTTCCATTAATCTACTAAGTTGGCTGTTTATAAATTGTAAAATGTATGGGTAGAATCCTAAGTTCCATTACAACCTCATTTTCACACTTCATTTGCTGTAAACTTGGTGCCCAAGGCAGATAGTATGATTCAGATACATATGAATTGATAAGGCATTTTCTAAATGCACAAATGAAGAGAATGGAGAGATGTGTCTGTATACTCATGGATTCATGAGAGAAGTATTTAATAAACTACTCTAAATAGCATACAATAAGAAATTCCTTAATGGAATTAGAATTTATAAAATCTGAGTGCCATTAAGAAAGTCGAATATTTGTTATTGTTGAATATCACTCTGGACCTTTAGATCTAAAATTATGAAAGAGGAGAGGAACATGAAGAAGAGACCAGGAAGACTGTGTTTGTCTGTGTTTCCAACTTAGGCAATGCCTGTGGTTTTTATTAGTAAGATACATTTGCAACTTACTTGGGACATGTGGGACCTAAAGGTAGAGATTGAAGACAGGATATAAACTTTGAGAATAATAGTGGTCCTATAAACTTGTAGAATACGAGCATACCACTAGAGATGTATATTACGCATTTTGTTTCTGACTGTACTGGCTAGTTTTGTGTCAACTTGACACAGCTGGAGTTATCACAGACAAAGGAACTTCAGTTGAGGAAATGCCTCCATGAGATCCAACTGTAAGGCGTTTTCTCAATTAGTGATCAAGGGGGAAAGGCCCCTTGTGGGTGGAACCATCTCTGAGCTGGCAGCCTTGGTTCTATTAGAGAGCAGGCTGAGCAAGCCAGGGGAAGCAAGCCAGTAAAGAACATCCCTCTATGGCCTCTGCATCAGCTCCTGCTCCCTGACCTGCTTGAGTTCCAGTCATGACTTCTTTCAGTGATGAAAAGCAATGTGGAAATGTAAGCTGAATAAACTCTTTCTTCCCCAACTTGTTTCTTGGTCATGATGTTTTGTCCAGGAATAGAAACCCTGACTAAGACACTGACACTACATTAAACAATAAAATGAGAGTATTGGACTATCCAAATGGCAGCCTTCTTTTGGAGTGATATGGGAACACAAAATAAATAAAGAAGAGGAAATTGGAAGAAAAGGTAAAGGGTATTGAATGTCTTTGAGTAGTCTACTATAATCAGCAGGAAAAAAATCCCATTTCCTGGGCACCTTCTTGCTGTTACAAACATACCTCACACAATTTCTACCCAAGCAAATGTATATGTTAGACTCTTATGTACACTCAAAAATTCTAACCTCCTCCCATAGCTGTAAAAATTCAAAAGGAAAAGAGAGAGTATGTACAAGGTGGACACATGGGGAAAAAATGATCTGGTTAAATATTCTTGTATAAATGCTCTGTGAAATGTAGCAAAAAGCCTCTGCTTATCATAAACAGTTCTATTCAAAAGCAGACAGAGTCTGGAAAGATAGTTCAGCTTTTAAGGGTATGTACTACCCTTTCAGAAGACCCAAGATTGGTTCCCAGAATCTAAGTCAGATGGTTCAAAACAACCTGTAACTCCATCTTCAGCATATTCAATGCCCTCTCCAAATTTGCAGAGAGACCTGAACTTACAAACGCAAAGACACATATATACAAAAGTAATCAAAATAGAAATAAATATTTTTAAAGGAGAGAGGTGCTTTCTATTCTGAATTTCTTAAAATAAACATCCATCTTCCTTAAGTCTAAGAATTTACTTCATGTAGTTATTATTCCTTAGGAATTGAGTTTTATTATATTTGAAATATATTTGAAATGTGTGCACATTTCGGCTCACTTTCATAAGATAATGTCCCTTCTTAGTAAGTATAAGACAAAATAGCATATATGTGTGTGTGTGTGTGTGTGTGTGTGTGTGTGTGTGTGTGTGTGTAATATATGAGTATAAATAAGCATATTGAAATACACAAAAAAATACTTTTCTCAGAAATTGCTTAACAATAAACTTCTATGCTCAGTTAAGTTTGCTCAAAATTCAAGTGTTTAAAAATTTGCCTACAACCCATTAGCTTACTGAATACTCTCATCATTGCTATTTTCATTTCTTGATTCCTCAATGTATAGATAACTGGGTTCAGAAAGGGTGTGACAATTGCATCAAATATGGCCAGAAACTTATCCAGGTGTGTGTAAGAAGAAGGCCATGTATAGAAAAACATCACAGGACCAAAGAATAAGACCACCACAGTAACATGAGCTGAAAGTGTGGACAGAGCCTTGGAGGAGCCACTTGAAGAGTGCTTCTGAACAGTAAAAATGATGACAATATAGGAAATGATCAGTATGAAGAAGGAGCCCACAGACATGAATCCACTATTGATTGAGACCAGTAATTCCAATTTGTATGTATCTGTGCAAGCAAGTTTGATGAACCTGGGAAAGTCACAGTAGAAGCTGTCCAACACATTTGGTCCACAGAATGGCAAGTTTACTACGAAAGCCAGTTGAACCAGAGAATGCATAAAGCCAACCACCCAGGAGGCCACTGAAAACAAGATGCACACCCTTGGGCTCATAATGGTCAGGTAATGGAGAGGTTTACATATGGCCACATATCTGTCAAAGGCCATGGCTATGAGCAAAACCATTTCCACACCACCAATAACATGGATGAAGAAGATTTGAGTAACACAACCTCTAAAAGAGATGACTTTATGCTTTCTGAACAGGTCACAAATCATCTTGGGAGAAGTAACAGAAGAAATACCCAAGTCAATAAAAGAGAGGTTAGCCAACAAAAAGTACATAGGAGAGTGTAAGTGGGAGTCTGAAACCACAGTGAACACAATCAGTGAGTTTCCCATCATGCTTGCCACATAAAATATGGAGGAGAACACAAAAAGGAATAGTTGAATATTCCAAGAATTGGTGAGTCCCAGGAATACAAACTCTGACACCACAGACTGATTCATGCCTTCCTTTGGCTTTATGGGCAGTGCTATCTGAAGGAGGAAATGAGAAAAACTCTAAATTTCAGTTGTGTTAGTAGAATAGGAGAATCTCCAAATTATGAAAGCTTATTTTTACTTCAACACAAGCAATAATACGGTTACAGACAAAAATCATACTGAACTAGGACTTTACACATGTGAAAAGATATTTGTAAACATAAAATAAAAAGATCACAAGGTTGAATGTCTCTAAAGAGATTATATCAGGGCCCAGAAAGATGGTCCAGCTGTTAGGAGCACTTGCTCTCCTCTTTCTCTGAACCCAGGTTTGGTTGCCAGCATGCATGTTGAGCAGCTTATAGCTACCTATAATTCCAGGTTCCGAGGATCTAACACTTTTGTCTGGCCTCCACAGGCACATGTCCACATATGACATAGACATACAAATACACACAAAAAATCTTTAGAAATAAATCTTTTTATAGAGGGTACCATTATAAACTGTTGGTGAGAAAAATCAATACATATATTACTAAAAAATGGAGTGTTTTCAAATGTTTAAGTACAGACTGGATATAGCACAATGAATCTCCATTTGTCTACCATATATAAAACCATGAGCTTATTCCTCAGTAATACAAAACAAAAAGAGAAGTGCACAGATTGCAAGGTGGGAAGGGAAGAGAAGAAAAGAAAGAGAGGAGAGGAGAAAAGAGGAGAGGAGAGGAGAGGACAGGAGAGGGGAGGAAAGGGAGGGGAGGGGAGGGGAGGGAGTGGGGAGGAGAGGAGAAGATTAAAGAACTATCATATGTTAGAGAAATTCTCACCCATAGGGTATATATTCAGAAGAAATGGCATTATCAAGTAAAAATTATTTTGTTTTATTATTATTGTAGCATTATCCAAAAAATATGTAAATAATCTGCCTTCTTTGATAGGTGCATATAGAAAATAATCACACACCTTCATCCCTAACTATTTTTCACCCTTAAAAGAAAAAGATCTATATTTTTTGTAACTACATAAACAAACCTGGAAATTACCATGGTAAGTAAAATCAAGTCATGGAAACTGTTATGGAAAAATCTCAAAGGAAATGGAACCTAAAGAATCCAGGAAGAGAAGTTAGAAATATGGGTAGATCCAGAATTGGTAGATGTCCCAGGAACAGACACAACAAACAGTTTATACGATGCATATATGAACTTACATAGACTATCATAACATGCAGAAGTTCAAGCCACACAAATTCCCACCACTGAGAAGGGGAAGTAGGCACAAGATACTGTACCTAATCAAGAAGCTGTTTTAAATTCATACTTGCTGGGAGAGGCTTAGTTTTGTCCAGTGGAGTAATTCTGATGAGATCAGCCACACTTCAAGGTAAGCCCCATGCTCAGAAATCAGTCAACACAAAATGCACTCATATTTTTGTGTGCTTTGGTTGGTTGGTTGGTTGGTTGGTTGGTTGGTTGGTTGGTTGGTTGGTTGATGGTTGATTTGGTTTTCTTTGTTTTGTTCTAGTAATTTTGTCTTTTGGGTTTTGATTTGATTTTCTTTTTTTTTTTTTTTTTAGAGACACAGAGAGAACACAAAGTGGAGTGAGTAGTATATTGAGGAGAATCTGGGAACAATGGTTGGGAGTAGGGAGTATGATCAAAATATAGCATATGAAAAATATTAAGTAAATATATACCAAAAAAAGCTATACTCATAGAAGAAGAAAATATGTTGATGCATCTGTCTTAGTCAGGGTTTCTATTCCTGCACATATATTATGACCAAGAAGCAAACTGGGGAGGAAAGGGTTTATTCAACTTACACTTCCACACTGCTGTTCATCACCAAAGGAAGTCAGAACTAAAACTCAAGCAGGTCAGCAAGCAGGAGCTGATGCAGAGGCCATAGAGGGATGTTACTTACTAGCTTGCTTCCCCTGGCTTGCTCAGCTTTCTCTCTTACAGAACCCAGAACCACCAGACCAGGGATGGCACCACCCACAGTATGCCCTTCCCACTTGATCACCAACTGAGAAATTGGCTTAAAGTTGGATCTCATGGAGGCATATCCTCAACTGAAGCTCCTTTCTCTGTTATAACTCCAGCTTGTGTCAAGTTGACACACAAAACCAGCCAGTACATGCATCATAAGCATGTTTTGTGGGGAAAGGGAATGTATTTGTCAAGGAGAAAAATAGTGAATTAAACAAAGTGAGGAGCTCCTGGAGATTTTGAGCAGCATGGTGAATGTGGTTAAAATTGGCACTGTGTAAAAAAAAAAAAAAAATTGGCACTATGTCATAAATGTGAATATTGCCAAGTAAATTTTCAATGTTCTTATCATGAATAGATATGTGAGGTGAATGTTACTTAGTTTCTTTTAGAAATTTTAGTAATTTCCATAATGTTCACATATACTTAAACACCTCATTAACACCATTAATATGTCTATAAATTTGATAATTAAACTTCTATAAAAGATGAAACTGCTTTTATGCTCATACTTTCAGATTGTGATCAAACACAGAAGATAGTAGCAGTCATGGTGAAATGTTATATTCCATGGATATTTCTAAATTTAATAGCCTTCACATTCCCAATTTAATAAAAAGATATTTCTTGTGTGATAGATCAGCCAACATGAAAAGTATTATGTTCTTTCAGTTTTCTTTAAAGATTAATATATAATCTGGTTCTATTAAAAACAAAATAGTTTATGTTTTTCAATACTGTATTCATGCTGAAATTACAGAGCTTATTCTAATCTATAAGCCCTTAGTTCTTATCTCAAAAAAGAAGTTTAACTTCAAGGTTTGTCAAATATTAACCATAACTATAACATCTTCCTTTATAACATTTGCATCATCAGCATGTTTTATTAATGCTTTAGTTGAGTTAACTAGATTCAAAATTCATGCTCTAAATATAGGTATATTCATATATAGTTCCTTTCTCTGAAACAATGGAAAAGGGTCCACAGGGAAGGGAAAGTCTGTGAAATGTCAGATACTGGTGTGCATCAGGTACAAAAATTGTAAGTATTGAGAAATGTCTCTAGCAATCTGACATTACAATAAAACTCAAATATCAAAATTTACATTTTTCCAGGCTATCAGTACATGAAGCTTGGGACTAAATATAATTATTGTCATAGAATATATTCCATATGATCTAGATTCTAAAACCACTCAAAGGCAAAATCACATGACAGCATTTTGTCCATAATTCTATGAAAAGATTTATCATGTTATATTGTAGTTTTAGTTTTAGTTAGAGAACAGATAGAAGATAACATCTAGGCTTTGGATTCAAGACTCATGATTAAGCTCATGGTTCAGCCAGGGACTGTCTTCTATCAGAAAGGATACTGAAAGCCCTTACCTAGTGTTTTAATTCTCTATTAAACAAATTAAAATGTTTATTTCGGTTAACTTTAGAGAAATGAAACAAATATCACAATCATGTGTTCAACAAAGATTGGTCAGGGCAAGTGTGGAATGGCCGTAAACACAATTATGTCCTCAATAGATAGGTGCTCCATTTGTAGATGCTCAACAAATGCTAATAATATCAATGCTTTTCTTCCTTTCTCTTGCTCATAATAGTGACAAGCTCATGAAATAAATTACTCAAAAATACTAATGAATATGAACAGGCAGAGGACATCACACATCCATGTCTAAAATATGTTTCAAACTGTACTATCTGCCACTCAGTAACACATTACATTAGCCACATCATTTTAGTGACCAAATAATGAATTTTCAAATTTAAACAGCACAGCTGCTCTCGTAGAACCCTGTATCTATGTTTAGTTCTCAGTGCAAATTTAATTCATTGATTAATTTCTCAATAAGACAATAGCCCCTATAGGGTTCAACATTTTTAGACATCAAGGAAATCAGAATTAGCACTAATATAAAATTCTACCTTAAACTTGTCAAAATGGCTAAGATCAAAACCACAAGTGACATTCCATGCTGGTGAGGATGTGGAGCAAGGGGAACACTCATCCATTGCTGGTAAGAGTGCAATCTTATACAGCTACTATGGAGATTAATATAGTGGTTTCTCAGAAGATTGGAATCAATCTACTTCAAGACCCTGCTATACCACTCGTGAACATATATCCAAAAATTCCTCTGTCTACCTGAAGGGCACTTGCCCATCCTTGTTCATTGTGGTTTTATTCATAATAGCCAAAACTGGAAAAAACCTAGATGTCCCTCAACCAAAGGATGGATAAAAATGTATGTTACATTTGCACAATGAAGTATTACTAGCTGTTAAAAAACAATGGCATCATGAAATTTGCAGGCAAATAGATGGAACTAGAAAAGATCGTTCTGAGTGAGGTGTCCCAGACTCAGAAGGACAAACATGGTATGTGCTCACTTATAAGTGGATTTTAGTTGTTAAGGAAAGAGGCTAAACATGCTACAGTCCACAGACACAGAGAGGTTAAATAACAAGGAGAGTTCAAGGAGGGATGCATAGATCTTCCTAGAAAGTGGAAATAGAGTAGATTAAAAAAAAATAGATTTTGCAAGTGGACTTGGTTCAGATGGTAATGAAAGAGGGAACCGGAAAGATCAGACAAGGGTGGAGCATGAGAGAGAGTAGAAAGAGAGTACTGGGAGAAACAATTGGAATTGGGGTGGGAGCACTTGGGGGTGATGTGGAAAACCTAATGTCGTGGAAACTCTAGAATCTACAAGAGTAACCCTAGTGAAGACTCCTAGTAATACAGGATATGGAACCCAAACTGGCCATCTACTATAACCAGGCAAGACTCCCAGCAATGGGACTGGGACATCAACCTAACCACAAATCCTGGGACCCACAATTTTTCTTACCTAGAAGAAGTCTGTGGTAATGGTGGTATAGAACTTTTGAGAGTGACCAATCCATGACTAGTCCAACTTGAGACCCATTCTTCAAGATGAGAGAGCCCACACCTGACACTGCCTGGACAGCCAGGAGTCAGAGGCAGCACAGCCCTGTGACATAGGATAGAATCAAACATGACTGGCAAAAAAAAAAAAAAAAAAAAAAAAAAAAAAAAAAGAAGTCAATTAAATAATTCTTAGCGATATTCTACTATATTCATAGAGCTATGCCTAGCCCAATTGTTATTAAGGAGCATTATCCAGCAATGAATGGGAGCAGATCCAGAGACCCACAGGCAAACAATAAACAGAGCCAGAGGAACCCCACAGAAGAGTCAGAGGAAGAATTGTAGAAGCCAGAGGGGGTCAAGGACACCACAAGAACAGGACCCATAGAATTGACTAAGTGGGGATCATAGGGGCTCACAGACATGAAACAATAAACATGGACCCTATATAGGTCTGTAGTAAGTCCTCTGCATATACCTCATGGTTGTCTGTTGTGGTGTTCTTGTGGAACTCCCAACAATGGGAGTAGGGGCTGTCTCTGACTTTTTGACTGTGTTCAGGAACATTTTCTTCCTACTGAGTTGGCACTTCCAGGCAAGATATCATGTATAAGAGTTTGAGCCCACTCTTTTATCTTATTAAACAATGTTCAGTGGAGGCTTTTTTTAAGGGAAACAGAGGAGAAATTAATGTGGTTGAACTGGGAAAGAGGGAGGTGAGGGAAGGGATTGGGAGAGGTGGAGGGAGGAGATGCTGCTGAAGACAGAATGTAATGTATAAGAGAAGAATTAAAATTAAAAAAAGAAAATGAGAAACATTTTTATTTGTTAAACAGCACATTAAATATACATGATTGTGTAATATGAAAAGGTAGCCAAAGGAATTGCATAAACTTATGAAGTGATAAATTAAATGAATTGCGGCATTTGCTTTTAATCCTTCGCTCTCCTTAAGTGTGATCTAAGCATGTTTTCTCAGTATTTTTGATCTTTTTTACTTTTTTAAAGATCTTCTAATCACCATTTGTCTGACCTCCATGCAAACTTGACTCAAGCAGTCCCTCTCCCTCCTCTCTCTCTCTCTCTCTCTCTCTCTCTCTCTCTCTCTCTCTCTCTCTCTCTCTCTCTCTCTCTCTCCTGTATTCCATTCCCCATGCTGCTAAGATTTACACCTTGTCTTCCCTGGGGTATTTTTCTTTTAAACTCCAATAAAATAAAATGGTAAAGCTTACAAAACTTAGACATAATACATTTGTGAATTGGGGATTTATTTCCCTTAGTTGAGTATGTCTGTATTACCATTTTGCAGATTGGTTCAAGGCCATTCTTAACCACCCCCCCCCCAAAAAAAAACAAAAACGTAGACCCTCCTAATTTAAGAACATCTCCACATTTATTTAAGTGGCCTTGTGTTCTTTTCAAATAAATATTTATGTGAAAGTTGCCTCATACCTGTTTAAATCCTTCAAGATCAGGTCCCTGATCAGAATTAAATGAATACAAAAATTCCATCTATAAGTGGCAAATGAAAGCAAGAAAATAAATTAAACTGGTATTTTTAGTTACTATTTTATTTTGAGATTTCAAACTGACATCCCATCAGAACATCTGTTTTCAGAACTAGGACTTTTGATCACATTAAAATGTACGTCTCATCTGGTATTTATAACACTCTCCCAATCAAACATTTCTAAAGTTTTGCTTCTATTTTCCAGAATATTCAACTGAATGTTTCACAGAAAGTAAATAGTTCATATTCACCTAGTTTTAAAAGTAAAGAGAAAAATACAAATTTTCCTTTTTTCTATTTATGTATTATTAACATGATCATTAATTATCAGCTCATAGAATATTGTCATTCATCCAATTAATCATCAGTGAGCATAGAATGGTTAATTATAACATAAACTTAGAGGAAAATAACATAAAGTTGTTTGCTTTCTCAAGGCCATTTACAATGTGGTTCTAGCTCAAGGGCTGTCAGGTACTTAGCCTTTTTCAATACTTCAGTTGATGTTTAATGACTGTTCTCCTATGCTATTCAGTTCCTTTTCCTGACTGCTCTCTCTCTCTCTCTCTCTCTCTCTGTTTTGCTCTAAGCTTCTGCAAACACTTTAGAATGTGACTCATGTCCACAGCAGTTTCAAGCACAAACTCACATCTAACAATAAGATATGCAAGCATTAAGTTCATTACCACCTATTTATTTACCTGAATGAGAACAACAGCATCTTGGCAGAGTCAAGTTTCCCTGTGTCCTCTCACATGAAGTGACACATGGAATCTTCCATTAGGGAGAGAGGAAGCTAATTATGTACACATCAAGAGGTCACTAACCAAGAGCTACTGTAAAAACATGGTAATTTAGAAGGATCACATGAATACAAAATTCTTGTCTCTAGAGACTTACTTGTTTGGCCTAGGTGACCAAAAAAATTTGCAACTCACAGTATAGTAATTAGTATAAAGATGATGAGACAACTGGGGTCGTTTGGTATTATTATCCTACATAGATATAAAAGTTACAATTATGGCTGGGCATGGTGGTATATGCCTTTAATCTTAATATTCAGAAGACAGAATCAGTTAGACCTCTGGGTGTTTGAGGACAGCCTCATCTACATACTGAGTTCTAGAATATCCAGGGCTATAGAGTGAGATGTTGTCTCAATTTTTCTTTAATTATTCATGGCTATTATTCCTGAATTATCTCAAGCTTAATCTTAAATATTATCTCAAACTATTATTACTCAATTATAATTAGCATTACTGATGTGCTAATTATAGTGTAGTTTAGTAAGTACAGTATAAAGTCCTAAAATACCAGAAAAAGAAAGAAATGAAGAGAGCCTAGATCAATGTGGATCACAAAAATGTTCTATATTTACACATGGAATAATGGATTATTGTTCAGCTACTAAAGATGAAGTTACAAACTTCAGGAAAATGAATGCAACTTGAAATGGCTTGTTCTGAACCAGAAAAATAAAGGTTGCATTCTTTCTCTCACTCATGAATGTTATCTTTGAATCTTGAAATATGTATTTATTTATTCCCTTTGTAATACCCATAGAGGTTAAGAAATTAGTGATGGGCCGGGCAGTGTTGGACACATGCCTTTAATCCCAGCAGAGACGGGCGGATTTCTGAGTTCAAGGCCAGCCTGGTCTACAGAGTGAGTTCCATGATAGCCAGGGCTATACAGAGAAACTATCTCAAAATGCCAAAAAAAAAAGAAAAAAGAAAAAGAAAAAGAAAGAAAGAAAGAAAGAAAGAAAGAGGGGAGGAGGAGGGAGGGAGGGAGGGAGAGAGAGAGAGAGAGAGAGAGAGAGAGAGAGAGAGAGAGAGAGAAGAAAAGGAGGGAACATAAAAAACAGTGTCATAAAAGAACTTTAGTTTCACCCACTTTATGTACAAAATCAAAAGACTAACATAAAAGTTCTCATTTGTACATCCTGTACTTGTAAGTCCTCCACTGAGTGCCATTTTTACCTGTGAGCAGTTAAGTTTCAGTTGAATGTCTTATAACCCATGACAGACATCAAGCAACATCAGCCATAGCAAAATGGCATGCCACTACATACAACATTGAGAAAGCCACTTTGCAGTTCCCCACCCCACAGATTCCCACTGATGTATCTTTTATTCTCTGTCCCAACTCAGTCTGTGCCCTGAGAACGCATAAGGAAACACCTAATGACTCCAGGTAGAGAAGCCACTCACACACCAAAGGTTTTCCTCCAAGCCCACCTTAGTAAGCCAATTAATTATTGTAGTTCTTTACAGAGTTGAGAAACTCAGAAGAGGTGACATCACCAGGATTCCAACACATTATCCAAATCATTCACAGCTATACCAGTGGGCAAAAACAAATGTGGTCAATGGATAAGCTCTAATATAAACTCAAGGATATATGATGATCTTATGTCTGCTGTGTGAGTGTCAGGAATTCTGTAATCCTCGTGAATCTCAGAGTACCATTTACTCTTAATGAGGAAATAGTAACAGGTGCCATCAAAGTCTCATTAGTGAAATCACAGCTTCTCCTATTCTCCACTTAAAACCAGAAGGAAACAAATACAGACCCACAACCCGCCCTAGCATTTCCTTTTCTCCTTTATAACATCCATGTTTCCTCCACTATTACATCAGTATGCTCAGCATTAAGCAATGGTTTATCTACTCTCGTACTGAAATATATTGTAAAACTTCCTATTCTGCTGAAGTCTTTTGCATTAAAAAAAATCTCCCAAAATATTTGTCTCTAATCTTTCTCATTGTATTTATTTTCTAGCAAGCATCTTCCAATCAGGATTCCCTGACAGTCGTCCCACTAAAACTTTCCTTTATATATTACTGATCCCTCCCAGATCTAAATTGAGTGAATGATTTTTAAACCAGGGACATATTATGAATGTCATCAGTATATTAGCTTTATTTGACCTTCTTGGTACTAAAAATTTCTCAATTTACTCAATCCTACTTGGAAAGGAGAAGAAAGCAATCACAGGGGAGGGACCTGGGTAGGAAAGGGGACAGGTATGGGAAGAGGGGAACATGATTAGGTATTGGGTTGGGGGAACAGGACGGAATCCTTGAGGGCCAGCAGAAAGAATGGAAATAGGCAACCTCTGGTGGGGAACTCTCTAGACTGTACCAGAGACCTGCAAAGTGAGAGACTGTCAGGACTCAAAGGGAGGGACCTTACATGAAATGCCCTACAGTGGGGAGAGGGAACTTATAGAGTCCACCTCCAATAAAAAGATAGGGCATCAAGTGGAAGGATGGGGTTGGCATCCCACAGTCAAAAACTCTAGCCCAGAGTTGTTTCTGTCTGAAAAAAATGGAGAAGAGCATGAGAAAAAGGAGGTCAAGTATCAGGCCAAAAGTGGGATCCATCTCAAGGAAAGATCCCAAGGCCTGACACTATTACTGAGGCTATGGAGTGCTCACAAAAAGGGACCTATCATGACTTCCCTCCGAAAGATCCAACATGCAGCTGAAAGAGTCAGATGCAGATATTTACACCCTACCAATGGACAGAAGCTGGTGATCTCTGTGGATGAATTAGGGAAATGATAGAAGAATCTGAGGAGGAGGGCAACCCTATAGGAAGACCAGCAGTCTCAACTAACTTGGACTTCTTGGATCTCTCATAAACTGAGCCACCAATCAAACAGCATGCACCAGCAGAGGACTGCCAAGTCTGGACTCAGTCAGATAAGATACACCTAACCCATGAGAGTCTGGAGCCCCAGGGGGTGGGGAGGTCTTGGGGGGGGACATCCTCTTGGAGACAGGGCATGGGGGAGGAGGTGTGGGATATGGAATAGTGGGAGTTTAAACAGGGAGAAGATAAAAGTCTGGACTATAAAAATAGATTAAAGAATTTAAACAGAAAGAAAGAAAGAAAGAAAGAAAGAAAGAAAGAAAGAAAGAAAGAAAGAAAAAGAGAGAGAGAGGGAGGGAGGGAGGGAGGGAGGGATAGAGAGAGAGGGAAAAAAAGAAAGAAAGAAAGAAAGAAAGAAAGAAAGAAAGAAAGAAAGAAAGAAAGAAAGAAAGACAAATATTAGCCCCAAAGCTCAGAATACCCATAATACAACCCATAAACCATATGAAGCTTTAGAAAAAGGAGGACCAGGTGAGAGGGTGCGCCAGAGAACTGGACAGCTTCTGGGACAGGCGGAAGCACAGAGCCGCTGAGGCAGCACCCTTTGCAGGCTGCAGACAGCCGGCCACCATCCTGACCAGAGGACAGGTGTCCGCCTGGCTCGGGAGGCAGGCTCAGCCTCAGCAGCAGCGGTCACCATTTTGGTTCCGGGACTCAGCAGAACTTAGGAAATTAGTCTGAACAGGTGAGAGGGTGCGCCAGAGAACCAGAAAGCTTCTGGGAAAGGCGGAAGCACAGAGCCGCTGAGGCAGCATCCTTGGCGGGCCGCAGACAGCCGGCCACCGTCCTGACCAGAGGACAGGTGTCCGACTGGCTTGGAAGGTGGCCTCAGCCTCAGGAGCAGCGGTCGCCATCTTGGTTCCGGGACTCCCTGGAACTTAGGAATTTAGTCTGCACAGGTGAGAGTCTGCACCACAGAAGCTGACAGCTTCTGGGAACTGCCAAAGCAACCCAGCTTCTGAGAAAGGCCCTGTTTTGGGCCTTCTTCTTCAGCCAGGAGGAGGTCCAAAAACAAGATATCTGCGCACCTTCCCTATAAGAGAGCTTGCCAGCAGAGAGTGCTCTGAGCACTGAAACTCAGAGGAGAGAAACTGTCTCCCAGGTCTGCTGATAGACGGTAACAGAATCACCAGAAGAACAATCTCTAAACAGAGTCAACTATAACTACTAACTCCAGAGATTACCAGATGGTGAAAGGTAAATGTAGGAATCTTACTAACAGGAGCCAAGACCACTCACCATCATCAGAACCCAGCACTCCCACTTCGTCCAGTCCAGGACACCCCAACACACCCGAAAACCTAGACCTAGATTTAAAAGCATATCTCATGATGATGGTAGAGGACATCAAGAAGGACTTTAATAAATCACTTAAAGAAATACAGGAGAACACTGCTAAAGAGTTACAAGTCCTTAAAGAAAAACAGGAAAACACAATCAAACAGGTAGAAGTCCTTACAGAAAAAGAGGAAAAAACATACAAACGGGTGATGGAAATGAAGAAAACCATACTAGACCTAAAAAGGGAAGTAGACACAATAAAGAAAACTCAAAGTGAGGCAACACTGGAGATAGAAACCCTAGGAAAGAAATCTGGAACCATAGATTTCAGCATCAGCAACAGAATACAAGAGATGGAAGAGAGAATCTCAGGTGTAGAAGATTCCATAGAGAACATCGGCA
Source organism: Mus musculus (assembly GCF_000001635.26). NCBI lineage: Eukaryota > Metazoa > Chordata > Mammalia > Rodentia > Muridae > Mus > Mus musculus. The sequence continues at coordinate 112,054,759 of NC_000068.7, forward strand.
CAACAATCAAAGAAAATGGAAAATGCAAAAAGATCCTAACTCAAAATATCCAGGAAATCCAGGACACAATGAGAAGACCAAACCTACGGATAATAGGAGTGGATGAGAATGAAGATTTTCAACTCAAAGGACCAGCAAACATCTTCAACAAAATTATTGAAGAAAACTTCCCAAATCTAAAGAAAGAGATGCCTATGAACATACAAGAAGCCTACAGAACTCCAAATAGAATGGACCAGAAAAGAAATTCCTCCCGACACATAATAATCAGAACAACAAATGCACTAAATAAAGATAGAATACTAAAAGCAATAAGGGGAAAAGGTCAAGTAACATATAAAGGCAAGCCTATCAGAATTACACCAGATTTTTCATCAGAGAATATGAAAGCCAGAAGAGCCTGGACAGATGTTAAACAGACACTAAGAGAACACAAATTCCAGCCCAGGCTACTATACCCAGCCAAACTCTCAATTACCATAGATGGAGAAACCAAAGTATTCCACGACAAAACCAAATTCACACATTATCTCTCCACGAATCCAGCCCTTCAAAGGATAATAACAGAAAAAAACAAATACAAGAACGGGAACAACGCCCTAGAAAAAACAGGAAGGTAATCCCTCAACAAACCTAAAAGAAGACAGCCACAAGAACAGAATTCCAACTTTAACAACAAAAATATCAGGAAGCAACAATTATGTTTCCTTAATATCTCTTAACATCAATGGTCTCAACTCCCCAATAAAAAGACATAGACTAACAAACTGGCTACACAAACAAGACCCAACATTTTGCTGCTTACAGGAAACACATCTCAGAGAAAAAGATAGACACTACCTCAGAATGAAAGGCTGGAAAACAATTTTCCAAGCAAATGGTATGAAGAAACATGCTGGAGTAGCCATCCTAATATCTGATAAGGTTGACTTCCAACCCAAAGTCATCAAAAAAGACAAGGAGGGGCACTTCATTCTCATCAAAGGTAAAATCCTCCAAGAGGAACTCTCAATTCTGAATATCTATGCTCCAAATACAAGGGCAGCCACATTCATTAAAGAAACTTTAGTAAAGCTCAAAGCACACATTGCACCTCACACAATAACAGTGGGAGACTTCAACACACCACTTTCACCAATGGACAGAGCATGGAAACAGAAACTAAACAGGGACACACTGAAACTAACAGAAGTGATGAAACAAATGGATCTGACAGAGATCTACAGAACATTTTATCCTAAAACAAAAGGATATACCTTCTTCTCAGCACCTCATGGTACCTTCTCCAAAATTGACCACATAATAGGTCACAAAACAGGCCTCAACAGATTCAAAAATATTGAAATTGTCCCATGTATCCTATCAGATCACCATGCACTAAGGCTGATCTTTAATAACAAAAAAAATAATAGAAAGCCAACACTCACGTGGAAACTGAACAACACTCTTCTCAATGACACCTTGGTCAAGGAAGGAATAAAGAAAGAAATTAAAGACTTTTTAGAGTTTAATGAAAATGAAGCCACAACGTACCCAAACCTTTGGGACACAATGAAAGCATTTCTAAGAGGGAAACTCATAGCTCTGAGTGCCTCCAAGAAGAAACGGGAGAGAGCACATACTAGCAGCTTGACAACACATCTAAAAGCTCTAGAACAAAAGGAAGCAAATTCACCCAAGAGGAGTAGACGGCAGGAAATAATCAAACTCAGGGGTGAAATAAACCAAGTGGAAACAAGAAGAACTATTCAAAGAATTGACCAAACGAGGAGTTGGTTCTTTGAGAAAATCAACAAGATAGATAAACCCTTAGCTAGACTCACTAGAGGGCACAGGGACAAAATCCTAATTAACAAAATCAGAACTGAAAAGGGAGACATAACAACAGATCCTGAAGAAATCCAAAACACCATCATATCCTTCTACAAAAGGCTATACTCAACAAAACTGGAAAACCTGGACGAAATGGACAAATTTCTGGACAGATACCAGGTACCAAAGTTGAATCAGGATCAAGTTGACCTTCTAAACAGTCCCATATCCCCTAAAGAAATAGAAGCAGTTATAAATAGTCTTCCAGCCAAAAAAGCCCAGGATCAGACAGGTTTAGTGCAGAGTTCTATCAGACCTTCAAAGAAGATCTAATTCCAGTTCTGCACAAACTTTTTCACAAAATAGAAGTAGAAGGTACTCTGCCCAACTCATTTTATGAAGCCACTATTACTCTGATACCTAAAACACAGAAAGATCCAACAAAGATAGAGAACTTCAGACCAATTTCTCTTATGAATATCGATGCAAAAATCCTCAATAAAATTCTCGCTAACCGAATCCAAGAACACATTAAAGCAATCATCCATCCTGACCAAGTAGGTTTTATTCCAGGGATTCAGGGATGGTTTAATATATGAAAATCCATCAATGTAATCCATTATATAAACAAACTCAAAGACAAAAACCACATGATCATCTCGTTAGATGCAGAAAAAGCATTTGACAAGATCCAACACCCATTCATGATAAAAGTTCTGGAAAGATCAGGAATTCAAGGCCCATACCTAAACATGATAAAAGCAATCTATAGCAAACCAGTAGCCAACATCAAAGTAAATGGAGAGAAGCTGGAAGCAATCCCACTAAAATCAGGGACTAGACAAGGCTGCCCACTTTCTCCCTACCTTTTCAACATAGTACTTTAAGTATTAGCCAAAGCAATTCGACAACAAAAGGAGATCAAGGGGATACAAATTGGAAAAGAGGAAGTCAAAATATCACTTTTTGCAGATGATATGATAGTATATATAAGTGACCTTAAAAATTCTACCAGAGAACTCCTAAACCTGATAAACAGCTACGGTGAAGTAGCTGGATATAAAATTAACTCAAACAAGTCAATGGCCTTTCTCTACACGAAGAATAAACAGGCTGAGAAAGAAATTAGGGAAACAGCACCCATCTCAATAGTCACAAATAATATAAAATATCTCGGTGTGACTCTAACTAAGGAAGTGAAAGATCTGTATGATAAAAACTTCAAGTCTCTGAAGAAAGAAATTAAAGAAGATCTCAGAAGATGGAAGGATCTCACATGCTCATGGATTGGCAGGATCAATATTGTAAAAATGGCTATCTTGCCAAAAGCAATCTACAGATTCAATGCAATCCCCATCAAAATTCCAACTCAATTCTTCAACGAATTAGAAGGAGCAATTTGCAAATTCATCTGGAATAACAAAAAACCTAGGATAGCAAAAACTCTTCTCAAGGATAAAAGAACCTCTGGTGGAATCACCATGCCTGACCTAAAGCTTTACTACAGAGCAAGTGTGATAAAAACTGCATGGTACTGGTATAGAGACAGACAAGTAGACCAATGGAATAGAATTGAAGACCCAGAAATGAACCCACACACCTATGGTCACTTGATCTTAGACAAGGGAGCTAAAACCATCCATTGGAAGAAAGATAGCATTTTCAACAATTGGTGCTGGCACAACTGGTTGTTATCATGAAGAATGCAAATCGAATCGATCCATACTTATCTCCTTGTACTAAGGACAAATCTAAGTGGATCAAGGAACTTCACTTAAAACCAGAGACACTGAAACTTATAGAGGAGAAAGTGGGGAAAAGCCTTGAAGATATGGGCACAGGGGAAAAGTTCCTGAACAGAACAGCAATGGCTTGTGCTCTAAGATCGAGAATTGACAAATGGGACCTAATGAAACTCCAAAGTTCTGCAAGGCAAAAGACACTGTCAATAAGACAAAAAGGCCACCAACAGATTGGGAAAGGATCTTTACCTATCCTAAATCAGATAGGGGACTAATATCCAACATATATAAAGAACTCAAGAAGATGGACTTCAGAAAATCGAACAACCCCATTAAAAAATGGGGCTCAGAACTGAATAAAGAATTCTCACCTGAGGAATACCTAATGGGAGAGAAGCACCTGAAAAAATGTTCAACATCCTTAATCATCAGGGAAATGCAAATCAAAACAACCCAGAGATTCCACCTCACACCAGTCAGAATGGCTAAGATCAAAAATTCAGGTGACAGCAGATGCTGGTGAGGATGTGGAGAAAGAGGAACACTCCTCCATTGTTGGTGGAATTGCAGGCTTGTACAACCACTCTGGAAATCAGTCTGGCGGTTCCTCAGAAAATTGGACATAGTACTACCGGAGGATCCAGCAATACCTCTCCTGGGCATATATCCAGAAGATGCCCCAACTGGTAAGAAGGACACATGCTCCACTATGTTCATAGCAGCCTTATTTATAATAGACAGAAGCTGGAAAGAGCCCAGATGCCCCTCAACAGAGGAATGGATACAGAAAATGTGGTACATCTACACAATGGAGTACTACTCAGCTATTAAAAAGAATGAATTTATGAAATTCCTAGCCAAATGGATGGACCTGGAGGGCATCATCCTGAGTGAGGTAACACATTCACAAAGGAACTCACACAATATGTACTCACTGATAAGTGGATATTAGCCCCAAACCTAGGATACCCAAGATATAAGATACAATTTCCTAAACACATGAAACTCAAGAAAAATGAAGACTGAAGTGTGGACACTATGCCCCTCCTTAGAAGTGGGAACAAAACACCCTTGGAAGGAGTTACAGAGACAAAGTTTGGAGCTGAGATGAAAGGATGGACCATGTAGAGACTGCCATATCCAGGGATCCACCCCATAATCAGCATCCAAATGCTGACACCATTGCATACACTAGCAAGATTTTATCGAAAGGACCCAGATGTAGCTGTCTCTTGTGAGACTATGCCGGGGCCTAGCAAACACAGAAGTGGATGCTCACAGTCAGCTATTGGATGGATCACAGGGCTCCCAATGGAGGAGCTAGAGAAAGTACCCAAGGAGCTAAAGGGATCTGCAACCCTGTAGGTACAACAACATTATGAACTAACCAGTACCCTGGAGCTCTTGACTCTAGCTGCATATGTATCAAAAGATGGCCTAGTCGGCCATCACTGGAAAGAGAGGCCCATTGGACATGCAAACTTTATATGCCCCAGTACAGGGGAACGCCAGGGCCAAAAAGGGGGAGTGGGTGGGTAGGGAAGTGGGGGTGGGTGGGTATGGGGGACTTTTGGTATAGCATTGGAAATGTAAATGAGCTAAATACCTAATAAAAAATTAAAAAAAAAATAAAAATAAAATAACCAATAAAAAGTATTCTATTTATACACATTTAAAAAAAAAAGAAAGAAAGAAAAAGGAGGACCAAAATGTGGGTGCTTCAATCCTACATAGAAGGAAGAACAAAACAATCACAGGAGGTAAACGGAGGGAGGGATCTGGGAGGGAGAGAGGAGGGGGAGGAAAAATGGGGAGAAGGATCAGGTATTGGAAGGGACAGGAGAGAAGTACAAAGGGTCAGGAAATTGAACAGAAATATGTAGCAGTGGAGAATGGGGAACTGAGGAAGTCACAAGAAAAGCCCAGATATCAGAAAATTGAATGGCTCCCAGGACCCAGTGGGCATGACTTTAACCAAAATAGCTAACAAAGGGGAGAGAGAACCTACTTCCAGTAGATAGACATGGCCCCCAGTTGAAGGATGGTACCATCCATTCATTTCAAATTCATTGACCTAGAAATCTTCCTGACCAAAGAAAGGACAGGGACCAAAAAATGGAACAAATTCTGAAGGAAAGGCCATCCAGAGACCACCCTACCTAAGGATCCATTCCATCTGCAGACACCATACCCAGACAGTATTGCTGATGCTTGCTGACAAGAGTCTGGCATGGCTGTCCCTTGAAATGGTCTACCAGCACCTGACAAATATAGATGCAAATACTCACAGTCAACCATCAGACTGAGCCTGGGGATCCCAATGGAAGAGCTAGGGGAAGGGATAAAGGAGCTAAAGGGGATTGCAACCCTGTAGGAAGGACAATGTCAACTAACTGGACCACCCAGAGCTCCCAGGGACTAAACCACTAGCCAAAGAATATACTTGGGTTCCGGACTCCGCCGAACTTGGGAACTTAGTCTGCACAGGTGAAACTGTGCACCACAGAAGCTGACAGCTTCTGGGACAGGAGGGAGCCACAGAGCCTCTGAGCCAGCGCCTTTTTTGGGCCCCAGACATCCAGCCACCCTCCCGGCCAGAGGACAGGTGTTTACCCTGCCCGGGAGCCCTTTGCCTCAGGAGGGGCTGGAGCCATCTTGGTTCCGGGACTCCACCAAACTTAGGAACTTAGTCTACACAGGTAAGAGTGTGCACCACAGAAGCTGACAGCTTCTGTGACCTGCCAAAGCAACACAGCTTCTGGGAAAGGTCCTGTTTTGGGCCTTCATCTTCGGCCAGGAGGAGGTCCAAACACAAGATATCTGTGCACCTTCCCTGTAAGAGGAGAGCTTGCCAGCAGAGAGTGATCTGAGCACTGAAACTCAAAGGAGAGAGCCTGTCTCCCAGGTCTGCTGATAGACGGTAACAGAATCACCAGAAGAACAATCTCTAAACAGAGACAACTAAAACAACTAACTCCAGAGATTACCAGATGGCAAAAGGTAAACATAAGAATCTTACTAACAGAAACCAAGACCAATCACCATCATCAGAACACAGCACTCCCACTTTGCTGAGTCCAGGGCACCCCAACACACCCGAAAAGCTAGACCCAGATTTAAAAGCATATCTCATGATGATGGTAGAGGATATAAAGAAGGAATTTAATAACTCACTTAAAGAAATACAGGAGAACACTGCTAAAGAGTTACAAGTCCTTAAAGAAAAACAGGAAAGCACAACCAAACAGGTAGAAGTCCTTAAAGAAAAACAAGAAAACACATCCAAACAGGTGATGTAAATGAACAAAACCATACTAGACCTAAAAAGGGAAGTAGACACAATAAAGAAAACCCAAAGTGAGGCAACGCTGAAGATAGAAACCCTAGGAAAGAAATCTGGAATCATAGATGCGAGCATCAGCAACAGAATACAAGAAATGGAAGAGAGAATCTCAGGTGCAGAAGATTCCATAGAGAACATCGGCACAACAATCAAAGAAAATGGAAAATGCAAAATGATCCTAACTCAAAACATCCAGAAAATCCAGGACACAATGAGAAGACCAAACCTACGGATAATAGGAGTGGATGAGAATGAAGATTTGCAACTCAAAGGACCAGCAAATATCTTCAACAAAGTTATAGAAAAAAACTTCCCAAATCTAAAGAAAGAGATGCCCATGAACATACAAGAAGCCTACAAAACTCCAAACAGACTGGACCAGAAAAGAAATTCCTCCCGACACATAATAATCAGAACAACAAATGCACTAAATAAAGATAGAATACTAAAAGCAGTAGGGGAAAAAGGTCAAGTAACATATAAAGGCAAGCCTATCAGAATTACACCAGATTTTTCATCAGAGAATATGAAAGTCAGAAGAGCCTGGACAGATGTTAAACAGACACTAAGAGGACACAAATTCCAGCCCAGGATACTATACCTGGCCAAACTCTCAATTACCATAGATGGAGAAACCAAAGTATTCCACGACAAAACCAAATTCACACGTTAACTTTCCACGAATCCAACCCTTCAAAGGATAATAACAGATAAAAACCAATACAAGGACAGGAACCACACACTAGAAAAAAACGAGAAGGTAATCCCTCAACAAACCTAAAAGAACACAGCCACAAGAACAGAATGCCAACTTTAGCAACAAAAATAACAGGAAGCAACAATTACTTTTCCTTAATATCTCTTAATATCAATGGACTCAACTCCCCAATAAAAAGACATAGACTAACAAACTGGCTACAGAAACAAGACCCAACATTTTGCTGCTTACAGGAAACTCATCTCAGAGAAAAAGATAGACACTACCTCAGAATGAAAGGCTGGAAAACAATTTTCCAAGCAAATGGTATGAAGAAACAAGCTGGAGTAGCCATTCTAATATGTAATAAGATTGACTTCCAACCCAAAATAATCAAAAAAGACAAGGAGGGGCACTTCATACTCATCAAAGGTAAAATCCTCCAAGAGGAACTATCAATTCTGAATATCTATGCTCCAAATAAAAGGGCAGTCACATTCATTAAAGAAACTTTAATAAAGCTCAAAGCACACATTGCACCTCACACAATAAGAGTGGGAGACTTCAACACACCACTTTCAAAAATGGACAGATAATGGAAACAGAAAATAAACAAAAACACAGTGAAACTAACAGAAGTTATGAAACAAATGGACTTAACAGATATCTACAGAACATTTTATCCTAAAACAAAAGAATATACCTTCTTCTCAGCACCTCATGGTACCTTCTCCAAAATTGACCGCATAATTGTCACAAAACAGGCCTCAACATATACAAAAATATTGAAATTGTCCCATGTATCCTATCAGATCACCATGGACTAAGGCTGATCTTCAATAACAAAATAAATAATAGAAAGCCAACATTCACGTGGAAACTGAACAACACTCTTCTCAATGATACCTTGGTCAAAGAAGGAATAAAGAAAGAAATTAAAGACTTTTTAGAGTTCAATGAAAATCAAGCCACAACATACCCACCTTATGGGACACAATGAAAGCATTTCTAAGAGGAAAACTCATAGTTCTGAGTGCCTCCAAGAAGAAACGGGAGAGAGCACATATTAGCATCTTGACAACACATCTAAAAGCTCTAGAACAAAAGGAAAAAAATTCACCCAAGAGGAGTAGATGGCAGGAAATAATCAAACTCAGGGGCTAAATCAACCAAGTGGGAACAAGAAGAACTATTCAAAGATTAAACCAAGCAAGTAGCTGGTTCTTTGAGAAAATCAACAAGATAGACAAACCCTTAGCCAGACACACTAGAGGGCACAGGGAAAGCATTCTAATTAACAAAATCAGAACTGAAAAGGGAGACATAACAACAGATCCTGAAGAAATCCAAAACACTATCAGATCCTTCTACAAAAGGCTATACTCAACAAAACTGGAGAACCTGGATTAAATGGAGAAGTTTCTAGACAGATAACAGGTACCAAAGTTGAATCAAGATCAGGTTGATGATCTAAACAGCCCTATACCCCCCAAAGAAATAGAATCAGTCATTAATAGTCTCCCAACCAAAAAAAAAAAAAAAAAAAAAGCCCAGGACCAGATGGGTTTAGTGCAGAGTTATATCAGACCTTCAAAGAATATCTAATCCCAGTTCTTCACAAACCATTCCACAAAATAGAAACAGAAGGTAATCTGCCCAACTCATTCTATGAAGCCACATTTACTCTGATACCTAAACCACAAAAAGACCCAACAAATATAGAGAAATTCAGACCAATATCCCTTATGAATATTGATGCAAAAATCCTCAATAAAGTTCTTGCTAACCGAATTCAAGAACACATCAAAACAATCATCCATCCTGACCAAGTAGGTTTCATCCCAGGGATGTAGGGATGGTTCAATATACAAAAATCCATCAACATAATCCAGTATATAAACAAACTCAAAGACAAAAACCACATGATCATCTCATTAGATGCTGAGAAAGCATTTGACAAAATCCAACACCCATTCATGATAAAAGTCTTGGAAAGATCAGGAATTCAAGGCCCATACCTAAACATGATAAAAGCAATCTACAGCAAACCAGTAGCCAACATCAAAGTAAATGGTGAGAAACTGGAAGGAATCCCACTAAAATCAGGGACTAGACAAGGCTGTCCACTCTCTCCCTACCTATTCAACATTATTCTTGAAGTCCTAGCCAGAGCAATTCGACAACAAAAGGAGATCAAGGGGATACAAATTGGAAAGGAAGAAGTCAAAATATCACTTTTTGCAGATGATATGATAGTATATATAAGTCACCCTAAAAATTACACCAGAGAACTCCTAAGCCTGATAAACAGCTTCAATGAAGTAGCTGGATATAAAATTAACTCAAACAAGTCAATGGCCTTTCTGTACACAAAGGATAAACAGGCTGAGAAAGAAATTAGGGAAACAACACCCTTCTCAATAGTCACAAATAATATAAAATACCTTGACATGACTCTAACTAAGGAAGTGAAAGGTCTGTATGATAAGAACTTCATGTCTCTGAAGACAGAAATTAAAGAAGATCTCAGAAGATGGAAAGATCTCCCATGCTCTGGATTGGCAGGATCAATATAGTAAAAATGGCTATCTTGCCAAAAGCAATCTACAGATTCAATGCAATGCCCATCAAAATTCCAACTCAATTCTTCAACAAATTAGAAAGGGCAATGGGCAGATTCATCTGGAATAACAAAAAACCTAGGATAGCAAAAACTCTTCTCAAGGATAAAAGAACCTCTGGTGGAATCACCATGCCTGACCTAAAGCTGTACTACAGAGCAATTGTGATAAAAAAAACTGCATGGTGCTGGTATAGTGACAGACAAGTAGACCAATGGAACAGAATTGAAGACCCAGAGATGAACCCACACACCTATAGTCACTTAATCTTTGACAAGGGAGCTAAAACCATCCAGTGGAAAAAAGACAGCATTTTCAACAAATGGTGCTGGCACAACTGGCTGTTATCATGTAGAAGATTGCAAATTGATCCATTTCTATCTCCTTGTACTAAGGTCAAATCTAAGTGGATTTAGGAACTCCACATATAACCAGAGACACTGAAATTTATAGAGGAGAAAGTAGGGAAAAGCCTCGAAGATATGGGTACAGGGGAAAAATTCCTGAATAAAACAACAATGGCTTGTGCTGTAAGATAAAGAATCAATAAATGGGACCTCATAAAATTGCAAAGCTTCTGCAAGGCAAAAGACACTGTCAATAAGACAAAAAGACCACCAACAGATTGGGAAAGGATCTTTACCTATCCCAAATCGGACAGGGTACTAATATCCAATATATATATATATAAAGAACTCAAGTAGGTGGACTCCAGAAAATCAAATAAACCCATTAAAAATTGGGGCTCAGAACTGAACAAAGAATTCTCACCTGAGGAATACCTAATGGCAGAGAAGCACCTGAAAAAATGTTCAACATCCTTAATCATCAGGAAAATGCAAATCAAAACAACCCTGAGATTCCACCTCACACCAGTCAGAATGGCTAAGATCAAAAATTCAGGTGACAGCAGATGCTGGCGAGGATGTGGAGAAAGAGGAACACTCCTCCATTGTTGGTGGAATTGCAGGCTTGTACAACCACTCTGGAAATCAGTCTGGCAGTTCCTCAGAAAATTGGACATAGTACTACCGGAGGATCCAGGAACACCTCTCCTGGGCATATATCCAGAAGATGTCCCAACCGGTAAGAAGAACACATGCTCCACTATGTTCATAGCAGCCTTATTTATAATAGGCAGAAACTGGAAAGAACCCAGATGTCTCTCAACAGAGGAATGGATACAGAAAATGTGGTACATTTACACAATGGAGTACTACTCAGCTATTAAAAAGAATGAATTTTTGAAATTCCTAGGCAAATGGATGGACCTGGAGGGCATTATCCTGAGTGAGGTAACCCAATCACAAAGGAACTCACACAATATGTACTCACTGATAAGTGGATATTAGCCCAAAACTTAGGATACCCAAGATATAAGATACAATTTGCTAAACACATGAAACTCAAGAAGAACGAAGACCAAGGTGTGGACACTTTCCCCTTTCTTAGAATTGGGAACAAAACACCCATGGAAGGAGTTACAAAGACAAAATTTGGAGCTGTGACAAAAGGATGGACCATCTAGTGATTGCCATATCAGGGATCCATCCCATGACCAGCTTCCAAATGCTGACAGCATTGCATACACTAGCAAGATTTTGCTGAAAGGACCCAGATATAGCTGTCTCTTGTGAGACTATGCTGGGGCCTAGCAAACACAGAAGTGGATGCTCACAGTCAGCTATTGAATGGATCACAGGGGCCCCAATGGTGGAGCTAGAGAAAGCACCCAAGGAACTAAAGGGAACTGCAACCCTATAGTTGGAACAACAATATGAACTAACCAGTATCCCGGAGCTCTTGTCTCTAGCTGCATATGTATCAAAAGATGGCCTGGTAGGCCATCACTGGAAAGAAAGGCCCATTGGACTTGCAAACTTTATATGCCCCAGTACAGGGGAATGCCAGGCCAAAAAGGGGGAGTGGGTGGGTAGGGGATTGGGGGGGTGGGTATGGGGGACTTTTGGTATAGCATTGGAAATGTAAATGAGGAAAATACCTAATTAAAAATAAGAGCCTCTGGGCATGCTTAGGGGTGATTTTCTTGACTATATTGATTAAATAAGAACTACTTGTCTTTTTTTTTAAGAGATCACCAAAAGTGATATCTTTTTTTTTTATTACGTATTTTCCTCAATTACATTTCCAATGCTATCCCAAAAGTCCCCCATACTCTCTCCCCCAACTCCCCTACCCACCCATTCCCACTTTTTGGCCCTGGATTTCCCCTGTACTGGGGCATATAAAATTTGCCTGTCCAATGGGCCTCTCTTTCCAGTGATGGCCGACTAGGCCATCTTTTGATACATATGCAGCTAGAGTCAAGAGCTCCAGGGTACTGGTTAGTTCATAATGTTGTTGTACCTACAGGGTTGCAGATCTCTTTAGCTCCTTGGATACTTTCTCTAGCTCCTCCACTGGGGGCCCTGTGATCCATCCAATAGCTGACTGTGAGCATCCACTTATGTGTTTGCTAGGCCCGGCCTAGTCTCACAAGAGACAGCTATATCAGGGTCCTTTCAGCAAACGCTTGCTAGTGTATGCAATGGTGTCATTGCTTGGAGGCTAATTATGGGATGGATCCCTGGATGTAGCAGTCTCTAGATGGTCCATCCTTTTGTTTCAGCTCCATATTTTGTCTCTGTAACTCCTTCCATGGGAAGAACTACTTGTCTTAACTGTGAGATCATTCCCTAGGCAGGGGATGCTGGAAAAAAAAGAATATACTTGGAGGAATCCACAGCTCTAGATATATATGTAGCAGAGGATGACCTTATCTGGCATCAGTGGGAGGGGAAGCCCCTGGTCCTGTGGAGACTTGATAACCCAGCATAAGGGGATTCTAGAGCAGTGAGGCAGGAATGAGAAGGGGGGGGGGAGGTGAGCACCCTCATAGAGGCAAAGGGGATGGAAGATGGGATTGGGGGTTGTGGAGGGGAAACTGGGAAGTGGTATCATTTGAGATGTAAATGAATAAAATGATTAATTTTAAAAAATGAAGCACAGAGACTGAGGGTCTGGCCAGCCAATAACTGACCCAACTTAAGACCTAACACATGGGCAATCACCAACCCCTGACACTGTTCATGATACTCTGTTTAGCTTGTAGACAGGAGCTGCCTTCTGAGAGCTGTGTTCTGAGAGGCTTCACCCAGTAGCTGACCCAGATGCAGCCACCCACAGCCAAATACTAAATGGAGCTCTGGAATTCTTATGAAGAGGTAGGGGGAGGACTGAGGAACCAAGAGGGGATAGGAACTGCTCAAGAATCCAAACAGAGTCAACTAACCTGGACTCTTGTGGGCTCTCAGAGACTGAACAACCAACCAAAGAACATACAATGACTGGACATATGCCACACACACATATGCAGCAGTTGTGCAATTGGCCTTCATGTGTGTCACCCAACAACTAAAGCAGAACCTTAACCTATCTGTGACTCAGAAGCTGTTTCAATTGATAACCACTTGGAAATGAAAATTTATCTTTCTCCAAGGGAGTCTTACTGGAGAAACAAACCACTCTTAAGGATAGGCTGCATGGCCAGCACTAGATTGCCAGCAGAAAATGAACTCAGTGGCATCACAGAGGTTCCTTGTCTCATAAAGTCATGTCAGAGCTTTTTTATGTTACTTTTTCTCTCTTTACATGTCCTTTGTGTATGTATATTATGGCTTCCATTTAGTGGTTTTATATAATTTCTGAGTGTGCAAATGAGTAAACCTTTGTGTCTATATCTGGTTCATGTACTTTTTTTTTTACTAGATATTTACTTTATTTACATTTCAAATGTTGTCCCCTTTCCTGGTTTCCTCTCCAAAAATTCTATATCCCCCATCCCTCTTCTCACCAACCCACCCACACCCACTTCCTAGCTCTGGCATTCCACTACACTGGTGCATAGAGCCTTCATAGGACCAAGGACCTCTCCTCTCATTGATGACTGACTAGGCCATCCTCTGCTACATATGAAGCTGGAGCCATGAGTCCCACCTTGTGTACTCTTCACTTGGTGGTTTAGTCCCTAGGAGCTATGGAGGTACAGGTTAGTTCATATTGTTGTTCCTCCTTTGGGGCTGCTAACCCCTTCAACTCCTTGGGTCCTTTCTCTAACTCCTGCATGGGGGACCATGTGCTCTGTCCAATGATAGGCTGCGAAGATCCACCTCTGTATTTGTCAGGCATTGGTAAAGACTATCCTGAGATAACTATAACAGGCTTTAGTCACTTAAGCACTTGTTGGCATCCACAAAAGTGCCTGGATTTGATAATTGTATATGGGATGGATCCCCAGGTGAGGCAGTCTCTGGATGGTCATTCCTTCAGTCTCTCCTCCACACTTTGTCTCTGTAACTCCTTCCATGGGTATTTTGTTCCCCCTTCTAAAATCATATACTTTTCTTATGTTCTTTTCCTTGTTTGTTTTGTTCTTATTTTAGAACTGACTATTCTTTTTTCACATTAATTTATTCATTTACTCATTTTACCAGATCACTGATCCCTCCTCCTGGTGCCCCCACCAGTTCCCCATTTTCCCTCCCCTTCCCCTCTGAGATGATGGAGCCCCACTCTAAGTATCCACCTACCTTGGCATATTAAGTCTCTGCAGGGCTAGCCACATCCTCTTTCACTGAGGCATGACAAGGCAGCCAACATAGGGGAATGGCATCTACAGACTGGCAACAGTCTACTTCAGTTGTTGAGATACCCATAAGAAGACTAAGATGCATGCCTACTACATATGTGTGGGAAGGCCTAGGTCCAGCCCATATATGATCTTCAGTGGCTCAGACTCTAAGAGCTTCCAAGGGTCTAGGTTGATTGACTCTGTTTGTCTTCCTATGGAGCTCCTCTCCCCTCTGAGACTCTCAATCTTTCCCTGAACTCTTCCATAAGAGTCCTGGAGCAACTTCCAGTGTTTGGCTGTGGGTCTCTGCATCTGTTTCAGTCAGCTGCTGGGCAGAGCCTCTCAGAGGACAGTTATGCTAGGCTCCTGTCTGCAAGCATAACAAAGTATTATTAATAATGTCCATTCCTCACACTTATGCATCAGATACATTGTCCACTAAGCCATATCACTATTCTCATTCATATTTCTACATGTCTTAAAATTGATATATTTTATTTATATAAAAATACAATCTGAAATTTGGTAATGCCAATGTAAGAACACACAGAAGGGTAAAAGTCAACGACTGCAGCCACATGTCCGGGATGTGGCACTCATAATGACATCATCATTATGGCAATGAGCAGAGATAGCACTAATCCTCTATCTCTGTTACTTTAAGTAATGTGATATCTTCTCTGTCTCTATTCAGTTTTTCCATAATATATGAAGGTGCTATTCAAGCTTCAAAAGAGAAGAGCAACAAATTGTGTTACCCAGCTCTAAAGTCTATGAACTATAACAATGACCAGTTGGCAAGATAAACCCAATAGTGCAAGAATGGTATTTCCACCTGAAAAATAGCCAATAGCTGTCTAACTGGACTCAACATGAGGAAATCCATAGCTGGTACTGTAAACCTAGAAAACTATCCATAGCTAGAAGAGAACCTATTACAGCCATTCTGCTATAGGAAGTCAATGGATTCTTGGAGAGTATGAATCCGTTTTCACAAGGAATGACATCCCTAATAAGTTGTCCAATCCCATGTGGTTAGGCATAAACACATGTGCATATTTGCAATATTAAGTGGACTCAGAAGGATATCTGTATATATGTGTGCACACAGAAGTAATAATTGAAGAAGCAGTCATGAATTTGAGAGAGACTGGGGAAGGACATCAGAGGAACTACAAGGGCCAGAGGGAAATATGAAAATGATATAAATACTGTAATCATGATGAAATCCTCAAAAACTAAATTATTTTTATAGTAACAGAGAATATATATATACAAGATGCATGGAAATTGAATAGTTTTGAGTAGCAAACTGTTCTGTAAGCGGAAAATGTCAGTACATTTTGTTGGCTTCTTCTTGCTCTTCCACACATAGTTCACAAAACTTCTACTTGAACACTTTAGACTCCCAAGGGTTCTCTGAAAACTCTAACCTTCTTCCAATACCATAAAAGTCCTCAAAATTTGAAAAGAGTGTATGCAATTTTATATACATGCAAATCACTTAATGTCCCAAGATAAATGTTCCATGGAATAGAGCCAGAAATTACAGCTCTTAAAAGCATTTTCTATTAAAAGTGAGAATTTTCCATGTTCTGAAAGTCTTAAAGAAACCTTTCCTTTTCAATATGTCTAAGAGTTTTTTTTTTCAAATTAATGCTAATCCTTAAGGCTCAACTTTAATCGCAGCACTTGGGAGGCAAAGACAGGTGGATTTCTGAGTTCCAGGCCAGCCTGGTCTGCAGAGTGAGTTCCTGGACAGCCAGGGCAACACAGACAAATTCTGTCTTGAAAAACCAAAAAAAAAAAATTAATGCTCCTGATTAATATAGCCTTTGCACTATAAATACATGGAACTTTTGTCTTCATTTGGAAGAAATTGTCCCTTCCTTATAAGTACCATACAAAATGGTAGATATGTATATACATATATATGTATATGTGTGTGTGTGTGTGTGTGTGTGTGCAAACACAGGATTTCTTCAGATATTTGCCAACTATTAATTTCCATGCTTAATTAATACTCTTCACAATGTAGTTATTCAAGAGATTTGTCTATAGCCCATTAGATGTCTGAATACTCTCCTCATTGCCATCTTCATTTCTTGATTCCTCAATGTGTAGATCACAGGGTTCAAAAAGGGAGTAACAACTGCATCAAATAGGGCCAGAAACTTATCCAGGTGTGTAGAGGAAGAAGGCCATGTATAGAAAAATATGGCAGGACCAAAGAATAAGACTACTACAGTCACGTGAGCTGAAAGTGTAGACAGCGCTTTGTAGGAACCACTTGAAGAGTGTTTCAGAACAGTAAATATGATGACAACATAGGAAATGATCAGTATGAAGAAGAAAGCCACAGACATGAATCCACTACTGATTGAGACCATTAATTCCAGTCTATATGTGTCCATGCAAGCAAGTTTGATGAATTGAGGAAGGTCACAGTAGAAGCTGTCCAATAGCTGACCACAGAGAGGTAAATTTACTATGAAAACCAGTTGTATCACAGAGTGCATAAGACCAACTACCCAGGCAGTAATTAAAAAGAAGATGCACATCTGGGGGCTCATCATGGTCAGGTAATGAAGAGGCTTACATATGGCCACATATCTATCAAAGGCCATGGCAATGAGTAGCACCATCTCCACACCCCCAATTGCATGGATGAAGAAGATTTGAATAATACAACCTCTAAAGGAGATGACTTTGTTCTTTTTGAATAAGTCATAAATCATCTTGGGTGAAGTGGCAGAAGAAATACCTATATCAATGAAGGAGAGGTTAGACAGAAGAAAGTACATAGGAGAATGTAGCTGAGGGTCAGAAGCCACAGTGAAAATTATGAGACAGTTTCCCATCATGCTTGCCACATACAACACTGAGGATAACAGAAAGAGCAGCAGTTGGATATTCCAGGAGTTTGTGAGTCCCAGGAACACAAACTCTGATGTCACAGAATGATTCACCCTCTTCATTGGCTTTGTTATCAGTAGAACCTAAAGGAGAATCGGGGAAGCTGTAAGATATGATAATTATATTAATAGAATGGAAGGAGGAAATCTGAGATGTATGAAATCCCATTTGTGCTTTAATGCCCCAACCAACCTAAAGACCAACAAATATCCGAACAAGTTCTGGACATGACTAATTAACTGAGAAGTATAAATTTCACTCATGCTAAAATATCACTTCACACTTCTTGAAAGTAGGATTATCAAGACCTCTAAATATAACAAGGTTTATGACTGCTTTTCTCATTGAGTAGTATATATAGCACTTTCCAGCACTAAGAAAGCTAACCAATAAAGGTGAAACTTCCATGTGAATATTAGGTTGATTTTTCTAAGTTGAAACAGGGCCAAGAAGTAGTGATGACAAAGGTTAAGATTTTAGGGGATAAAATGTAAATGAGGAAAATACCTAATTAAAAAAAAAAGATTTTAGGGGATAATCTACTAGTATTACTCTGTTAAATTGACAAAGTATTAAACAGACTCCTAATGCCTTATTATTATATTCATGGATTAAAGCATCTCTCAACCCTCATCATGGAAGCTAAGTTTTACTTCAAATAACAATTAAGAAAGAGATCCACAACTGACCAAGGTGAAGACAATAAAAGACTGGAAAGCTCTAGAATTATTGTAGAATAGGGGCCAAATGGTGAGTGAGTACAAGGAAATTGTGTTTTCCAGACACGGAATGGCAGTTGTACATATGCATTCACACTCACCAAGGGAGGGTGACACACACACAAGCCCTGCAAAAGTTCAAGCCATTCTAAACATCAATAGAGAAAGAAGGGATGAAGTCCCATCCGTACCTGAGGAGCTCTGGGCTATTGACAGGTGTTGGAGAAGGAAAGAAAATAATAGGCAAAAACAAAATAATGGAAAAGAAAAAGAACTTGGAATCTAGGAGGATCTAGCAATATTACTTTTGGGGATATTTATACAGGAGAAATTAAATAATCATATTGAATAATTATCTCTCTCTTTTTTTTCTTTTTGGTTTTTCGAGACAGGGTTTCTCTCTATAGCCCTGGCTGTCCTGGAATTCACTTTGTAGACCAGGCTGGCCTCGAACTCAGAAATCCACCTGCTTCTACCTTCCAAGGCATGCGCCACCACCACCTGGCTATCTCTCAATTTTTATTTCAACATAATTTACAAGAAACCAATATATAAAAACAACCTGTGGGCATAATGAAATCATAATGACACACACACATACACTGAAATATTCCTCAAC
Source organism: Mus musculus (assembly GCF_000001635.26). Classification (NCBI taxonomy): domain Eukaryota; kingdom Metazoa; phylum Chordata; class Mammalia; order Rodentia; family Muridae; genus Mus; species Mus musculus. Next base: position 112,073,858 of record NC_000068.7, read on the forward strand.
ACTTAAAAATGTAATTCTTCATATTGTAATAATGTTAATAAATTTGGAAGTCATTATGCTAAGGGATATCAAGAAGAGAGAAAAGAAAAATATACAAGGCCTTACTGAAATGTGGAATCTGAAATCATAGTCATAGAAATAGAGGATACATTGGTAGACCATAAAAATAAAAGAAATGGATTGTGGAGACAGAATGAGAAGATGTTGGTCAAAAGATACATACAGAAAGATGGGATAATTAGTTTGGGAGGATTAATTATGCATTATTTTGACTATAGTTAATAACAGCATGTTGCACACTAGAAAAATGTGTAGAAATTCAAATTATTTTACAGTAAACAACATGCAAGTTATGTATATATTAACTACCCTGATTTAATTATTTCATTTTGTAAATATTTATTGAAATGTCACATAATATATAATATTTGTTAATTACAACTTACTAAGATAAAAAGAGGAAAAAATAATATGGCCATAGATCTTTAATAAAGTAACCACTCAGAAAAGTAAGTGGTTATAGTTGATGATTTTAGTCTATGAATGTTTCTGAATTTAATATCTCACGGCTTTCCACATATGGTACTGTGATGCTTCTTATGAGATAGAAGATGGGCCACAGAGTGATGTAAGTCAGTGAACTGTCAGATCCCAATTTTTATCATGTTAGACACAGAAATGGCAGGTGATTCAAAGTTTCTCCAGATATTTGCACTATGGCAAATTCAAATGTCTGCATATGCATTCTAACACAGTGTCAGTGCCCTGGACAATCCAGTTCACAATCTTCCAGATCAAACCTCTGAAAAGTACAGTGATGTCATGGAAAGTATTTTTGTTCAATTCCCTGATACAAGGATTTATCACACTATACTGCAGATCTCCTTGTATTCTTGTATCTGGTGAAGCAATATGACAGAATAAACAGAATATGGTCATTAAGTTCAAATTACAAAGATTACTTAGACCTATGATCTTCAGAGTCCTTGCCAAATACACTTAAAATGGCTTGATTTTTCCCTTAAGATTTAGGGTGAAGCAACTAAAACTGTAGTAATGTTTTTGTTGTGTGTATCCTATGCATAAATATGAAATAAATATGAAATAAATGGTTATGTTTCTTTACCTTTGATAGCACCCAGAACATTTGAAAAATTAATAAATAAAAGAGAAATATCAGTAAGACTTGGACATCAAAACTGCAAATCATATATACATAGATATGTATATATATTTCAAAACTTATTTCAACCTTTTATCCAATAATAGGTTATACTATTCATATTCTTTTAGTGGCAAAAGTATGAACTTTCAATAATAAATTTAATATATGTATATATTTCCTAATAGTGCCTACTACTGATGTAATTCACTGATAAAGTTTCCCTAAGATCTGCAACCCTATAGGTGGAACAACATTATGAACTAACCAGTACCCCGGAGCTCTTGACTCTAGCTGCATATGTATCAAAAGATGGCCTAGTCGGCCATCACTGGAAAGAGAGGCCCATTGGACATGCAAACTTTGTATGCCCCAGTACAGGGGAACGCCAGGGCCAAAAAGGGGGAGTGGGTGGGTAGGGGAGTGGGGGTGGGTGGGTATGGGGGACTTTTGGTATAGCATTGGAAATGTAAATGAGCTAAATACCTAATAAAAATGGGAAAAAAAGTTTCCCTAAGTTAGACAACAACTCTACAAAGGGAAGACTGGGTGTGTATCCTTATCAAACTCTTAAAATACAGAATTATGGCAGACACAAAGCAGGAACAAATTAATCCTCGCTGAAGAACAGAAGATAGACTTGAATTATTAAAAGCTACATAAAAATATACATGAATGTAAAACCAAAGAAGACAGGTAAAAGAGATTGATGCAGTTCAGAAGTGACAGGAAATATGAGGTGAGAAATGGAAGGAGAATTGGTGGAAAGGGGAAGAATAGGAAAATGACAAAAGAAAAACAAAAAAAGCCGGGCGCGGTGGCACATGCCTTTAATCCCAGCACTCGGGAGGCAGAGGCAGGTGGATTTCTGAGTTCGAGGCCAGCCTGGTATACAAAGTGAGTTCCAGGACAGCCAGGGCTACACAGAAAAACCCTGTCTCGAAAAACCAAAAGAAAAAAAAAATTAAGAAGAGCTATGTAACTTGAAATGTATACAACCATAAAAAGGGAAAGTATTGTATTTGCACTAAGTAAAATAATTTATGAAATGTGATTTGAAATGCTTTTGATCCAAGTCTTCAGAAATGACAAATTATACTAAATTCCCAGGTATTTCTCAAAGGCTAAAGGTTCTTGGAACTAATTTTGACTGAGTCTCAGTTGGAAATTTATCTGTCTATAGGTGGCCAATTCACACCATCTGAACAAGAATTGAATTGTTTTGGGGTTTTGGTTTGGTTTGGTTTGGTTTTTTTTTTTAACCATCAAATTCTGTTTTTATTTTTGAGATATTTTAAATGACATTGAAATTTGAATAAGATGTAACTCTAGAATATATTTAAATATTAAAATAGAAACTGATACACTTTGACACTAAATATTTAAAAACATTAGACAAACTGTCAAATTCCGATTAGAACTGGGAGGAACAGTCTTTCAAAGGTTTCTGGATGAGATGCCAGGGCACAGTAGTACTAAAGCTTTTACATTGATTTACACAGAATTCAGGAATCTTCCTAAACAAATTTGCAAACTTTCAAATCATCATAAAGAGCAAATTTTATAATTATTTTAAAATAAAGATTTGAGTTATATGGCTAGAAACCAACAAAGATTTAAGTTAGTAAACAATTATCTATACTCTTCATTTTCCTTCTCTGTAAGCACAGCAAGTTCATTGATCTTCCTTGCTCAAACATTTTGAAATTTTTAGTTTCCAAATTGTCACAAACCTTCTTTAAACATAAGCAAGACCAAGGTCTCTCTTGTTAATTCCAAAACAACTTTATTTTTACTTATTATGGTAAATACAAATAATTCTATATCATTTAAAATATTTAAGTATATACATAAAATAAAGTTGTTCAGGAAGCTCAATGGTTTTAGTAATGCCATCTTTATTACTCTAATATTTTTTCCATCCTCTATTACAACTAGAAAAATCCTGATTCATCAAAACTCTTTACTTCCTCCTTGTCCTAACAATTTAAAAATAAAATTAGTTAGTTATGATGAGCAAACCAATAAACATAATTCTGGATCCTATTAGATTTATATATCATTTTGAAATTGTCCACCTCACATTTCAAAGTAAAATTACAATAAGAAGCATTTTTTTCCATGTTAGATATTTTGATTCCCATTTCAACTTTTATCTCTGCTCGGGTGTCTATGATGTTTCCATAGAGCACATTTGACAAGTCCCTGGGAAATTTTATTCTATTTTATAAGACCACCAGTTTGTACCCATCACTTTTGAAAGCAAAAGAATAAAAAACTTTCAATATTTGTGCCTTTTATTTTATGTATCATCAAATTTTTGTTTATTTACCAAGTGGCAGAAGTTAAGATAATTTATATAATCATCAGAGTATTTAACTGTAATGTCTGATTAATCCAAGACATTATAAAGTTATTTCCAATGTCTTAGTTCCCCAGATACAAAGTACTTCTATCTCAAAAAGCCTGCCATACTTTCAGAATATTACATTAACTGTTTTTACAATGACTCTCCTATGATTCTCAATTCTTTTTCTTGGACTCCCTTGTGAACTTTATGATATGAACATGTTCATAGCAATTCCACCAAAAGAACCATATTCTAAAAAAGCCACTCTTCTGTGTCTAAAGCTCTACATATCCATCCATTTTTACCTGTATGGAAAGAACAGTATCATTACAGTCTTAGGTATCCTGTGCTTTCTAACATAAAGTATCAAATATCTTGCCATAGGCATATATGAAACCAGTTATACATACCTCAAAAGACCAATGACCAAGAGATCCTGCAAACATGTAGTTTAAAAGAAACTTATGGTTCAGGGACATTTTCTCAAGAGAACCATTTTCTTTGAGCCTTAAAGTGATGTTTAAAGTCCTTAGTCATCAGGGATATGCAAATCAAAGCAACTATGAGGTTCTATTTTACACTCATCAGAATGGCTAAGATCAAAAACTGAAGAAATAGTACATGCTGCAAGGATGTGGTACAAAAGAAAAACTCTGTTGATGGGAGCTAAAACTTGTACAACCACTTTAGAAATCTATTTGGCTTTTTTCCAGAAAACTGGGAATAGTTCTACCTCAAGACCCAGCTACACCACTCCTGGACATATACCCAAAATATGACATTGCTCAACAATGTTCATAGCAGCTTTGTTCATAAAAGCCAGAAACTGGAAACAACCTAGATGTCCCTCAACTGAAGAATGAATAAAGAAAATGTGGTACATCTACACAGTATAATACTATTCAGCTATTAAAAACAAAATTAACTTGAATTTTTTAGGCAAATATATGGAACATGGGAATAGCATCCTTAGTGAGGTAACCCAGTCCCAAAAGGACATGAATGGTATATGGTCACTTATAAGTGGATATTAGCCATAAAATACAGGTACCATGATATACTCCACAACCCAAAGAAGCTAAACACAAAGGAAGTTCCAAGCAAGAAAGCTTGAATCTCACTTAGAAGGGAGAATAAAATAGTTATAAGAGGCAGGTGGAGAGAGAGATCTGAGAGAGGGGGCATGGGGAGGGGAATGGGGAATTCAGGATGAAGTATGAGGAAAGACAGGAGAGATGGCTAGATGGACATGAAAATGGACAGAAATCTGCAACAGACAGGAGTGAGGAGGTAGGAGCCATCCCAGGATGAGACAGAGACCTGGGATAAGAGAGGTGCCCAAGAATCAATGGGGGGGGGTGAATTTAGCTGTGACTCACTACATTTGGGATATGGAACTTGAAGAGGTCACCTCCTGTAGCTAGGCATAAACCCCAGGGGAACAATAGAAACCCCAACCTAACCACAAGACTTTAAACCCAAATTTATCACAAGTAATGCAGGCACACAGTGGTGAGCAGAAACTGAGGGAATGGTCAACCATTAACAGGCCCAAATTGTGACCTATCCCATGGGGAAGCACCAGTCCCTAACACAATTAATGATACCCTGTTATACTTGCAGACAGGAACATGCTGTCATCTAAGAAGCTCTACCCAGCAGCTGACTCAGACAGGTACAGACACCATTGGCCAGACAGTAGATGGAGCTTGGGGACTCATGGAAGAATAGGAAGAAGGATCGTGAGCCCCAAAGGAGACAGGAACTCCACAGGAAGACCAACAGAGTCAACTAACCTGGACCCTTGGGATGTCAGAGTCTGACCCACCAACCAAATAATATACACAGGCTGGACCTAGGCCTTCCCACACATATGTTGCAGATGTGCAGCCTGTTCTTCATGTACATCCTGAACAACTGGAACAGGGGGTATCCTGTAAGTGGGATATAGTCTAGCTGGGCTGCCTTGTATGACCTCAATGGGAGAGGAAGCACTTAGTCTCACAGGGACTTGAGGTGCCAGAGTGGGGAGATGCCCAGGGAGGACCCCACCCACTCAGAGGAGAAGAGAAGGGGAAATGTGGAAAGGATTATTGGAGGGAGATATAGGGAGGGGGCTGTGAGCAGGATGTAAAGAGAATAAGTAAATATATAAATATATTGAGAGGAGAGAGAGAGAGAGAGAGAGAGAGAGAGAGAGAGAGAGAGAGAGAGAGAGAGAGAGAGAGAGAGGAGAGAGAGAGAGACATAGATATATAGATATATATACTATATTGGAGCATCTTTTGGGTATTTGTCCAGGAGTGGTATAGCTAGGTCTTCTGGTAATACTATGTCCAATTTTCTGAGGAATTGTCAGACTGATTTCCAAAGTGGTTGTACCAGCTTGGAATACCACCAACAGTGGAGGAGTGTTCCTCTTTCTTCACATCCTCAACAGCATCAGCTATCACCTGAGTTTTGAACCTTAGCCATTCTGACTGGTGTGAGGTTGGAATCTCAGGGTTGTTTTGATGACAAGGACACATGCTCCACTATCTTCATAGCAGCCTTATTTATAATAGCCAGAAACTGGAAAGAACCCACATGTCCTTCAACACAGGAATGGATACAGAAAACGTGGTACATTTACATAATGGAGTACTACTCAGCTATTTAAAACGATGAATTCATGAAATTCTTAGGCAAATTGATAGAACTAGAAAATATCATCCTCAGTGAAGTAACCCAGTCACAAAAGAACATGCACTCATGGGTATTAGCTCATAAGCTTTGAATACCCAAGATACAATTTGCAAAACTCATGAAACTCCCCAGGTAGGGTAGTCTCTGGATGGTCCATCATTTTGTCTTAGCTCCAAAGTTTGTCTCTGTAACTCCTTCCATGGGTATTTAGTTCCCTATTCTAAGAAGGGATGAAGTATCCACATGTTGGTCTTCCTTCTTCTTGATTTTCTTGTGTTTTGCAAATTGTATCTTGGGTATTCTAAGTTTCTGGACTAATATCCACTCATCGGTGAGTGCATATCAAGTGACTTCTTTTGTGATTGGGTTACCTCACTCAGGATGATATCCTCCAGATGTATCCATTTGCCCAAGAATTTCATAAGTTCATTGTTTTTAATAGCTGAGTACTACCCTATTGTATAAATATATCACATTTTCTGTATCTATTCCTCTGTTGACGGACAAGTGAGTTCTTTCCAGCTTCTGGCTATTATCAATAAGGCTACTGTGAACATAGTGGAGCATGTGTCCTTATTACCAGTTGGAAAAACTTCTGGGTATATGCCCAGGAGAGGTATTGTTGGATCTTCCGGTAGTACTATGTCCAGTTTTCTGAGTAACCACCAGATGGATTTCCAGAGTGGTTGTACCAGCTTGTAATCCCACCAACAATGGTGGGATGTTCCTCTTTCTCCACATCCTCTCCAGAATCTGCTGTCACCTGAATTTTTGATCTTAGCCATTCTGACTGGTGTGAGGTGGAATCTCAGGATTGTTTTGATTTGAATTTTCCTGATGATTAAGGATGTTGAACATTTTTTCAAGTACTTCTCAGCCTTTCGGTATTCCTCAGGTGAGAATTCTTTGTTTAGCTCTGTGGATGCTTCAGTCCCTCTTAGAAGGAGAAACAAAATACTCAGGAGAGCAAATACAGAGACAAAATGTGGAGCAGAGACTGAAAGAAAGGCCATCTAGAGACTGCCCCACCTGGGGATCCACCCCATATACAGACACCAAACCCAGACACTTTGTGGATGCCAACAAGTGCTTGCTGACAGGAGCCTGACATAGCTGTCTCCTGAAAGGCTGTGCCAGAGCCTGACAAATACAGAGGCAGATGCTCGTAGTCAACTATTGGACTGAGCACAGGGTTTCCAGTGGAGGAGTTAGAGAAAGAACTGAAGGAGCTAAAGGGGTTTGCAACCCCATAGGAGAAACAACAATATCAACCAACCAGACCCCCCAGAGCTCCCAGAGACTAAACCACCAACCAAAGAGTACACATGGAGGGACCTATGGCTCCAGCTTCATATGTAGCAGAGGATGGCCTTATCGAGCATCAATAGGAGGAAAGGCCTCACTGTAGGGGAATGCCAAGGTGGGGAAACAAGAGTGGGTAGCAGAGGGTTACACCCTCACAGAAGAAGTGGAAGGGTGGATATGGAATAGGGGGTTTCTGGGTGGGAGCAGTATCATGGAAAGGAGTGGTATTTGAAATGTAAATAAAGAAAATATCCAATTAAAAATAAAAAATAAAGTTTTAAAAAATTCTCATTTTTAAGACTAGTGATACTCTGAAAATTTATAACCCTCCATACTATGATTATAGCATGAGTTGATAGCAACAATGATTATTCAAAAACATTTTACAATTTTTTATTTTCATGTTTTAATAGGAACTTTGATTACAAGTTGTAAATTACTGTTGTATTTTGAGTTTTGGAGACAGCATGTTACTCTGGCTTCACCCACATTGTCCTATTTCTGTCTTTTTTTTTTCCATTTTTTATTAGGTATTTAGCTCATTTACATTTCCAATGCTATACCAACAGTCCCCCATACCCACCCACCCCCACTCCCCTACCCACCCACTCCCCCTTTTTGGCCCTGGCGTTCACCTGTACTGGGGCATATAAAGTTTGCGTGTCCAATGGGCCTCTCTTTCCAGTGATGGCCGATAGGCCATCTTTTGATACATATGCAGCTAGAGTCAAGAGCTCCGGGGTACTGGTTAGTTCCTAATGTTCCACCTATAGGGTTGCAGATCCCTTTAGCTCCTTGGCTACTTTCTCTAGCTCCTCCATTGGGAGCCCTGTGATCCATCCATTAGCTGACTGTGAGCATCCACTTCTATGTTTGCTAGGCCCCGGCATAGTCTCACAAGAGACAGCTACATCTGGGTCCTTTCAATAAAAACTTGCTAGTGTATGCAATGGTGTCAGCATTTGGATGCTGATAATGGGGTGGATCCCTGGATATGGCAGTCTCTACATGGACCATCCTTTCATCTCAGCTCCAAACTTTGTCTCTGTAACTCCTTCCAAGGGTGTTTTGTTCCCACTTCTAAGGAGGGGCATAGTGTCCACACTTCAGTCTTCATTTTTCTTGAGTTTCATGTGTTTAGGAAATTGTATCTTATATCTTGGGTATCCTAGGTTTGGGGCTAATATCCACTTATCAGTGAGTACATATTGTGTGAGTTCCTTTGTGAATGTGTTACCTCAATCAGGATGATGCCCTCCAGGTCCATCCATTTGGCTAGGAATTTCATAAATTCATTCTTTTTAATAGCTGAGTAGTACTCCATTGTGTAGATGTACCACATTTTCTGTATCCATTCCTCTGTTGAGGGGCATCTGGGTTCTTTCAAGCTTCTGGCTATTATAAATAAGGCTGCTACGAACATAGTGGAGCATGTGTCCTTCTTACCAGTTGGGGCATCTTCTGAATATATGCCCAGGAGAGGTATTGCTGGATCCTCCGGTAGTACTATGTCCAATTTTCTGAGGAACCGCCAGACTAATTTCCAGAGTGGTTGTACAAGCCTGCAATCCCACCAACAATGGAGGAGTGTTCCTCTTTCTCCACATCCTCACCAGCATCTGCTGTCACCTGAATTTTTGATCTTAGCCATTCTGACTGGTGTGAGGTGGAATCTCAGGGTTGTTTTGATTTGCATTTCCCTGATGATTAAGGATGTTGAACATTTTTTCAGGTGCTTCTCTGCCATTCGGTATTCCTCAGGTGAGAATTCTTTGTTCAGTTCTGAGCCCCATTTTTTTTTCCATTTTTTATTAGGTATTTAGCTCATTTACATTTCCAATGCTATACCAAAAGACCCCCTTACCCACCCACCCCCACTCCCCTACCCACCCACTCCCCCCCTTTGGCCCTGGCGTTCCCCTGTACCGGGGCACACAAAGTCTGCGTGTCCAATGGGCCTCTCTTTCCAGTGATGGCCGACTAGGCCATCTTTTGATACATATGCAGCTAGAGTCAAGAGCTCAGGGGTACTGGTTAGTTCATAATGTTGTTCCACCTATAGGGTTGAAGATCCCTTTAGCTCCTTGGGTACTTTCTCTAGCTCCTCCATTGGGAGCCCTGTGATCCATCCATTCGCTGACTGTGAGCATCCACTTCTGTGTTTGCTAGGCCCCGGATAGTCTCACAAGAGACAGCTACATCTGGGTCCTTTCAGTAAAATCTTGCTAGTGTATGCAATGGTGTCAGCATTTGGAAGCTGATTATGGGGTGGATCCCTGGATATGGCAGTCTCTACATGGTCCATCCTTTCATCTCAGCTCCATACTTTGTTTCTGTAACTCCTTCCATGGGTGTTTTGTTCCCACTTCTAAGGAGGGGCATAGTGTCCACACTTCAGTCTTCATTTTTCTTGAGTTTCATGTGTTTAGGAAATTGTATCTTATATCGTGGGTATCCTAGGTTTTGGGCTAGTATCCACTTATCAGTGAGTACATATTGTGTGAGTTCCTTTGTGATTGTGTTACCTCACTCAGGATGATACTCTCCAGGTCCATCCATTTGGCTAGGAATTTCATAAATTCATTCTTTTTAATAGCTGAGTAGTACTCCATTGTGTAGATGTACCACATTTTCTGTATCCATTCCTCTGTTGAGGGGCATCTGGGTTCTTTCCAGTTTCTGGCTATTATAAATAAGGCTGCTATGAACATAGTGGAGCATGTGTCCTTCTTACCAGTTGGGGCTGAGCCCCATTTTTAATGGGGTTATTTGATTTTCTGAAGTCCACCTTCCTGAGTTCTTTATATATGTTGGATATTAGTCCCCTATCTGATTTAGGATAGGTAAAGATCCTTTCCCAATCTGTTGGTGGTCTTTTTGTCTTATTGACGGTGTCTTTTGCCTTGCAGAAACTTTGGAGTTTCATTAGGTCCCATTTGTCAATTCTCGATCTTACAGCACAAGCCATTGCTGTTCTGTTCAGGAATTTTTCCCCTGTGCCCATATCTTCAAGGCTTTTCCCCACTTTCTCCTCTATGAGTTTCAGTGTCTCTGGTTTTATGTGAAGTTCCTTGATCCACTTAGATTTGACCTTAGTACAAGGAGATAAGTATGGATCGATTCCCATTCTTCTACATGATAACAACCAGTTGTGCCAGCACCAATTGTTGAAAATGCTGTCTTTCTTCCACTGGATGGTTTTAGCTCCCTTGTCAAAGATCAAGTGACCATAGGTGTGTGGGTTCATTTCTGGGTCTTCAATTCTATTCCATTGATCTACTTGTCTGTCTCTATACCAGTACCATGCAGTTTTTATCACAATTGCTCTGTAGTAAAGCTTTAGGTCAGGCATGGTAATTCCACCAGAGGTTCTTTTATCCTTGAGAAGACTTTTTGCTATCCTTGGTTTTTTGTTATTCCAGATGAATTTGCAAAATTGCTCCTTCTAATTCGTTGAAGAATTGAGTTGGAATTTTGATGGGGATTGCATTGAATCTGTAGATTGCTTTTGGCAAGATAGCCATTTTTACAATGTTGATCCTGCCAATCCATGAGCATGGGAGATCTTTCCATCTACTGAGATCTTCTTTAATTTCTTTCTTCAGAGACTTGAAGTTTTTATCATACAGATCTTTCACTTCCTTAGTTAGAGTCACGCCAAGATATTTTATATTATTTGTGACTATTGAGAAGGGTGTTGTTTCCCTAATTTCTTTCTCAGCCTGGTTATTCTTTGTATAGAGAAAGGCCATTGACTTGTTTGAGTTTATTTTATATCCAGCTACTTCACCGAAGCTGTTTATCAGGTTTAGGAGTTCTCTGGTAGAATTTTTAGGGTCACTTATATATACTATCATATCATCTGTAAAAAGTGATATTTTGACTTCCTCTTTTCCAATTTTATCCCCTTGATCTCCTTTTGTTGTCGAATTGCTCTGGCTAATACTTCAAGTACTATGTTGAAAAGGTAGGGAGAAAGTGGGCAGCCTTGTCTAGTCCCTGATTTTAGTGGGATTGCTTCCAGCTTCTCTCCATTTACTTTGATGTTGGCTACTGGTTTGCTGTAAATTGCTATTATCATGTTTAGGTATGGGCCTTGAATCCCTGATCTTTCCAACACTTTTATCATGAATGGGTGTTGGATCTTGTCAAATGCTTTTTCTGCATCTAACGAGATGATCATGTGGTTTTTGTCTTTGAGTTGTTTATATAATGGATTACATTGATGGATTTTCGTATATTAAACCATCCCTGCATCCCTGGAATAAAACCTACTTGGTCAGGATGGATGATTGCTTTAATGTGTTCTTGGATTCCGTTAGCGAGAATTTTATTGAGGATTTTTGCATCGATATTCATAAGAGAAATTGGTCTGAAGTTCTCTATCTTTGTTGGGTCTTTCTGTGGTTTAGGTATCAGAGTAATAGTGGCTTCATAAAATGAGTTGGGTAGAGTACCTTCTACTTCTATTTTGTGAAATAGTTTGTGCAGAACTGGAAATAGATCTTCTTTGAAGGTCTGATAGAACTCTGCACTAAACCCGTCTGGTCCTGGGCTTTTTTTGGCTGGGAGACTATTGATGACTGCTTCTATTTCTTTAGGTGATATGGGACTATTTAGATGGTCATCTTGATACTGATTCAACTTTGGTACCTGGTATCTGTCCAGAAATTTGTCCATTTCGTCCAGGTTTTCCAGTTTTGTTGAGTATAGCCTTTTGTAGAAGGATCTGATGGTGTTTTGGATTTCTTCAGGATCTGTTGTTATGTCTCCCTTTTCATTTCTGATTTTGTTAATTAGGATTTTGTCCCTGTGCCCTTTAGTGAGTCTAGCTAAGGGTTTATCTATCTTGTTGATTTTTTCAAAGAACCAACTCCTTGTTTGGTTAATTCTTTGAATAGTTCTTCTTGTTTCCACTTGGTTGATTTCACCCCTGAGTTTGATTATTTCCTGCCATCTACTCCTCTTGGGTGAATTTGCTTCCTTTTTTTCTAGAGCTTTTAGATGTGTTGTCAAGCTGCTAGTTTGTGCTCTCTCCCGTTTCTTCTTGGAGGCACTCAGAGCTATGAGTTTCCCTCTTAGAAATGCTTTCATTGTGTCCCATAGGTTTGGGTACGTTGTGGCTTCATTTTCATTAAACTCTAAAAAGTCTTTAATTTCTTTCTTTATTCCTTCCTTGACCAAGGTATCATTGAGAAGAGTGTTGTTCAGTTTCCACGTGAATGTTGGCTTTCCATTATTTATGTTGTTATTGAAGATCAGTCTTAGGCCATGGTGGTCTGATAGGATACATGGGACAATTTCAATATTTTTGTATCTATTGAGGCCTGTTTTGTGACCAATTATATGGTCAATTTTGGAGAAGGTCCCGTGAGGTGCTGAGAAGAAGGTATATCCTTTTGTTTTAGGATAAAATGTTCTGTAGATATCTGTCAGGTCCATTTGTTTCATAACTTCTGTTAGTTTTACTGTGTCCCTGTTTAGTTTCTGTTTCCACGATCTGTCCATTGATGAAAGTGGTGTGTTGAAGTCTCCCACTATTATTGTGTAAGGTGCAACGTGTGCTTTGAGCTTTACCAAAGTGTCTTTAATGAATGTGGCTGCCCTTGCATTTGGAGCGTAGATATTCAGAATTGTGAGTTTCTCTTGGAGGATTTTACCTTTGATGAGTATGAAGTGTCCCTCCTTGTCTTTTTTGATAACTTTGGGTTGGAAGTCTATTTTATCGGATATTAAAATGGCTACTCCAGCTTGTTTCTTCAGACCATTTGCTTGGAAAATTGTTTTCCAGCCTTTCACTCTGAGGTAGTGTCTGTCTTTTTCCCTGAGATGGGTTTCCTGTAAGCAGCAGAATGTTGGGTCCTGTTTGTGTAGCCAGTCTGTTAGTCTATGGCTTTTTATTGGGGAGTTGAGACCATTGATATTAAGAGATATTAAGGAAAAGTAATTGTTGCTTCCTGTTGTTTTTGTTGATATAGTTGGCATTTTGTTCTTGTGGCTGTCTTCTTTTATTTTTGTTGAGGGATTATCTTCTTGTTTTTTCTAGGGCGTGGTTCCCGTCCTTGTATTGGTTTTTTTCTGTTATTATCCTTTGAAGGGCTGGATTCGTGGAGAGATAATGGGTGAATTTAGTTTTGTCGTGGAATACTTTGGTTTCTCCATCTATGGTAATTGATAGTTTGGCTGGGTATAGTAGCCTGGGCTGGAATTTGTGTTCTCTTAGTGTCTGTATAACATCTGTCCAGGCTCTTCTGGCTTTCATAGTCTCTGGTGAAAGATCTGGTGTAATTCTTATAGGCTTGCCTTTATATGTTACTTGACCTTTTTCCCTTACTGCTTTTAGTATTCTATCTTTATTTAGTGCATTTGTTGTTCTGATTATTATGTGTCGGGAGGAATTTCTTTTCTGGTCCAGTCTATTTGGAGTTCTGTAGGCTTCTTGTATGTTCATGGGTATCTCTTTCTTTAGATTGGGAAGTTTTCTTCAATAATCTTGTTGAAGATGTTTGCTGGTCCTTTGAGTTGAAAATCTTCATTCTCATCCACTCCTATTATCCGTAGGTTCGGTCTTCTCATTGTGTCCTGGATTTCCTGGATGTTTTGAGTTAGGATCTTTTTGCATTTTCCATTTTCTTTGATTGTTGTGCCGATGTTCTCTATGGAATCTTCTGCACCTGAGATTCTCTCTTCCATTTCTTGTATTCTGTTGCTGATGCTCGCATCTATGGTTCCAGATTTCTTTCCTAGTGTTTCTATCTCCACTGTTGCCTCACTTTGGGTTTTCTTTATTGTGTCTACTTCCCTTTTTAGGTCTTGGATGGTTTTATTCAATTCCATCACCTGTTTGTTTGTGTTTTCCTGCAATTCTTTAAGGGATTTTTGTGTTTCCTCTTTAATGTCTTCTACTTGTTTAGCAGTGTTCTCCTGTATTTCTTTAAGTGAGTTATTTAAGTCCTTCTTGATGTCCTCTACCATCTTCATGAGATATGCTTTTAAATCCAGGTCTAGCTTTTCAGGTGTGTTGGGGTGCCCTGGACTGGGCGAAGTGGGAGTGCTGGGTTCTCATGATGGTGAGTAGTCCTGGTTTCTGTTAGTAAGATTCTTACATTTACCTTTCGCCATCTGGTAATCTCTGGAGTTAGTTGTTATAGTTGTCTCTGTTTAGAGATTGTTCCTCTGGTGATTTTGTTACACTATATCAGCAGACCAGGGAGACTAGCTCTCTTCCCTGAGTTTCAGTGGTCAGAGCAGTCTCTGCAGGCAAGCTCTCCTCTTTCAGGGAGGTGCACAGTTATCTGGTGTTTGGACCTCCTCCTGGCCGAAGATGAAGGCCCAAAACAGGATCTTTCCCAGAAGCTGTGTTGCTTTGGCCTGCAGACTGCCCGCTGCGGAGTCCCAGGATCAAGGTGGCCCCCACAGAACGTGAAGCAGAAGCCTCCCGGGCTGTGCGGACAGTGCGGACACCTGTGCTCTGACCAGGAAGGTGGCAGGTTGTCTGGAGCCGAAAATGGCGCCGCCTCAGAGGCTCTGTGGCTCTTGCCTGTCCCAGAAGTTGCTGGCCTCTGTGTTCCACACTCTCACCTGCAGACCGCAGGCCGCGGGGTCTCAGAACCAAGGTGACCCCCGCGGAACGTGAGACAGAAGCCTCCCAGGCTGTGCGGACACCTGTGCTCTGACCAGGAAGGTGGCAGGTTGTCTGTAGCCGAAAATGGCACCGCCTCAGAGGCTCTGTGGCTCTCGCCCATTCCAGAAGCTGCTGGCCTCTGTGTTCCACACTCTCACCCGCAGACTGCCCGCCACAGAGTCCCGGAACCAAGGTGGCCCCACGGAACGTGAGGCAGAAGCCTCTCGGGCCGAGTGGACCCCTGTGCTCTCACCAGGAAGGTGGCCAGTTGTCTGGAGCCGGAAATCAACATTTTACAATTTTAAAAATGATTTCTAACTATTCACAATGTATTATGAATTTATTATCTTTTTATTTGATATGAAAATAGTTTTCCATACAATGTATTCTCATTAAAATTTCACCTTCCCCAGATCCTCTCAAATCTTCCCCAGTTTCCACCCACCAGATCCATACATTTTACCTCTCTGATTAGAACACAAACAAGCATATAATGATAATATGTAAAATAAAAACAAAAAAAGAAACAAGCAGAAATTTGTCAAAAATACATATATATACAGAAACACACACATTCACTTACACATAATTCCTGTAGAAACACAAAACCAGGAATTAATGTTTACACACACACACACACACACACACACACACACACACACACACACAGGACCTATAAGGTTTTTATTTAAAAGCAGACAATCTAAAAAGCTCTGACAAACATTATGAGACAAAGAACCACCAAAAATGTCATTGAATTCATTTTGTGTTGGCAATTTACTGCTGAACATGAGATCTGTCCTTATGAGTGGGTTATATACCTAGTGAGATTCTCTTAGAGAAAAAGAACTTTTCATTTGTGAGATATTACCAACTGGAGATAGCTTCTGGATTAAGGATGAGTGCTTTTGTCCATTTCCCCTCTCAGTGCTGAGATTCCATCTGGCCCAACATTGTTACAGGTACTGTGCATGCTACCGCAGTCTGTGTAAATTCATGTGTGTATCAGTCCTACTGTGTTTAGAAGGCCTTGTTTCCTTGCTCTCCTGTTCTCATTTTAAAACTTCATCACAAATAAAGTCAAACACCTTTTTTTTGTGGCCCTCAATTTGAAGTCTCTGCCTATATTTCTTCAGACAGCATCATGTAGTACGTACTTTTCTAGGACTTTCTTAGGCTTTGCATTTATAAAATGTGTATATATGCCTTTATAAATGCATACGGACTCACTTTCTTTTCATTGTTCTATAGGTATTATGAGAATTTATTCAGGGTTCAAACAGGAAGACAAACTGCTGTAATGAGTAAGACAAGACAATCTACTGAAGAAATTATGTAATAGTTTGAGAAGATTTATGAGGACAAAAGAAAATTATAAAGAAAGCCAGGACCAGTGTTATTTCACCGATAATGCTCTGAGGATATCTATAATCAACAGTCAAATTTATAACTCCTTAACAGGATGAGACAATAGGAGGTGTAAATAGGAGAATACACCAGCTATTTCTACAGGTTATAATGGACTTCTTTATCTTCTATTGGAGAGCACATAGCCCTGGGGTGTAGTGCTATAATTCCCTTTGTGAGTAAACTATGTCACATCTGTATACTAATGAATTTTGTGTTATGTTTCATTTGGTATAAAATATGTCCCCTAGTCAAACAAGACTGTGCAAGTTCTTGTGTGTGGCTTGAATGAAGCATTCTATGAACTCACATATTCTTAAGCTAGCAGACATGTAGAGACTATCTCACTCATAGTTGAATCTGTAAAGTAGGAAAGATTGAATGATCTACAATAAATGATTGCTCACAGCTACTAGATTTACCTAATTTTCAACACACAAAACTGTCCCAGGAATGTTGTAACCTCATTCTAGATGCAAAGCTAGCAGCACTAGAATTCCATAAGGAAAAATAAACATGAGATGGAGACCAAAGATAGTTAATATTGTGTCTCTCAATGCCTCCAATTTCAATGGTGGGGTTGATGGCTAGCCTCCATAGTGTCAGGATGAGTTAGCATATACAATGTGTTTATAGGGTACCTAAGTACATACACTGTACCTACTGATAAAAAATGCTATCACTTCACTTGCATCTCTATAATATCATGCAAATATTTTGTGCCAAATTCTGACATTGAAATATAAAATGAAAAAATAATATGAGAAAACAGTAAAAAAAGAAAAAACATGAATAAATTTATAAATTTGACTGTCATAAGGTTAACTGGACAGTTTATATTTGTGTGTATCAAGTGTGTATGGTTGCAGACACTAAACACTTTGAATAACATCACAGACAATCAAAAGAGTGGCTACAGTGTATGCACTGTACAGAAAATAGAAAATATGACCCAGATGAATGTCAATTTGTATATTTTACATGAAGTGCTGCCAGTAAGCCCTGTGTGTGTGGAATTTACGTTCCCAGAGAGAGACAGAAAGACAGACAGACTGAGACAAGAAGGGAAAACATGTTTCTCTTTCTTTTTTAGGCTTTAAAGAACTTTTCCATCTTCCATACAATTCAAAGTGTACTTCACACACACACAAAAATATTCTTTGAGAATTGAATTCTGCAATATTATAATCTTTGTTTGATAAATATAAATTTCATTCCTCATTGTCAGGACAAATTTAAATCTCTCCTCATAGAAGACAAGTCACTGAACTATCAGTGTAGGTAGACAAATCCTACCAGGGAAAGTGATTGTCACTAAACTTGATCAGCAATGTACTGTGTTCAGTGATGAATGTTCACACTGCAGTCACTTAGGAGATCTTCCCATATTTTAATAGCTGTCTGCAAACTCTTTTCATAGCTGTCTTCATATCTTGATTCCTCAGTGTGTAGATCACAGGGTTCAGAAAAGGAGTACCAACAGCATCAAATATAGCCAGGTACTTATCCAGGTGTGTGGAGGGGGAAGGCCATGTATAGACAAATATCAAAGGACCAAAGAACAGGACCACAACAGAGATATGAGCAGAAAGTGTGGACAAAGCTTTGGAGGAACCACTTGAGGAATGTTTCTGGACAGTGACTATTATGACAATGTAAGATATGACTAGTATGAAGAAGGAGCCTACAGAGATGAAGCCACTATTGGCTGAAACCATTAATTCTAATTGGTTGGTATCTACACAAGCAAGTCTGATGAACCGAGGAAGGTCACAGTAAAAGCTGTCCAAAATATTTGGTCCACAGAATGGTAAATTTACTATGTAAACAAATTGAACCAGAGAATGCATAAGGCCAACCACCCAGGCAGACACTAAGATGAAAATGCACATTTTTGCATTCATAATGGTCAGATAATGGAGAGGCTTGCATATGGCTACATATCTATCATATGCCATGCCTATGAGCAGCACCACCTCCACACCACCAATGACATGGATGAAAAAGATTTGAGTGATACAACCTCTAAAGGAGATGACTTTGTGCTTTCTGAACAGGTCATAAATCATCTTGGGACAAGTGACACATGAAACACCTAAATCAATGAAGGAAAGATTGGCCAACAGGAAGTACATGAGAGAATGTAAGTGGGGGTCAGAAGCCACTGTGAAAATGATGAGGGAGTTTCCCATCATGCTAGCCATATAAAACACCGAAGCAAACACAAAGAGAAGCACTTGCATCTTCCAGGAGTTGGTGAGTCCCACGAACATAAATTCTGACACAACAGAGCGATTTGTTCCTTCCATTGCTGCTGTTGTCAGTGCTACCTGAAGAACAGTGCTACAAGGAAGCTGAAAGATACAATAATTATGTTAATAGTCCACAAAAAGATAGAACTCAAGGTTATGAAAATCTTTTTTGATTCATCAATAAACCTTTATCATAAAGATGAATAGATATATGAGCAAGTGTTTACATGGGATATTTATCAGGGGACTGCAAATTACAAATACTCTGAGATACTATTTTATACTTGTTAAAAGAGCTATAATGAAAGATTCAAAAATAAAAGATTTGGGTTGTGTCTTTTAAAAGAGAACCTTGGACAGAGTTGGGAACATAAATAAGTAAAATAATTTAAGAAAGCATATATTCATCTCCATAATAATTTTAAAATAAAGTCTTCATATGTAACTACTGCCTTCCAATGTATAGGGCCCTGGATTTCATCCCTGTCGAGGGAAAGAAGGAAGGAGGGAGGGAAGGAAGGAAGGAAGGAAGGAAGAAAGAAAGAAAGAAAGAAAGAAAGAAAGAAAGAAAGAAAGAAAGAAAGAAAGAAAGGGGAGAGGAACAAATAGAAAATGGGGAAATAAAAATAATTATAGAGAGAAAAGAAAGATGGAAAACTGGAAAGATGAAATGGGAGAGAGAAAGATACAGAAAAAGAGAAACATCATAATTGTTCCTTTATGGATGAGTGGACAATAAACACAAATACACAGACATACACACACATACACACACAAACAAAAACACACACACAAAGTATACATACAATGAACTATTCCATAGCCTTTAAAAGAAGGGAAATTTATGTCTCATAATAATATTAATAAACCTGGGAGTTGCTGTGCTAAGTGAAATGGAGACATGAGAAGACAAATGCTGGAAGGCCGTCTGTACATATAAAATCTGAAGAAGTCAGACTTATAAAAGCAAAGAATATGATGGTGTGACAAGCAAAAATGATGCGTGGAATAGACATGAAGCAAGATGATAACTGCTAAAAAAATTTCAAAAGCACCACTGACATGGTGGTTGCTTTCTGAAGACCTATGGTATCATGGTGATTGTGGACAATGATAATAGTGAGTTTTAGAAATTGATGAGAGGCTATTATCAATGTTCTCACACACAATAACTATGTGAGGTAAGCATGTTCATTAGTTTAATATATATGTAATATATAATATAACTTCATATAGATTGCTATATATTTTATGTAACTTAATATATTATATAATCATACTGTACACCAAAAATACACACTATTTATTTGTTAATTGTTCCAATATGAAATCAAAATGGGAAAATGCCTATTATGCCCATAGAATTTTATGTACAGACCATACAGTAAAGCTTGTAGCAGTCATGTAGTGTTCTGTTCCACGTGTGGATTACAGGGATGGCCTTCATTATAGAAAACAATTCAATTTCTGGTTGTACATTCCACCTAAATATTTTTTCTATAAAATATGATGCACAGGTGAGAATCACTGCCTTGGAGAGCTCACCTCATGAACAGAAAAGTTAATCCTCTGAAGGTATCAATGCTGTATTAGACAGCATTTTGTTCAAATCTGAAATAAAGAATTTATCACATTATGTTTTAGCTTACTTCTCATTAGAGAATAAACAGGACCATGGACAACAAATGGGCTTTCAATTCAGAAAAACACAATAAAGCCATTGCTCAGCCACTAGCAATTTATTAGTGATATAGTTTATTAATCTAGTGTATAAATTTTTAAATGACAGTTTATGTTATATTTTAAACATAACAAGTATTCAAAACCATGAATTCAGTATCTAGGTGTTCTATGTGAGATAATTAATCATTGATGCTAATGATTTCTACTTTTTCCATCATACTGTGAACTTATTTCATGAATATGTGAAATAAATAAATGAATGAAAAGGAGAAACAGAAAACATGAAATTCTATTTCTGAAAGACATTTCATAATATTAATTCTCCCCTTCTAATAAAAGATTTTTCTTTTATTAGATTCAACTAAATTCAACTCCAATAGATTTAAGGATTACAGCTGTATCTTGAGTAATCCATCCTAAAACTCAAAATCACACCATAATGTATATAAATATTTGCTGAAACATAGAAAAAGATGTGTTTTGGTTATTCCAAATACAAATGAAAATATTCATAATTATAGTTTTAAAACCAAGAAAGGAAACTGTGCAGAGTTTTAAAGTGACAGAGAAAATAGATGTCAAATGATCATAAAAGTAAAGAAAAAGACAATGATGGTAAATTGAAAATTTGAAAAGTATGGGTTGTCCTGGAGGAGAAAAGTTTAAGTAAAAGACAATTTATTTAATTTTCTTTCCTTTTGGCAATCCTTTTAAAACTGCATAGTTTTAACATATCACAGCGCTTCAAGCATCTTTAAAGCGCTAAAGCTATGGCATTGTCAATGAACCTGTATCCACTTTGACTTTGTCTTTTGGACAGCCAATCTTTATCATGTTGGTAAAACCCCATGACTGTTTTTAGATTTAGAACAGAACAATTTGTAGCTATACCAAAATATTATAGAATTTAGAAGCAGATAAAATTTGAGACATGATAGGCTTAGATTCACTTCACTTAGGCAAACTAGTATCTGAAAATAAGTCCAAAGGAAGACTCACATAGATGTCTGTAATTAGAGTGAAGGATATGAGGTTGATTTACCTATAAGCTACAAACACCCACATAGGAAAATCACAGAACAGGATATTTAAATCATCTTCTCTTACACTTGGTTGGGTCTTAAAATCATTCTTGTTCTTCATATAACGTACATCTATTTACAACTATTGGAATACCCACAATGCAAAGGGCCAGACTTAAGTCTTTGATTTATGTCATGAGCAGTCCTCCTCATTTGTAAGTTTATATAGCCCTAAGTCTGCCCTATGAGAATCCTCCAAGACAGATTTCTAATACCTGCTTCTTAAAGGAAATATTTGTTAGTGAGATTTCTAATACAGAGTCATAAGTTTAGTACCCTACAGTCATCTGCTAGGTTTGAGCAAAGCTCCCATCAGAACCATCACGTATGCATATCTCTTCCTGTTTTGATTAATATTATAAATTCATTATTCTCTCAAGACAAACTCTGGACTTTTACTTCTCAATTTGTCATAAAAGCTTCTTTATAACCCAAAATAACCCAAGTTCTTCTAATTTAACTACAACTCCTGCTTTTATTGATTGTTGAAGAAAACATAAATAACTCTACATCCAAATAACTACTTATGAGCATGGATGAAACAAAGGGGTCTTATAGACTTCGAAATAGTTTTTGAAGAGCATTTAATTACTCTGATTCTAATTCTCATTCTCATGTCTGTCACCCTAGAAAACTAAAATTTCCATTTACTAAAACTCTTTAACTGATTATGTACAACTCAGAAACAAAATTAGTGCATGAACTTATTATAAACCACAGGAGATAGAGTTGGAGGGATAGCTCAATGACTACAAGCAATTACTGCTCTTGCAGAGGAAACAGATTTGACTTATCAGTACCCTTGTGACAGTTCACATCTTTCTGTAACTCCAGTTCCAGAGGATCTAATGCATTCTCCTGGCCTCCTCAGCAACTGCTTCCAAGAAGTGTACATACATATATACAAGCAAAAATATACAAATAAAATAAAATAATTGAATTTTTTTAAAACAGTAGAAAATGTGAGAAATAAATCTAATTTTTGATTTGTAAGTATTATTCTGTTTTCATATTATCTGCATCATATTGTAAAATTGCTAATTATTAGAAAAATTTATACCTAGAAATATATATATATATTATTGCAAAGTTGCTCAATGTTTTCCAGTGGCTTTCATAATTTTTTTGAATACAATGCTATTCTAGCTCAAAGCCAAATCCAATTAACTTTTTGCTATATATCAGAAAATTTTTACAGTTACTTTTCTGTGCTATTCAATTACTTTTTCAGCATGATAGCTATTTTTGCTTAGATAAACACAAGCATTTGGGGTATAATTCTCATGGCATTTTCAAAACAAAAATATCTGCACATAAAGCCATACTTCTCATTTTTTAACATCTCTGTACATTTTACCTGCATAATGAGAAAACATCTTCACAGACTGGTTTTCCTGATTTCTTTAGCCTAAAATACCTAATAATAACCTAACATAAAATATATGAAGCTAATTAGACCAGTGAGCAAACCTCAAGAGACCAGTGAGCAAAAGATTCTGAAAAAAAATAAGTAGTTCTAAATATGCTCATAATTCACACTTTCTCCCTTGAGAGCTGTTTGTTTTGTCCAGTTCAACTAAAGGATTTCAGATGTCATGAAACAACATTAAAACAGAAAAGTGAAAATTTTTATATCATTGTATTATTGTGTTGTAAATATTGATAACTAGTCATTGTAATTAGTACCTAAAATAGATAATTAGCTCAAATCCTGATATAAACAGTCATTTAATAACTTGAGTATGTTTTAAGAAGAAATATTTATGAAGTTTCCACTTTCATATACTGTATAATTATGACTTTGTATATATATTTAGATGTATAGAAGTTCACAGAAAATATGAAATGTAAACATGAATAAAATAACTAAAACATCTATCATAAAAAGGGGTGAAGAGCAGAAACAAAACAAGAGTGTCTATTCTCTCCACTCCAATTCAGTATAATTCTTGAAGTCTTAGCTAGTTCAATAACACAAAAGAAAAGAAAAAAGGGAAGGAGGGTGGAAGAGAGGAAAGAAGGAAGAAAGGAAGGAATAGAAAAAGAAGTCAAGGGGCTGGTGAGATGGCTCAGTGGGTAAGAGCACCTGACTGCTCTTCCAGGCTGCTCTTCCGAAGGTCCGGAGTTCAAATCCCAGCAACCACATGGTGGCTCACAACCATCCGTAACAAGATCTGACTCCCTCTTCTGGAGTGTCTGAAGACAGCTACAGTGTACTTACATATAAATAAATAAATCTTTATTTAAAAAAAAGAAAAGAAAAAAAGTCAAAGTATTAAGGTAGCCCTACTTGTAAATAACATGATTCAGTGCATAAGAGACCTTAAGGACTCCGCTGAAAAAAACTCTTAGAACAAATAAATACTTTTAGCAAAGTAGAAACATACAAAATTAACATACAAAAAATCAGAACCAATAACAAAAAATACTGCAAAAGAAATTCAGAAAAACAATTATACTAGTAGCCAAAGAAAGGAGGGAAGGAAGAAGAAAGACAAAGAGAGAGAAAAGGGGGGAGGAAGGAAAGGAAGGGATGGAGGGAGAAGGAAGGAAGGAAGGAAGGAAGGAAGGAAGGAAGGAAGGAAGGAGAGAGAGAGAGAGAGAGAGAGAGAGAGAGAGAGAGAGAGAGAGAGAATGAAAAATATCTGGCAATGGATGGGAAGGACCATGGAAATGAATAACTTCTACAACAATAACAAAAAAAATAAATAAAGAGATTTAGGAATATATGAGAAGATAGAAAGAGTACTCATTCCCATGGTTTAGAAGGATCACTGTGAAAATGGATATTGTACCAAAATTAATCTACAGATTTGATGAAATCCCCAGCAAACACTAGACCATTTTTTATCGACATAGAAAAAAACAATCACACATTTTATATGAAGGCACAAAAGATCTAGGATAACCAAAGTAAATACTGAAGAAAAAGTATCACTAGACAGATTTCAAATTATGCCATAGAGCTATGAGTAGTGTGTGGGTATAGCATCATGATACTGGGAAAAACAAAAAACATAGATCAACAGAATAGAGAATAGAATACCCAAACATAACTGCATAACCACAGATGTCTGAACTTTGACAAGGACACCAAAAAAGAACGCTGTGAGACTTGGAGAAATGATGCAATGGATAAGAATATTTGGTGTTCTTGCAAAGAAACTATTCAACAAATGGTGTTAGAAACCCTGAATTTTTCAACATGAAGAAAAATTAAATGAGAGCCTTACCAAAAGGTAAACAAAACTCAACTCCAGGTGGATAGATGACCTCAACATAAGATTTGATACCCAGTAATTGTTAGTAGAAAGAACACATAAAGTGACAGGCACAGATAAGAACTTTCTAAATAGGATCCCTTGTAATACAGACACAGAAGCCAATAGTTGAGAAATATGATCTTATCAAAGTAAAAACTTTTGTGAAACAAAGGAAACAATCAAGTGAAGAAACAGCCCCCATAAGCATAAAAATGTTATCCTGCTGTACATCTGACAGCAGACTATTATCTAGAGTATACTCAAAGAATTCAAAGACAGCCCAATGGAAATATCAGCTGTGAGGATTGGAGAAATGACACAATGGATAAGAATATTTGGTGTTCTTGCAAAGAACCCAAGTTCAATTACCATGACCACATGGTAAGAACTACCTGTAACTTCAATTTTATGGGATCCAACACAATCTTCTGGACTCTGAAGACACTAAGAATACACACAGTCCACACACTCACATGCAGACAAGATTCATGCACATATATTAACTTTTTTAAAATAAAATAAAAGCACTACTTCCAGGGACACAGGTGGGCTGACTGCAGGTCTTTGCCTCTCCTTCTGCTCCTCCATCCAAACCTCCGTTCTCATCTCCAGCTCTGTTGCAGAACACCTGATGTATTCCTTTACTGTCTGACTCCATCCCCAACAGATCACGAAGACTGTGCCCTCCAAACTTTCTTCTCACAACTCATCCTAGTATCCCAGCCTCCAATGTCATCAAAAATTCCCTGGGAATACATCAGCTAAGCAGGCCACACAAACAAGTAAGCTACTAAAGATCTTTACCAGTCCCCCCCCCCATCTCCCCAGCCACCTCCTTAGTTCTACAACAGAACACCTTCTGCAGCATTCTTTTGCCACTACCCCATATTTCCAGTTGATCCTACAGACCTTCCCTTCCTACCCTCCCTCTCCCAACTCCATTATCCCAACCCCCAACTTCAGCAGGTACTATAGCAGACCACTCTTGACCCTCTGCTCCCATTCCAAGGAAGCTAAATAGCCATGCCTAGCAGAATATTCTGCTTCTTCACTCCTATGAACCTTTCCGTTCATAGAGTGGGAGCCTACGTGTGGGCTCCCCATATCAAGAAACACATTTTACTTGGAAGCTCACACACATCCATCAACTCCACAGAAAATTTTTTACAAGGCAGGACATAGCCACTACACTTTCCTAAAATACGAACAGGAAACAGAAAACACCATCCGAGAAAAACAAACCAGTTAGTTATCAGCACCGACAACTAATATCTTACCAATTCCAGAAGCCTAGACCCCAGTATAAAAACCACAATAACAGCCAGAAAAATATGCTTCCACTAGAGCCCAGCAATTCTACTAGATCAGGCTCTGAATATCCCAACATAACTGAGATACGAGGAAAAGACCTTAAATCTAACTGTATGAACATGAAGAGAGTGGACTGGAAGTTTTGTAGGGGGAACCAGAGGGTGTAAGAGGCCTGTGGGTAAATGGTCTATCTGGTGTTCTGGTAGTTCTGGTAGTTCTGGTGTTCTGTGGTCTCTAGTCCAACAAGGAGTGTCTTCCTGAGTTTGGGTCTGGGATATAAAGAAGAAAAGGGGAGGGGAACTATGGATGAGATGGGCAGCCTACCTGGTCTTCTGGCAGGTCTTTCCTTGTCATTGGGCTTGGGGTTCTTATCCAAGTGACCTAAGAAAGTAAGAGATGTCTATGAGCATCTAGCCTACCTTATCTTCTAGGTGTGGCTTTTTTCCATCTCTTTTATTCTAGTAATGACGCCTGCCTCTGAAGTCCATGTTCAAATTCCTAATTCCAGATTGCCCCAGTTTGTGTTTCTTTATTGCTTCTATTTCCATTTTCAGATCTTCAATAGTTTGGTTCATTTCTGTCAACTGGTTTTTTCTTGATTTTCTTTAAGTGATTTCCTCCAATTGTTTGTGCTTTTCTGAATTTCTTTAGTGAATTTATTCATTTCCACATTGAAAACCTCTATCATCTTCATATATTTGGTTTTGAGGTCTTTTCCTTGTGCTTCAGTTATGTTGGGATATTTCAACCTTGCTGTGGTATCATAGCTCTGCTCTAATGGAGACCTGTTGCCACAACTGATACTGATTGTGTTCTTATGCTGGTGTCTATGCATCAGAGTTTGTGATGCTTACAGGTTTAAGTGGTAATTTCTGGGTTAGGCTTTCTTTAGTGGCTGTTTTGTTCTTTGGTTTCTGTTTTCTCTATGGATTTTTGCCACGTGATGGCTGTGTGTTGCCTGTTTTACTTGCCTGATCAGAAGATGTGCTCACAGGAAATTCCTGCTAGTGTTAGAGGCTGAGATGCAGCCATGAAGGGGAAGAGGTAAGTTAGAAGGGATAGTCTGTGGGATCCACAGGAGATGTGGGTAGGGAAGAAGGGAAGCTGCAGCTGGTGATCTGTTGCATCATTAGGGATGAGATTGAGGGGAACAAAGAGAGAGAGGAGAAGATCTGAATGCAGCCTACCTGGTTTTCTAGCAGACTTCAATGTGTTCCTGTATCCTCCAATAGAAGGATAATATCCAAAATATAAATAACTCAAGACGCTAACCTCCAAACAATCAAACAACCCAATCAAAAAATGGAATATAGAACTAAACAGAGAGTTCACAAAAGAGGAATCTCGAATGATCGAGAAGCACTTAAAGAAATGTTCACAGTCCTTAGTCATCAAGGAAATGCATATCAAAAGAAGATTCCACCTTACATCAATCAGAATAGCTAAGATCAAAAACTCAGGTGACAGCACATGCTAGCAAGGTATGGAGAAAGAAATGCTCTTTCAGGTCTGTAAAAACTTGTGTTGGAATTTTGATGTCAATTGCATTCAACCATCAACCCATGAGCATAGGAGATCTTTCTAAATTCTGATATCTTTTTCAACGTTCTTCAAAGATTTGAAGTTTTTGTCATAAAGGTCTTTCACTTGCTTGGCTAGAGTTACACCAAAATATTTTACATTATTTGTGTCTATTATGAATGGTGTTATTTTCCTAATTTCTTTCTCAATCTATTTATTATTTGTATAATGGAGAGGTACTGATTTTTTTAAGTTAATTTTCTATCCAGTCACTTTGCTAAAGATTTTTATCAGCTAGAGGAGCTCTCTGATAGAATTTTGTGGGTCACTTACGTATAACAGTCTATCTTCTGTGAATAGTGATACTTTGACTTCTTCCTTCCCATTTCATATCCCCTTAATCCCTTTTTGTTGTCATATTGTCTGGCTAAAACTTCAACTCTATTGAAAAGGTATGGGCATCCTTATTGTAGCCTTGATTTTAGTGAAATTCCTTTAAGATTCTCTCCATTTAATTTGATGTTGACTATTGGCTTGCCATATATATCACCATTATTGTGTTTAGGTATGCACCTTGTATCCCTGATCTCTGCAAGACTTTTAACATTAAGGTGTGTTGAATTTTGTAAAGGCTTTTTCAGCATCTAAAGAGATGATATGTGGGGTTTATTTCTTTATTTATATGGTGAATTATATTGATATATATGATGGATTTTGATTGAGCCATCCCTACATCCCAGGATGAAATCTACTTGATCATGGTGGGTGGTATTTTGATGTGTTTTTGGATTCTGTTTGCTAGTATTTTATTGAGCATTTTTGCATCTATGTTCACAAAGGAAATTGATCTTAAATTCGCTTTGTTGAGTCTTTTTGTGGTTTAGGTATCAGTGTGACTGATGCCTAACAAAATGAGTTTGGCAATGTTCTTTCTGTTTCTATTTTGCTGAATAATTTGAGGATTATTTGTATTATCTCTTCTTTGAACATTTGGTAAAATTCAGTGTTAAAACCTTCTGGCCTTGGGCTTTGAGAGGTGGTGGACTTTTAATGACTGCTTCTATTTCCTAAGGGGATATAGGACTATTTAAATTATTTACCTGATCCTGAATTAATTTTAGTAAGTGGTATCTATCAATAAAATCATCCATTTTGTTTAGACTTTCCAATTTGAGGGAGTACAGGCTTTTGATATAAGACCTGATGATTCATTGATTCATTGCTTTTTCTTGGTGTCTGTTGTTATGTCCCCAATTTTATTTCTGATTTTCTTATTTTTAATAATGTCTCTCTGCCTTTTAGTTAGTTTGGCTAAGGGTTTGTCTATCTTGTTGATATTCTCATTAGCCTTTTGATTTTGATTATTTCCTGTCATCTCCTCCTGAGTATGTTTGCTTCTTTTTGTTCTAGAGCCTTCAGATGTGCTATTAAGTCACTAATATGAGATCTCTCCAATTTTTTCTGAAGGCACTTAGTGCTATAAATTTTCCTCTTAACACTAGTTCCATTGTGCCACATAAGTTTGAGTATGTCTTACCTTCGTTTACAGTGAATTCTAGAAAATCTTGAAATTCTTTCTTATTTCTTTCCTGACACAGTGATCATTAAGTAGAGAGTTCAAGTTCCCTAAGTTTGTAGGCTTTCTATTCTTTCTGTTGTTGTTGAAGTCCAGCTTTAATCCATGGTGGTCTGATAAGACTCATAGAGTTAATTTAATTTTCTTGTATCTGTTGAGGCTTGTTTGTGACCCACTATATGGTCAGTTTTGGAGAAGGTTCCATGAGGTGCTGAGAAAAAGATAGATTCTTTTGTGTTTGAGTGAAATGTTCTGTAGGCATCTGTTAGGTCCACTTGGTTCATAACCTCTGTTATTTTTATTATTTCCCTGCTGAGATTCTGTCTCGATGATCTGTGCATTAGTGAAAGTGGGGTGTTGAAGTTTCCCACTATTAATATTTGTGTGATTTAACCTTTAGTAATGTTTCTTTTACAAATGTCAGTGCCCTTGTACTTGGGGCATAGATTTTTACAATTGAGATACCAT
Source organism: Mus musculus (assembly GCF_000001635.26). Classification (NCBI taxonomy): domain Eukaryota; kingdom Metazoa; phylum Chordata; class Mammalia; order Rodentia; family Muridae; genus Mus; species Mus musculus. The sequence goes on from NC_000068.7 coordinate 112,103,547, forward strand.
CTTGATGAATTTTTTTCTTTGATGAGTATGAAGTGTTCTTCCCAACCCTTTTGATTAATTTTTGTTGAAAGTTTATTTTAATAGATATTAGAATGGTTATTTCAGTTTTATTCTTGGTTCCTTTTTCTTAAAAACATTTCTCCTTTACTCTAAGGTAATATCTATCTTTCTTGCTGAGGTGTGTTTCTTGTATGCAGCAGAAAGAATCCTACTTCATATCCATTATGATACAATGTGGCTTTTTATTGAGTCCATTAACGTTGGGAGATATTAATAACAAATGATTGTTAATTCCTATTATTTTGATGGTGGTGATGAGTGTGTGTGTGTGTGTGTGTGTGTGTGTGTGTGTGTGTGTGTGTGTATTTCCCTTCGTTGGATTTTTCTGGTATGGAGTTATTAATTTTTTCTGTTTTCTTGTGTTGGAGTTTTCATTCAAGTATCTTCTTAAGGGATAGATTTGTATATAGATATCATTTAAATTTGGTTTTGTCATGGAACATATTGTTTTCTCCATCTATGGTGATTAAAAGTTTGGCTGTTGCTGGCAAGGATGTGGAGAAAGAAGAACACTCCTCCATTACTGGTGGGATTGCAAGCCGGTACAACCACTCTGGAAGTCAGTCAGGTGGTTCCTCAGAAAATTGGACATAGTACTACCTGAGGATCCAGCTATATCACTCCTTGGCATATACCCAGAAGATGCCCCAACATGTAATAAGGACACATGCTACACTATGTTCATTGCAGCCATATATATAATAGCCAGAAGAGAGGGATGGATACAGAAAATGTGGTACGTTTACACAATGGAATACTACTCAGCTATTAAATACAATGACTTCATAAAATTGGCAGGCAAATGTATGGATCTAGAAAATATCATCCTGAGTGAGGTAACTCAGTCACAAAAGACCACACATAGTATGTACTCACTGATAAATGGATATTAGGCAAAGAGAGTGGAATACCCACACTACAACTCATGGACTACATGAAGCTCAAGAAGAAGGAAAACCAAAGAGTGGATGCTTCAGTCCTACTTAGAAGGGGAAAAAAATAACCAAGGGAAGTAGAGGGTGGGATGGAGTTTGGAGTAAGAAAAGAGGGATGGGGTAAAAGAGGGGAAGAACCAGGTATGGAAACAGATGGAGGAGATGAACAAAGGATCAGAAATTTGAACATAGGTGTGTAGCAATGGGGGATGGTGAGCTGGGGGTAGCAAGCAGAAAGTCCCAGATACCAGAAAAGCAAGGGCCTCCCAGGACCCCATGGGGATAACATTGGCTGAAATATCCCACAAAGGGGAGGGGGAACCTGTCGAGACCACATCTAAAGGTTCCCCCACCCAGGTTGAGAGATGGGACCACCCACCCATCTCCAAAGTTTTAAACCAGAGTTGCTCCTGTCTAAAGGAAATAAAGGTACAAAGAGTGGAGCAGAGACTGAAGGAAAGGCCATCCAGAGACTGCCCCACCTGGGAATCCATCCCACATGCAGATACCAAACCCAGACATTATTGTGGATGCCAAGGAGTGCTTGCTGACAAGAGCCTGATATAGCTGTCTCCTGAGAGGCTCTGCCAGATCCTGACCAATACAGTAGCAGAGGCTCGCATCCAACCATTGGACTGACACAGGGACCCCAATGGAGGAGTTAGGGAAAGGACTAAAGGAGCTGAAGTGGCCTTACCTAGCATCAATTGGAGGGGAGGACCTTGGTCATGTGAAAACTTGATGCCCCAGTGTAGAGAAATGCTAGGGAAGTGAGGCAGAAATGGGTATATGGGTAGGGGAGCACCCTCATAGAAGCAGGTTAAGGTGGGATAGGATAGGGCATTTGCAGAGGGAAAACTGGGAAAGTGGATGACATTTGAAATGTAAGTAAATAAATTAATTTTTTATTTTATTAGATATTTACTTTATTTACATTTCAAATGTTGTCCCCTTTCCTGGTTTTCCCTCTGAAAACTCCCATCCCCTCCCTCCAACCTCCCACTGCTCACCAACCCACTCACACCTGCTTCCTGGCCCTGGCATTTCTCTACACTGGGGCATAGAACCTTCATGGGACCATTTAAAATTTTTAAATTTAAAAAAAAAAATCTTTTGCTGGTGAGCATGTCCAGAATGAGATATGACAAGGGAAAAGGGAAGTACCTAAAAATCAATAAGGTGACCTTAGCTGTGACTCACTACACTGAGGATATGGAACCTGAAGAGACCACCTCCTGTGTCCAGGCAGGAACACCAGTGAAGAAATAGAGACCTCAACCCACCTACAAAACTTTCAGCACAAAATTTATCCTGTCTACAAGTAATGTAGGCATGGGGAAGGGAGCAGCAAATGAGGGTGTAACCATCCAAATTGAGATGCATCCCATGGGCAAGTCCTAATCCCTAACACTATTAATGATACTTGATTATGTTTTCAGACAGGAACATGGTATTCTCCAAGAGGATCTACCCAGCAGCTAACTTATACAGATACAGACACCCAATGTATGGAACTTGGGGACTCTTATGGAAGAATAGAAGGAAGAACTTGGGCTCCAAAGGGGATAGAAACTCCATAGGAAGACCAACAGAGTCAACTAACTTAGAACGTTGAGGCTCTCAGAGTCTGAATCACCAATCAAAGAGCATACACAGTCTGGACCTAGGCCTCCCCACTCACATGTAGCAGATGTGCAGCTTGACCTTCATGTACGTCCTGAACAACTGAAGTGGGGGCTATCCCAAAAACTGTTTTCTGAATGTGGGATATGTTCCAGTAGCTAGGCTGCCTTGTCTAGCCTCTGAGGGAGAGAAAGTACCTAGCCTCGAAGAGACTAGTACCAAGGTGTATGGGATACCTAAGGGGGCCCCCACCTATCGAGAAGAGAAGGGAAGGGAAATGGAGAAAAGACTGTGGGAAGGGGTGATTGGCAGGGGGCAGTGAGCAGTATCTAAAGTGAATAAATGAAAAAGGTAATTTAATTTCAAAAAATATGTTTAAGTAGTTTTAATGGGTTTAGTAGTCTGCACTGACATCTGTGGTCTTAAGAGTCTACAAGATATCTGCCCAGGTCCTTCTGGCTTATAGACTTAATATAGAGAAGTTGGGTGTAATTCTAATAGGTTACCTTTATATGTTACTTTATATGTTACATAGCTTTTTTTCCCTTGCAGCATTTTATATTCTTTCTTTGTTCTGTCCATTTAGTCTTTTGATTATTATGTGGAAGGAGAATTTTCTTTACTGGGCCAATCTGTTATGTGTTCTGTAAGCTTCTTGTATATTTATGACATCTCTTTCTTTAAGTTGGGGAATTTTTTTTTAATTTTGTTGAAACTATTTTCTAGGCCTTGAAGATTGGAGTCTTCTCCTTCTTCTATTCCTATTATTCCTCTGTTTGGTTTTTTATGGTGTCCTAGATTTTTTTTTAGATGTTTTATGTCAGGAACATTTTAGACCAATGTATTGATTTCTTCAATTGTATATTCTACATCTGAGATTTTCTCTCCCATTTCTTGTATTTTGTTGGTGATGCTTGTTTCTGTACTTATTACCTGTTTAATTTTAGATAGGGCAAAAGCTATGCCTAAATGTGAGTGCTAAATCCTAATTTTAGTATGAGCAAAAGCAACTAAATATTTGAAGTCACAGAATACTTAATAGAAGCAAAGATCGTTGGCTACTATTGTTGGTTTTTAAAATAATTTCTAATTATACACGGTGTTTGGATCTATTCTCATTTTTAAAATTAAGACATGATTCATAAAGGCAAATATGTTTTTATCATAGCCTGTAATCCATGTCCCCTACCTTTCTATATTGAAAAGCATCCTCTCTTTTAGACTCTTCTATACCTTACTTGTGCTTTACATTTATATGTAATTGTCTTTTTAAATATAGGTGGCTGCACATTCTTTCCACAGTTTTCAGATTGTACAAGTAATTTGTTAAAATCTGGGAAGGAGACATATTAACAGTCAGCTATACACAAGTATTCATGTAGGACCATAAGAACTAATAAAGCTATCAAAACGAATGAATTCCAAAACAAAGGAAAATACCATTTCCTTTGATTACCCTCCATAGCTACATGGGAAGAGCCTATTGTTGAAGACATCCCTTCATTTGGCCACAGAGTATTGAAGAATCAATCTTGAACTGAAGAGGAAACCCTCCTGATAGATTTTACAATGCCAAAAGGTGCTATGTAGGCTCATGGGGATTAAAAAAAAATCAATGGTCTTACCCAGTGCTGAGCCTTGCATATTGTAATAATGATTGATCAGGCAGTGGTGTCATGTTGACACAACTGTTAGATGAGTAACTAAGGAATCTCTGATGGCTATGAGGCATATTCAACAAAAGAAATTTACATGCAGCAGACTTATTTATAATAGCCAGAAGCTGGAAAGAACACAGATGTCCCTCAACAGAGGAATGGATAGAAAAAATGTGGTACATTTACACAATGGAGTACTGCTCAGCTATTAAAAACAATGAATTTAGGAAGTTCTTAGGCAAATTGATGAATCTGGAGGATATCATCCTGAGTGAAGTAACCCAATCACAAAAGAACTCACATGATATGCATTCACTGATAAGTGGATATTAGCCCAGAAACTTAGAATATCCAAGATACAATTTGCAAAACACATGTAACTCGAGAAGAAAGAAGGCCAAATTGTGGATAAAATAGGGAACAAAATACCCATGGAAGGAGTTACAGATACAAAGTTTGGCACTGAAATGTAAAGAAGGACCATCCAGAGACTTCCCCACCCAGGGATCTATCCCATAAACAGCCACTAAACCCAGACACTATTGCATATGCCAGCAAGATTTTGCTGAAAGGACCCTGATATAAGTGTCTCTTGTGAGGCTATGCCAGTGTCTGGCAAATACAGAAGTGGATTCTCACACCCATGTATTGGATGCAACACAGGGCCCCCAATGGAGGAGCTAGAGAAAGTACACAAGGAGCTAAAGGGGTCTGCAAATCTATAGAAGGAACAACAATGTGAACTAACCAGTACCCCCAGAGCATATGTAGCAGAAGATGGCTTAGTGGGCCATCATTGGGAGGAGAGGTCCTTGGTCTTGTGAAGATTATATGCCCTAGTAGAGGGGAATGCCAGGGCCAGGAGGCAGGAGTGTGGGGTGGGGAGCAGGGCGGGGGAGTATATAGGGGTTTTAAGGACAGCATTTGAAATGTAAATAAAAAAAATCTAATAAAAAAGTTAAAAAAAAAAGAAAAGAAAGAAAGAAAACTGAATGGAAAACTGAAAACACGTCACACTCAATAAAATGAATTGGAAAACCATATAGAAAAAGAGAGAAAGAAAGAAAGAAAGAAAGAAAGAAAGAAAGAAAGAAAGAAAGAAAGAAAGAAAGAGGGAGGGAGGGAGGGAGGGAGGGAGGGAGGGAGGGAGGGAGGGAGGGAGGGAGGGAGGGAGGAAGGAAAGAAAGGGAGGGAGGGAGGGAGGGAGGGAGGGAGGGAGGGAGGGAGGGAGGAAGGAAGGAAGGAAGGAAGGGAATAATTTACATGCATGCCTGAGAGCATAATCCTCCTCAGAAACTCAAGCCTGAGGAGCTCATGAGTGCTACAGTACAGCTTGCTACTTTATTTCACTCCATGCTTCTGCTTTCACATTAACTTCTAAATAGTTATTTTTATATCCATAGACATGGTCAGAGAAGCTTCTCTTTATAGTGGGCAAAAGCAATTCAGAGATGCATAATTGGTCAAAGTGGTAGAATAAAAGACAAAGAGATCAGTCTTACATGGAGCACCATTATCAATATCCACAACCCTGCCAAAGCTCAAAGAAGATTGTAGAGGAAGAAGCTGAAAGAATGTAAATCAGAAGAATAAGAGTGCAATGGAGTTTTCTGAACATTGCAAAACTGTCATAATCATGAACTCTAGCCACATGTAGTTACTTGGACATGTTGAACCCAAGAGTCAGCAAACCAAACTTTAAAAATAGATTGAAGGCATGTTTTTCATGCCTCATTCCTTACTGAGAAGGTATTGACAGTTGATAGCTCCTAGGGAAAGTAGAACTATCTTTTAGAGAATGGTCCCACTGGGTGGTTTCTCATACTATTTTGGATGGTTCTACACCCATACATATATGAAACACAAACAAAATTTAGTAAATTATCAAAAAAAGAAAAAAGAAATGAAGTTGGGAGGGAAACCCGTTTGAGAGTGGAAAGGGAACAATTAAGGAATAGATAAGATCATATTTCATTGAATATATGTATGAAATTCTTAAGGATAAAAAATATGGTTAAAAGAAAGACAAGTATTCCCAGGAAGTACTTCCAGAATTACTATAAGTGATTTTTTAACATTATTTTGTCTGTTTTAAATGTCTTCTGTAGGCTTCCGGCTTCTTTATATCCAAATTTTTTTTACTTTTTTTTTATTAGGTATTTTCTTCATTTACATTTCCAATGCTATCCCAAAAGTCCCCCATGTCCTTCCCCCCCCCCAAGTCTCCTCCCCCCCCCCCTCCCAATTGTTGGCTATGGCATTCCCCTGTACTTAGGCATGAAAAAAATTCCTTGGGAATTGAGGTTCAGTATTATTATAGTATTTACTTTGTAAATACCTGTAACTTTTTTCTATTTTTGAAAGTGATTGTCTTGCCCTCCTAAGCAGAAGAAAATAGATTAAATATTAATGTATATAGACAGAGTGTAGAAAGGCAGTATTTCCACTGAGATTAGTGAAAATACACCTTATAGTCACAAGGCAAGCACTTAAGATATCTTTCCATAACTCATTAGATGTTTGAACACTCTCTTCATTGCCATCTTCATTTCTTGATTCCTGAATGTATAGATCACAGGATTCAGAAAAGGAGTGATGACTGTATCAAATATGGCCAGAAATTTATCCAGGTGTACGGAGGGAGAAGTCCATGTATAGACAAATATCAAAGGACCAAAGAATAAAACCACTACTGAGATATGAGCAGAAAGTGTGGACAGGGCTTTAGAGAAACCACCTGAAGAGTGCTTTTGTACAGAGATTATGATGACAATATATGAAACTATCAATATGAAGAAGGAGCCCACAGAGATGAATCCACTATTGGCTGTGACCATGAATTCTAGTTTATGAGTATCTACACAAGCAAGCTTGATGAACCGGGGAAGGTCACAGTAGAAGCTGTCCAACACATTTGGTCCACAAAAAGGTAAGTTTATGACAAAAACCAGCTGAGCCAGAGAGTGTATAAGGCCAACTATCCAAGCAATAACTACAAAGAAGAGACACATTCTTGGGCTCAAAATGGTCAGGTAATGGAGAGGTTTACATATGGCTACATATCTATCAAAAGCCATGGCGATGAGTAAAACCATCTCCACACCACCAATAACATGGATGGAGAAGATCTGAATAACACAACCTGTAAAGGAGATGACTTTGTGCTTTCTAAACAGATCATAAATCATCTTGGGTGAGGTAACAGAAGAAACACCTAAGTCAATGAAGGAGAGGTTAGCCAACAGAAAGTACATTGGAGTGTGTAAGTGAGGGTCTGAAGCCACAGTAAAAATGATGAGTGAGTTTCCCATCATGCTTGCCACATAAAACACAGAGGAGAACACAAAGAGAAGAAGCTGGATGTCCCAGGAGTTGGTGAGTCCAAGAAATACAAACTCTGATACCACAGAGAGGTTTGCTCCCCCCATTAGCATGTATGTCAGTACTACCTGGAGAAGGAAACAGGAAAATATAAATTATATTAATATAATATACCAATAGCTGATATTAATAGAATATATCAAGAAGAAATATGAAATCCTGTTTAAAATCTAACATTAAAACCAAATTAAAGACAGATATATGAAAAATGAACACTGCTTAATATTGAGGAATGAACTTTAAAATAAAAGTAAGTATCGCTTTATACCTGTTAAAGACTCTTTATCCAAAGCTCAGAGTAGATGTAAAAAAAAAAATAGATCTATCTTTAAGTTGTTGATATGCATATAAACTAAGACTCCATTACAAAAAAATTGTATGAGGCATCCGTAAAATTTCGAAATATGGTAGCTTTGAAATAGCATACACACTTATTAGGCATTGACCATGTTTTCGGAATGGAGAGGAAAGGAGGGAGGGAAAGAGGAACAGAGGGAGGAAGGAACAGAGGGAGGGAGGGAGGGAGGGAGGGAGAGAGAGAGGGAAGGGAGGGAGCAGAAAGGAAGGTAAAGAGGGAAGGAAGGATTTTATTAAAGCTACCATGTGATTAAGCAATACTCAGTTTTCCACAACTTATGCAACCTGAGGAAATTACACCATCATATGCAAATGAATTCTTCCCATTTTCCTTGCAACATCACTTACAGTAATCAATACAGAAATATCTAAATTCTCATTGACTTTTGACTGAATAGTATATAAACAGAGACTAACATATAGACACAATGGAATATTCTTCAGTTTTTTTAAAAGAAGGGAATCCTGTTTTGTAAAAATCTGCCTGTTCCTAGGAGTCAATGGTACACATGAAATTAAAGAGACACAAAAGTCAGTACTGGCATTCTCACAATTACATAGAACCCAAAGACACCATGATCAGAAAAGAAGTGAATATATGTTATACCATGTATGTCTTAGGATTTTCCTTCTGTGAATAGCCATCAAAAGCAATGCAAACTTATAAGGACAACATTTAATTAAGGCTGGCTTACAAGCTCAGAGATTCAATCTATTATAATCAAGGCTGGAGCAAGGCAGCATCCAGGCAGGCATGGTACAGGAAGAGCTGAGAGTTCTAGATCTTCCTCTAAAGGCCACTAAGAGAAGACTGGCTTCCAGCTTCCAGGCAGTAAGAATGAGGGACTCAAAGTCCATGGCCACAGTGACACACTTTCTCCAACAAGGCCACACCTCCTGCAACAAAGCCAATCTTCATATAGTGCTGCTCCCTGAGCCAAGCATATTCAAACACTAAAATGGGAAGAAAAAAAAGATAACTGGAAAGTGGAAAGAGAAGATGTTGGTTAAAAGATACAGATATTCTGCTAGGATCCTCTGTTTCTGAAGATCCATCATGGATCATCATAACTGTGGTTGACTGTGTTTCATACATTGAGTGCTGTGCTCAATGTTTGAAATGAGATTGTCAATGTTCTCACAGGAAATAAATGTATGAGACATCTAAGTTGTTTGGTTTAATTGTTTCACAATGCACATACACATCAAAACATCACACTGGATTCTACATAGAAATAAGAGTCAGTCATTAGTAGGTTATATCTTAATAAAACTGGAGAGAGGAAACCACCTAGGAATCGTGAAAAGTTGGCCAACCACACAGGGAAGTGGGTGGCACTTTGCAGTGTTATCATATTATGTCTCTGAATTTCAAGTTCCTCTGTTTCCCTCACAGTGGGTACAGATATATTCCTTTTGAGAGAGAAGGCTGGCCAACAGGGAAATAATTGATTTTTGTTTCAAGATTAATTTACAGCCTGCTCCACACATGAAAACAACCTCCTTTTGAAGTCCAGTAACACAATCTTATGCTGGCAAATAAGCCCTTCTTCCACGCTCATACTTCTGGAAGACAGAGAACATCAAGGTTTATTAAATGAATAACCAAACTATGAGGTCTTTGTATTATTAGCATTTATTATTTATTTTAAGTTTGAGATTATAATCCAGTTATATCACTTTTCTTAATCCTTTTCTCCATCAAGCCCTCCTGTACACATCTTCTTGCTCTCTTTTAAACTCATGGCTCTTTTTATTTTTTTCTGCTATCCCTAAAATTGACTAAATCTTTTATAATACTAACCAAATACTAAAAAACATATTGAACACAAATGTCATGGCATATGTGTATTTGTATTCTCTGAAAGAATTAACAAGTGAGGTGTAAGCCTTTCTGTAACTGTCAGTTCCCAGTGTGCATTATGTCAGACACAGAAATCGTAGGTGCTTAGAAATATTTCTATCATAACACAACTAAAATGCCTCAATTTAAACTCAACACATTGGCCCATGAAACAGTAGGGGTAAGTTAGAATCACTACGCTGGAGTACACAGTATGTGCCTGGAAAACAACAATCTAAAAGGAACAATGTAGTTAACTACATTATGTTCCAACAACATATTTTATTATAGTTACTTAGTGAAGAAACATAATACAATAAACATGATATGAGCTTTGAATTCTGGTCAAAAAATTACCATGTGGTTCATCCACCATCAAATTAGTAGTAGGTATAAGACCCTGACTCTCAGTCTGTTTGTCTATTGAACATATTTTTAAATCAAAGATTTTATAATACAATTAGTAATAACATAATTAAAGAACATAATCACATATCCAGCATGTAAGTATTCCATATAAAACTGTTTGGTAAAAGTTAATCTTACTTTATATTTTCCATTTGCACATGAATGATCTGGACTCATGGTATAAAAAAATGAATAGAAACAAAATATTAGCAAGCTGTGAGTATCAAAAAACTTCACTGAAAGACATTCCAAAATATATTAACTTTTTCTTTTTATTAATATATTAATAAAATGTATTATTATGTAGTCAAAAAAGATACAGAAATCAACTGACCATTATTATAAAGTGATAATTAAAAATTATGGGATTATAGATGTAAAGACTTGGAGAAAAAGTAGAAATAAGTGAGATTAAAAGAAAATCTAAGAGATTTTTCAAAATATAAGGGGCTCCTATTTGACAATATATAATATCCATATTATCTTAGTAATTAAAACATGAACTTAAATCTGAAATTATTTGCTTTCAAAGAACATTAGTGTGCCTCTTTAAGTGTTTACTACAAATCTAACTCATTAAAATCGCTTCCCAAATAGACCATAATGTCCATAAACCTAAAGACTGCAACATTCTTCTAGCCAATGTGCCACAGAACTCATAATCACAGAACATGATATGAAGTTTTGTTGTAACATAAAAAGGACATGTTAATGCTTAAAACAATAAAAATGTGTTATTATGTAGTCAAAGAAGATACAGAAATCGAATGACCATAATTAAATTAAAAATTATGGGATTATAGAAGTAAAGATTTGGAGAAAAAGTAGAAATAAGTGAGATTAAAAGAAAATCTAAAAACATTCCTGGGGAAATTGAATAGCATGTGTACAACTATGAGGAGAGAAAGAAACCAGATAGCTTTAGAAAAATAATGGATAATTTATGGGGAATGACAAGCATAGATTTTTCAGAGCTATCCTTTAGAAACTATGTAATTTTAACAATAATATATAGTAACTTCAGTTATGTTATACATAAGTATATATTGGCATATGTTCATTACACATAGTGATAGGTTTTTAGCAAGTGTCAATGACACTCTTCACACTGGAACACTTCCAATAACCTTAATTCTGTTCTAGAGATGATCAGAATATGCCCAACTCTTTTAAAAAGTCAATAGATAGGAAAATATAACTTTTATGATTTCAGTTTTTGTATCAATAAATACTTCCTAATTTTTCAACTAGAAGAGGCTAAGATCATTAATTAATCATCAAAGAACTGAATAGGTAATTATCAGGTATGCCAAATAAAAATATTATAAAGCTGTTTGGTGTTTACTAATGCCTTTTACATTTCCCCAGGTAACAAGATACTTCAGCTCAAACTAAAGATCAACAATGTTTCTAGCAATAAAATAGCAATCTTAATAAAGTTTTTACAAGTAGATCCGTGCTGTTCAGTTGATTTTGCTAAATGCTATCTATTTGCTTTAGACTCGCTCAACCAGTTTAATATACAACTCAAATTTATAGCAATTCTAAAAGCAGAGTCACATCTATAAATAAGTTACTATTCTTATTGCTAAATTCCTTCCAGTGACCACTTGCCTGCATAGAATGAACACGAACCTCATGGATCCAGATTTCTCTATATTCTCCAATATAAAGTGGCTGTGATATGGAAACATATAAATATATAAAACTAATCATATATTAGTAGCCAATGACCAATGCAGCTTTAAAATGCTTATAGTCTAGGGAGTTCTTCCCTGGAGGACCATTTGATTCATTCAGTGCAACCAAAGAATTTCAGAACCCATTATGCAATACTGAAAATATAACAGGAAGCAATAATGGAAGGTGTTGTACCTCAGCTACAGTATCAGAGCATCACTAACTGGAAAACAGATGAACTGGCACCACTTTTTAGAGCCAACTATGTCAACGCCCCTCTGAAATATTGTCCAAAGGCATAAACACTGGCTTCTGTCTTGAACTTCAGACAATAATATTGAAAGAGATTTTGCATATATAACATACTAATGAGATTGTCACTTCCCCATAGAGCCCTGGAACTTCTGCTTGTATTGATCTTGGCATAGCTAGTAAATCTTAGTTGCAAAGGAAACCTACATTCTGCTTCTTTTTTGCTGGACTCTGCATTTTATTTTGTCCTGGTTTAATTGCTGTCAGCTTTGATTTCTTGTTTTACATATGCACACATACAGGCACACACACATACAAAAACACATAAAACAAGTACCTTCTGGTCCATGCCAGCACCTGGGCACCTTGGGCACAGAGTCTGCGGATACCCCCAAGGTCCCCACAGGACCATCCACAAGATCTTAAGACCTCTGGTGAGTGGAACACAACTTTTGCTCCAATCCAATCGTGCGGGTCCTGAGACTGCATTAATTAGGGAAGCAGAAAACCCGGCCTGGTCAGAGTCACAAGTCCCTTCCACTCCACGCCAGCACTGGGGCACCTTGGGCCCAGAGTCTGTGGACACCCCCGAGGTCCCCACAGGAGCCTCCATGGGATCTTAAGACCTTTAGTGAGTGGAACACACCTTCTGCTCCAATCCAATCGTGCGGGACCTGAGACTGCATTAATTAGGGAAGCAGAAAACCCAGCCTGATCAGGGTCATAAGTCCCTTCCGGTCCATGCCAGCACTGGGGCACCTTGGGTACTGAGTCTGCGGACACCCCCAAGGTCCCCACAGGACTCTCCACAGGATCTTAGGACCTCTGGTGAGTGGATCACAACTTCTGCCAGGAGGCAGGTTCAAACACCAGATATCTGGGCACCTTCCCTGCAAGAGGAGAGCTTGCCTGCAGAGAGTACAATGAACACTGAAACTCAGGAGAGAGCTAGTCTCCCAGGTCTGCTGATAGAGGCTAACATAATCACCTGAGGAACAAGCTCTACCAAAGACAACTCTCTAACAACTAACTCCAGAGATTACCAGATGGCAAAAGGCAAACATAAAAATCATACTAACAGAAACCAAGACTACTCACCATCATCAGAACGCAGCACTCCCACCCCACCCAGTACTGGGCAACCCAACACACCCGAAAAGATCGTCCCGGATTTAAAAGTATATGTCATGATGATGGTAGAGGACATCAAGAAGGACTGTAGTAACTCACTTAAAGAAATACAGGAAAACACTGCTAAACAGGTAGAAGACATTAAAGAGGAAGCACAAAAATCCCTTAAAGAATTGCAGGAAAACACAACCAAACAAGTGATGGAATTGAATAAAACCATCCAAGACCTAAAAAGAGAAGTAGACACAATAGAGAAAACCCAAAGTGAGGCAACGCTGGAGATAGAAATCCTACGAAAGAAATCTGAAACCATAGATGCGAGCATCAGCAACAGAATACAAGAGATGGAACAGAGAATCTCAGGTGCAGAAGATTCAATAGAGAACATCAGCACAACAATCAAAGAAAATACAAAATGCAAAAGGATCCTAACTCAAAACATCCAGGAAATCCAGGACACAATGAGAAGACCAAACCTACGGATAATAGGAGTTGATGAGAATGAAGATTTTCAACTTAAAGGGCCAGCAAATATCTTCAAAAAAATTATAGAAGAAAATTTCCCAAACATAAAGAAAGACATGCCCATGAACATACACGAAGCCTACAGGACTCCAAATAGACTGGACCAGAAAAGAAATTCCTCCCGACACATAATAATCAGAACAACAAATGCACTAAATAAAGATAGAATATTAAAAGCAGTAAGGGAAAAAGGTCAAGTAACATATAAAGGCAGGCCTATTAGAATTACACCAGACTTTTCACCAGAGACTATGAAAGCCAGAAGACCCTGGACAGATGTTATACAGACACTAAGAGAACACAAATGCCAGCCCAGGCTACTGTACCCAGCCAAAATCTCAATTACCATAGATGGAGAAACCAAAATATTCCACGACAAAATCAAATTCACACATTATCTTTCCACGAATCCAGCCCTTAAAAGGATAATAACAGAAAAAAACCAATACAAGGACAGAAACCACACCCTAGAAAAAGCAAGACAGTAATCACTCAACAAACCAAAAATAAGAGAGCCACAAGAACAGAATGCCAACTCTAACAACAAAAATAATAGGAAGCAACAATTACTTTTCCTTAATATCTCTGAATATCAATGGACTCAATTCCCCAATAAAAAGACATAGACTAACAGACTGGCTACACAAACAGGACCCAACATTCTGCTGCTTACAGGAAACCCATCTCAGGGAAAAAGACAGACATTACCTCAGAGTGAAAGGCCAGAAAACAATTTTTCAAGCAAATGGTCTGAAGAAACAAGCTGGAGTAGATATTCCAATATCGAATAAAATCGACTTCCAACCCAAAGTTTTCAAAAAAGACAAGAGGGACACTTAATACTCATCAAAGGTAAAATCCTCCAAGAGGAACTCTCAATTCTGGATATCTATGCTCCAAATACAAGGGCAGCCACATTCATTAAAGACACTTTAGTAAAGCTCAAAGCACACATTGCACCTCACACAATAATAGTGGGAGACTTCAACACACCACTTTCATCAATGGACAGATCATGGAAACAGAAACTACACAGGGACACAGTGAAATTAACAGAAGTGATGAAACAAATGGACTTAACAGATATCTACAGAACATTTTATCCTAAAACAAAAGGATATACCTTCTTCTCAACACCTCATGGTACCTTCTCCAAAATTGACCATAAAATTGGTCACAAAACAGACCTCAACAGATACAAAAATATTGAAATTGTCCCATGCATCCTATCAGACCACCATGGACTAAGGCTAATCTTCAAAAACAACATAAATAATGGAAAGCCAATATTCACATGGAAAATGAACAACACTCTTCTCAATGATACCTTGGTCAAGGAAGGAATAAAGGAAAAAATTAAAGACTTTTTAGAGTTTAATGAAAATGAAGCCACAACATACCCAAACTTATGTGACACAATGAAAGCATTTCTAAGAGGGAAACTCATAGCTCTGAGTGCCTCCAAAAATAAACTAGAGAGAGCACACACTAGCAGCTTTACAACACACCAAAAATCTCTAGAAAAAAGGAAGGAAATTCATCCAAGCGGAGTAGACAGCAGGAAATAATCAAACTCAGGGGCAAAATCAACCAAAGGGAAACAAGAAGAACTATTCAAAGAATTAACCAAACGAGGAGCTGGTTCTTTGATAAACTCAACAAGATAGATAAACGCTTAGCCAGACTCACTAGAGGGCACAGGGACAGCATCCTAATTAACAAAATCAGAAATGAAAAGGGAGACATAACAACAGATCCTGAAGAAATCCAAAACACCATCAGATCCTTCTAAAAAAAGGCTATACTCAACAAAACTGGAAAACCTGGGCGAAATGGATAAATTTCTAGACAGATACTAGGTACCAAAGTTAAATCAGGATAAAGTTAACCATCTACACAGTCCCATATCCCCTAAAGAAATAGAAGCAGTCGTTAATAGTCTCCCAACCAAAATAAGCCCAGGACCAGATGGGTTTAATGCAGAGTTCTATCAGACCTTCAAAGAAGATCTAATTCCAGTTCTGCACAAACTATTCCACAAAATAGAACTAAGAGGTACTCTACCCAACTCATTCTATGAAGCCACAATTACTCTGATACCTAAACCACAGAAATATCCAACAAAGATAGAGAACTTCAGACCAATTTCTCTTATGAATATCGATGCAAAAATACTCAATAAAATTCTCACTAACCGAATCCAAGAACACATTAAAACAATCATTCATCCTGACCAAGTAGGTTTTATTCCAGGGATGCAGGGATGGTTTAATATACGGAAATCTACCAATGTAATCCATTATATAAACAAACTCAAAGACAAAAACAACATGATCATCTCCTTAGACACAGAGAAAGCATTCGACAAGATCCAACACCCATTCTTGATAAAAGTCTTGGAAAGATCAGGAATTCAAGATCCATACCTAAACATGATAAAAGCAATCTACAGCAAACCAGTAGCCAACATCAAAGTAAATGGTGAGAAGCTGGAAGCAATCCCATTAAAAGCAGGGACTAGACAAGGCTGCCTGCTTTCTCCCTACCTATTCAACATTGTACTTGAAGTCCTAGCCAGAGCAATTCGACAACAAAAGGAGATCAAGGAGATACAATTTGGAAAAGAAGAAATCAAAATATCACTTTTTGCAGATGATATGATAGTATATATAAGTCACCCTAAAAATTCCACCACAGAACTCCTAAACCTGATAAACAACTTCAGTGAAGTAACTGGATATAAAATGAACTCAAACAAGTCAATGGACTTTCTCTACACAAAGAATAACCAGGCTGAGAAAGAAATTAGGGAAACAACACCCTTCTCAATAGTCACAAATAATATAAAATACCTTGGCATGACTCTAACTAAGGAAGTGAAAGATCTGTATGATAAGAACTTCAAGTCTCTGAAGAAAGAAATTAAAGAAGATCTCAGAAGATGGAAAGATCTCCCATGCTCATGGATTGGCAGGATCAACATTGTAAAAATGGCTATCTTGCCAAAATCTACAGATTCAGTGCAATGCCCATCAAAATTCCAACTTAATTCTTCAATGAATTAGAAAGAGCAATCTGCAAATTCATCTGGAATAACAAAAACCTAGGATAGCAAAAACTCTTCTCAAGGATAAAAGAACCTCTGGTGGAATCACCATGCCTGACCTAAAGCTGTACTACAGAGCAATTGTGATAAAAAAAAAAAAAAAAACCTGCATGGTACTGGTATAGTGACAGACAAGTGGACCAATGGAATAGAACTGAAGACCCAGAAATGAACCCACACACCTATGGTCACTTGATCTTTGACAAGGGAGCAAAACCCATCCAGTGGAAAAAAGACACATTTTCAAAAAATGGTGCTGGCACAACTAGCGGTTATCATGTAGAAGAATGCAAATTTATCCATTCCTATCTCCTTATACTAAGGGCAAATCTAAGTGGATTAAGGAACTACACATAAAACCAGAGACACTGAAACTTATAGAGAGGAAAGTAGGGAAAAGGCTCGAAGATATGGGCACAGGGGAAAAATTCCTGAATAGAACAGCAATGGCTTGTGCTGTAAGATCGAAAATTGACAAATGGGACCTTATAAAACTGCAAAGCCTCTGTAAGGCAAAAGACACTGTCAATAAGACAAAAAGGTCACCAACAGATTGGGACAGGATCTTTACCTGTCCTAAATCAGATAGGGGACTAATATCCAATATATATAAAGAACTCAAGAAGGTGGACTCCAGAAAATCAAATAACCCCATTAAAAAATGGGGCTCAGAGCTAAACAAAGAATTCTCACCTGAGGAATACCGAATGGCTGAGAAGCACCTGAAAAAATGTTCAGCATCCTTAATCATCAGGGAAATGCAAATCAAAACAACCCTGAGATTCCATCTCACACCAATCAGAATGGCTAAGATCAAAAATTCAGGTGACAGCAGATGCTGGCGTGGATGTGGAGAAAGAAGGGACACTCCTCCATTGTTGGTGGGATTGCAGGCTTGTACAACCCCTCTGGAAATCAGTCTGGCGGTTCCTCAGAAAATTGGACATAGTACTACCGGAGGATCCCGCAATACCTCTCCTGGGCATATATCCAGAAGAGGTCCCAACCAGTAAGAAGGACACATACTCCACTATGTTCATAGCAGCCTTATTTATAATACCAGAAGCTGGAAAGAACCCAGAATCCCCTCAACAGAGGAATGGATACAAAAAATGTGGTACATTTACACAATGGAGTACTACTCAGCTATTAAAAAGAATGAATTTATGAAATTCCTAGGCAAATGATTGGACCTGGAGGGCATCATCCTGAGTAAGGTAACCCAATCACAAAGAACTCAGATATGTACTCACTGATAAGTGGATATTATCCCAGAAACTTAGAATACCCAAGGTATAAGATACAATTTGCAAAACACATGAAACTCAAGAAGAACAAAGACCAAAGTGTGGACACTTTGCCCCTTCTTATAATTGGGAACAAAACACCCATGGAAGGAGTTACAGAGACAAAGTTTGGAGCTGAGACAAAAGGATGGACCATCTAGAGACTGCCATATCCAGGGATCCATCCCATAATCAGCCTCCAAATGCTGACACCATGGCATACACTAGCAAATTTTTGCTGAAAGGACCCTGATATAGCTGTCTCCTGTAAGACTATGCCGGAGCCTAGCAAACACATAAGTGGATGCTCACAGTCAGCTATTGGATGGATCACAGGGCCCCCAATGGAGGAGCTAGAGAAAGTACCCAAGGAGCTAAAGGGGTTTGCAATCCTATAGGTGGAACAACAATATGCACTAACCAGTACCCCCCGGAGCTCTTGACTCTAGCTGCATATGTATCAAAAGATGGCCTAGTCGGCCATCACCGGAAAGAGAGTCCCATTTGACATGCAAACTTTATATGCCCCAGTACAGGGGAACGCCAGGGTCAAAAAGTGGGAGTGGGTGTGTAGGGGAGTGGAGGGAGGGTATGGGGGACTTTTGGGATAGCATTGGAAATATAAATGAGGAAAATACCTAATAAAAAATATTAAAAACAAAAACAAATACACACACACATATACACATACACACTCATACACACATAAACATACATATATATATATATACATAAACACAATCACACACGTAAACACATTCATAAAAATGGCTATGATAAATGACATGCTGGATTTTTTTAATTTTATAATTTTTTATCTTTTCTTTTTATTATTTTCTTTATTTACATTTAAAATGTTATCTCCTTTCTTGGTTTCACCTCCAAAAATCCCCACTCCCTATCCCCTCCTCTTGCTAAACAACCCACCCACTCCCACTTTTTGGCCCTGGAATTCCCCTATTGTGGAGCATATAATCTTCAAAGGACCAAGGGCCACTCCTACCATTTATGACTAACTAGGCCATCCTCTGCTACAGATGCAGCTAGAGGCATTAGTACCACCATATGATTTCTTTGTTTGGTGGTTTAGTCCCAGGGATTTCTTGTTAGTTCATATTATTGTTCCTCCTATGGGGCAGAAACCCCTTCAGCTCCTTGGTTACTTTCTCTGGCTCCTACTTTGGGGACCCTGTGCTATGTCCAATGGATGGCTGTGGGCATCCACTTCTGTATTTGTCAGGCACTGGTAGGGCCTCTCAGAAGACAGCTATATCAGGCTACTGTCAGCATGTACTTCTTGGCATACATAATAGTGTCTGGGTTTGATGGTTATGTGTGGGATGGATCCCAAGGTGTGGCAATCTCTGGATGGTCATTCCTTCAGTCTCTGCTCCACACTTTGTCTCTATAACTCCTTCCGTGAGTATTTTGTTCCCCCTTCTAAGAAGGATCAAAGTATTCACACTTTGGTCTTCCTTCTTCTTAAGTTTCATGAGTTTTGCGAATTGTATCCTGGGTATTCTAAGTTTCTGGGCTAATATCCACTTATCAGTGAGTGCATATCATGTGTATTCTTTTGTGATTGGGTTACCTAACTCAGGATGTTATCCTCCAGATCCATTCATTTGCCTAAGAATTTCATAAATTCATTGTTTTTAATAGCTGAGTACTACTCCATTGTGTACATGTACCACAATTTCTGTATTCATTCCTCTGATGAGGGACATCAAGATTCTTTTCAGGTTCTGGCTATTATAAATAAGGCTGCTATGAACATAGTGAAGCATGTGTCCTTCTTACACAAAAGAGCATCTTCTGGGTGGTATAGCACAGGAGTGGTATAGCTAGGTCCTAAGGTAGTACAATGCCCAATTTTTCTGAGGAATCTTCAAAATGATTTCCAGAGTGGTTGTACAAGCTTGCAATCCCACCAGCAATGGAGGAGTGTTTCTCTTTCTCCACATCCTCGCCAGCATCTGCTGTCACCTGAGTTTTTTAACTTAGCCATTCTGACTGGTGTGAGGTGGAATCTTGGGGTGGTTTTGATTTCCAAATGAATTTGCAAATTGCCCCTTCTAACCCTTGAAGAACAAAGTTTGAATTTTGATGGGAATTGCATTGTATCTGTAGATTGCTTTTGGAAGGATGGCCATTTTTACTGTATTAATCCTGCCAATCCATGAACATAGGAGATCTTTCCATCTTCTGAGAACTTTGAGTTCATTCTTCAGAGACTTGAAGTTCTCATAAATTTTTTTACTTCTTTAGAGTCACACAAAGGTATTTTATATTAATTGTGACTATTGTGAAGGGTGTTGTTTCCCTAATTTCTTTCTCAGCCTGTTTATCCTTTGTGTAGAGAAAGGCCACTGATTGGTTTGAGTTAATTTTATATCCAGCTACTTCACTGAAGTTGTTTATCAGGTTTAGGAATTCTCTAATAGAATTTTTGGGATCACTTAAGTATATCATCTACATATCATCTACAAATAGTGATATTTTGACTTCTTCCTTTCCAATTTGTATCCCTTTGATCTCCTTTTGTTGTCTAATTGCTCTGGCTAGGACTTCAAGTACTATATTGAATAGGTAGGGAGAGAGTAGGCAGCCTTGTCTAGTCCCTGATTTTAGTGGGATTGCTTCCAGCTTCTCTCCATTTACTTGATGTTGGCTACTGGTTTGCTGTAGATTGCTTTTATTATGTTAGGTATGGGCCTTGAATTCCTAATCATTTCCAAAACTTTTATCATGAATGGGTGTTGGATTTTGTCAAATGTTCTCAGCATCTAACGAGATGATCATGTGGTTTTCTTTGAGTTTGTCTATATATTGAATTACATTGATGGATTTCTGTATGTTGAACCATTCCTGGATCCCTAGGATGAAGCCTACTTGATCATGATGGATGATCATGTTGATGTGTTCTTGCATTGGGTTTGCGAGAATTTTATTCAATATT
This sequence comes from Mus musculus, assembly GCF_000001635.26. NCBI lineage: Eukaryota > Metazoa > Chordata > Mammalia > Rodentia > Muridae > Mus > Mus musculus. The sequence continues at coordinate 112,124,751 of NC_000068.7, forward strand.
TTTGCATCAATATTCATGAGGAAAATTGGTCTGAAGTTCTCTTTCTTTGTTAGGTCTTCATGTGATTTATATATAAGAGTAATTGTGTCTTCATAGAATGAATTTGATAGAGTAACTTCTGTTTCTATTTTGTGGAATAGTTTGAGGAGTATTGGCATTAGGTCTTTTTTGAATGTCTAAAAAAACTCTGCACTAAATCCATCTGGTCTTGGGCTTTTTGGGGGGGGGCGGGGGGACTATTAATGACTGTTTCTATTTCTTTAGGGAATATAGGACTGTTTAAATAATTAATATGATCCTGATTTAACTTTGGTGCCTTGAATCTGTCTAGAAAATTGTCCATTTCATCCAAGTTTTCCAATTTTGTTGATTATAGGCTTTTGTAGTAGGATCTGATGATGTTTTGGATTTCCTCGGAGTCTGTTGTTATGTCTCCCTTTTCATTTCAGATTTTGTTAACTAGGATATTATCACTGTGCCCTCTTTTAGTCTGGCTAAGGGTTTAGCTTTTTAATCTTCTCAAAGAACCAGCACCTGGTTTGGTTGATTCTTTGAATAGTTCTTTTTGTTTCCACTTGGTTGTTTTCAGCCCTGAGTTTGATTATTTCTTGCCATCTTCTCCTCTTGGATGAATTTGCTTCCTTTTGCTCTAGAGCTTTTAGGTGTGCTACCAAGCTGTTAGTGTATGCTCTCTCCAGTTTCTTTTTTGAGGCACTCAGAACTTTGAGTTTTCCTCTTAGGAATGTTTTCATTGTGTCCCATAAATTTGGGTACATTGTAGCTTCATGTTCATTAAACTCTAAAAATTCTTTAATTTCCTTCTTTATTTCTTATCATTGAGTAGAGTGTTTTTCAGCTTCCACGTGTATGTGGGATTTCTATTATTTATGTTGTTATTGAAGATCACCCTTATTCCGTGGTGATCTGATAGGTTTCATGGGATTATTTAAATATTCTTGTATCTGTTGAGGCCTATTTTGTGACTGATTATATGGTCAATTTTGGAGAAGGTGCCATGAGGTGCTTAGAAGAAGGTATATCCTTTTATTTTAGGACGAAATGTTCTATAGATGTCTGTTAGAGCCATTTGTTTCATAACTTCTGTTAATTTCACCATGTCTCTGTTTAGTTTCTCTTTCCATGATATGTCCATTGATTAGAGTGGGTGTTGAAGTCTCCCTCTATTATTGTGTGCAGTGCAATGTGTGCTTTCAATGTCTCCTGATTTCTTTCCTAGGTTTTCCATCTCCAGAGTTGTCTCCCTTTGTGATTTCTTTATTGTTTCTACTTCCATTTTTAGATCCTGGATGGTTTTGTTAAATTCTTTCACCTGCTTGGTTGTGTTTTCCCGTAATTTTTTAATGGATTTTTGTGTTTCTTCTTTAAGGACTTCTACCTATTTGTGTTCTCCTGTAATTCTTTAAGGGATATTTATGTTTCCTCTTTAAGGGCATCTACTTGTTACCTGTGTTCTCCTGTATTTTTTTAAGCGAGTTATTAATGTCCTTCTTAAAACCCTCTACCAGCAACAAAGTTTGGAGCTAAGATGAAAGGATGGACCATCCAAAGACTACCCCACCCAGGGATCCATCCCATAATCAGCCACCAAACACAGACAATATTGCATATGCCAACAATATTTTGCTGAAAGGATCCTGATATAGCTGTCTCTTGGGAGGCTATGCCAGTGCCTGGCAAAAACAGAAATACATGCTCACAGTCAGCTATTGGATGGAACACAGGGCCCCCAATGGAGGAGCTACAGAAAGTACCCAAGGAGCTGAAGGGGTCCACAACCCTATAGATGGAACAACAATATGAACTAACCAGTACCCCCAGATCTTGTGTATCTAGCTGCATATGTAGCAGAAGGTGGCCTAGTTGGCCATCATTGGGAAGAAAGGCCCCTAGGTCTTGCAATCTTTATATGCCCCAGTACAGGGGAAAGCCAGGGCCAAGAAGTGGGAGTGGGTGGGTAGGGGAACAGGGTTGGGGGGAGGGTATAGGGAACTTTTGGGATAGCATTTGAAATGTAAATAAAGAAACCATCTAATAAAAAAATTTTTTAAAAATCCTCTACCAGCATCATGAGATATGATTTTAAATCTGAATCTTGCTTTTCCAGTGTTTTGGGGTATCCAGGATTCACTGTGGTGGGAGTTCTGGGTTCTGATGATTTCAAGTATTCTTGGTTTCTATTGGTAAGACTCATGTGTTTGTCTTTTACCATCTGGTAATCTCTGGTGTTAGATGTTCCTTCTGTCTCCGGCTGGAGCTTGTTCCAATTGTGAGTCTGTAAGCCTGTGTCAGCACTCCTGGGAGACCAGAGGGTTATGCCACAGTCCTACCTCCTGGGTGCAGATGTAGGCCTGTAGGACCCTGTCCAGCTGCTCTGTCTCTTCTGCGGCCTGTGCACTACTGGGTGGGCCCATTAAATAGTCACTAGGAAGAAAATGGCGATCTCACCTGAGTCCCAGGGTCAGACACTTTCTTGAGGCAAGCTCTCCTCTGGCAGGGAAGGTGCACAGAGGGCTAAAAACAGCCCATAGTAACAGGGCTGTCCCAGCTGGAGTGCGGCTTCTGTAGCATGTGCAATCCTGAGTGAATGGGCATTAGAGAGTTGCCAGAGAGAAAATGGTGATCTACCCTGAGTCAGGGGGTCAGAGCACTTCCTCAGGTCTTCTTCTTCTATTTCTATTATTCCTCTGTTTGGTCTTTTCATAGTGTCCTAGATTTTTTTTTTTAGATGTTTTATGTCAGTAACATTTTAGACTTCGACCGATGTATTGATTTCTTCAATTATATCTTCTATATCTGAGTTTTTCTCTCCCATTTCTTGTATTTTGTTGGTGATGCTTGTCTATGTACTTATTACCTGCTTAATTTTAGATAGGGCAAAAGCTATGCCTAAATATGAGTGCTAAAACCTAATGTTAGCATGAGCAAATGAAACTAAATATTTGAAGTCACAGAATACCTAATAGAAGCAAAGATCATTGGGTACTATTATTGGTTTTTAAAATAATTTCTAATTACACAGAGTATTTGAATCTATTCTCATTTTTTAATTAAAACATGATTCATATAGGCAAATATGTTTTTATCATAGCCTGTAATCCATGTCCCCTATCTTTCTATATTGAAAAACATCCTATGGTATAGACTCTTCTATACCTTACTTATGCTTCACATTATATGTATTTATCTTTTTACATATAGATGGCTGCACTTTCTTTCCATAGTTTTCAGATTGTGCAAGTAATTTGTTGAAATCTGGCAAGAAGACATATAAAAGTCGGCTATACACAAGTATTCATCTACATGAAATAATATCCATAAGAACTGATAAAGCTATCAAAAGGAATGAATTCCAAAAAAACACAGGCTAATGACATTGCCTTTGGTTACCCTCCAAAGCTACATGGGTAAAGCCTATTGTTGAAGACATCAAATCATTTGGTCACAGAGTATAGATGAATCATTCTTGAACTAAAAAGGAAACCCTCCTGATAGCTGGATTTTAAAATGCCAAAAGATGCTATGTGGTCTCATGAAGATAAAAAAAAAAAAAAATCAATGGTGTTACCCAGTGCTGAACCTTGCATATTGTAATAATGATTGATCAAACAGTGGTATCATGTTGGCACAATTGTTATGTGAGTAACTAAGGGATCTGTGATGAAGTTGAGGCAGGTTTAACAATAGAAATTTACATGCATGCATGAGAGCATAATCCTCCTCAGAAACTCAAGCCTGAGGAGCTCGTGAGTGCTATAGTACAGCTTGCTACTTTACTTCACTCCATGCTTCTGCTTTCACATTAACTTCTAAATAGTTATTTTTATATCCATAGACATGGTCAGAGAAGCTTCTCTTTATAGTGGGCAAAAGCAATTCGGGGATGCATAATTGGTCAAAGCGATAAAATAAAAGACTAAGAGATCAGTCCTAAATGGAGCATCATTATCAATATCCACAACACTGCCAAGGCTCAAAGAAGATTGTAGATGAAGAAGCTGAAAGAATGAAAATCAGAAGAATAAGGCAGAGTGCAATGGAATACTGCCTTCTGAACTTTGTAAAACTGTCATAATCATGAACGTCTAGTTACTTGCACATGTTGAACCCAAGAGTCAGCCAACCAAACTTCAAAAATAGATGGGAAGGATGCTTGTCAGGCCTCATTCCTTACTGAGAAGGCATTGGCAGTTGATAGCTCCTAGGGAAAGTAGAATTTTCTTTTAGGGAATGTTCCCAATGGGTGGTTTCTCATGCTATAGTAGATGGCCCTAAACCCACACAGGAGGCACTAACAAAATTTAGCAAATTATCAAAAAAAAAGAGAGAGAGAGAGATGAAGTTGGGAATTAATCCTGTTTGAGAGTTGAAGGAGAACAATTAAGGGATTTACAGCGCCTAGGAGGAACAATATGAACTAACCAGTAACCCCAGAGTTCCCTGGGACTAAACCACCAATCAAAGAAAACACAATGAGAGACTGCTGCATATGTAGCAGAGGATGGCCTAGTCAGTCATCAATGGGAGGAGAGGCCTTGGTCCTCTGAAGGTTCTATGCCCCAGTACCAACGAATGCCTAGGCCAGGAAGTGGGAGTGGGTAGGTTGGGGATCAGGAGGAGAGGATAGCAGATTTTCAGGGACGAAATGAGGAAAGGGGATAACGTTTGAAATGTAAATAAAGAAAATATATAATTACAAAAAAAGATCAAATTTCATTGAATACATGCAGGAAATTCTTAAGAATGAAAAGTATGGTTAAAAAACAAACAAATATTCCAAGTATGTACTTCCAGAATTCCTATATGTTATTTATTTTTTTAACCTATATTTCTCTGTTTTAAATGTCTTGGTATAGGCTTCCAGCTTCTTTACATCCAAAACTTTAGATGAAAAAAAAAATTCCTTGGGAATTGAGGCTCAGTATTATTATAGTATTTACTTTGTAAATGACTGTAACTTTTTTCTATTTTTGGAAGTGATTGTCTCACCCTCCTAAGCAGAAGAAAATAGATTAAATATTAATATATAGAGACAGAGTGTAGAAAGGCAATTTTTCCACTGAGATTAGTGAAAATGTACTTTACATTCACAAGGCAAGCACTTAAGATATCTTTCTATAACTCAGTAGCTGTTTGAACACTCTCTTCATTGCCATCTTCATTTCTTGATTCCTGAATGTATAGATCACAGGATTCAGAAAAGGGGTGATGACTGCATCAAATATGGCCAGAAATTTATCCAGGTGTACGGAGGGAGTAGGCCATGTATAGACAAATATCAAAGGACCAAAGAATAAAACCACTACTGAGATATGAGCAGAAAGTGTGGACAGGGCTTTAGAGAAACCACCTGAAGAGTGCTTTTGTACAGAGATTATGATGACAATATATGAAACTATCAATATGAAGAAGGAGCCCACAGAGATGAATCCACTATTGGCTGTGACCATGAATTCTAGTTTATGAGTATCTACACAAGCAAGCTTGATGAACCGGGGAAGGTCACAGTAGAAGCTGTCCAACACATTTGGTCCACAAAAAGGTAAGTTTATGACAAAAACCAGCTGAGCCAGAGAGTGTATAAGGCCAACTATCCAAGCAATAACTACAAAGAAGAGACACATTCTTGGGCTCAAAATGGTCAGGTAATGGAGAGGTTTACATATGGCTACATATCTATCAAAAGCCATGGCGATGAGTAAAACCATCTCCACACCACCAATAACATGGATGGAGAAGATCTGAATAACACAACCTGTAAAGGAGATGACTTTGTGCTTTCTGAACAGATCATAAATCATCTTGGGTGAGGTAACAGAAGAAACACCTAAGTCAATGAAGGAGAGGTTAGCCAACAGAAAGTACATTGGAGTGTGTAAGTGAGGGTCTGAAGCCACAGTAAAAATGATGAGTGAGTTTCCCATCATGCTTGCCACATAAAACACAGAGGAGAACACAAAGAGAAGAAGCTGGATGTCCCAGGAGTTGGTGAGTCCAAGAAATACAAACTCTGATACCACAGAGAGGTTTGCTCCCCCCATTAGCATGTATGTCAGTACTACCTGGAGAAGGAAACAGGAAAATATAAATTATATTAATATAATATACCAATAGCTGATATTAATAGAATATATCAAGAAGAAATATGAAATCCTGTTTAAAATCTAACATTAAAACCAAATTAAAGACAGATATATGAAAAATGAACACTGCTTAATATTGAGGAATGAACTTTAAAATAAAAGTAAGTATCGCTTTATACCTGTTAAAGACTCTTTATCCAAAGCTCAGAGTAGATGTAAAAAAAAAAAATAGATCTATCTTTAAGTTGTTGATATGCATATAAACTAAGACTCCATTACAAAAAAATTGTATGAGGCATCCGTAAAATTTCAAAATATGGTAGCTTTGAAATAGCATACACACTTATTAGGCATTGACCATGTTTTCGGAATGGAGAGGAAAGGAGGGAGGGAAAGAGGAACAGAGGGAGGAAGGAACAGAGGGAGGGAGGGAGGGAGGGAGGGAGGGAGGGAGGGAGGGAGGGAGGGAGGGAGGGAGGGAGGGAGAGAGAGAGAGAGGGAAAGGAGGGAGCAGAAAGGAAGGTAAAGAGGGAAGGAAGGATTTTATTAAAGCTACCATGTGATTAAGCAATACTCAGTTTTCCACAACTTATGCAACCTGAGGAAATTACACCATCATATGCAAATGAATTCTTCCCATTTTCCTTGCAACATCACTTACAGTAATCAATACAGAAATATCTAAATTCTCATTGACTTTTGACTGAATAGTATATAAACAGAGACTAACATATAGACACAATGGAATATTCTTCAGTTTTTTTAAAAGAAGGGAATCCTGTTTTGTAAAAATCTGCCTGTTCCTAGGAGTCAATGGTACACATGAAATTAAAGAGACACAAAAGTCAGTACTGGCATTCTCACAATTACATAGAACCCAAAGACACCATGATCAGAAAAGAAGTGAATATATGTTATACCATGTATGTCTTAGGATTTTCCTTCTGTGAATAGCCATCAAAAGCAATGCAAACTTATAAGGACAACATTTAATTAAGGCTGGCTTACAAGCTCAGAGATTCAATCTATTATAATCAAGGCTGGAGCAAGGCAGCATCCAGGCAGGCATGGTACAGGAAGAGCTGAGAGTTCTAGATCTTCATCTAAAGGCCACTAAGAGAAGACTGGCTTCCAGCTTCCAGGCAGTAAGAATGAGGGACTCAAAGTCCATGGCCACAGTGACACACTTTCTCCAACAAGGCCACACCTCCTGCAACAAAGCCAATCTTCATATAGTGCTGCTCCCTGAGCCAAGCATATTCAAACACTAAAATGGGAAGAAAAAAAATATAACTGGAAAGTGGAAAGAGAAGATGTTGGTTAAAAGATACAGATATTCTGCTAGGATCCTCTGTTTCTGAAGATCCATCATGGATCATCATAACTGTGGTTGACTGTGTTTCATACATTGAGTGCTGTGCTCAATGTTTGAAATGAGATTGTCAATGTTCTCACAGGAAATAAATGTATGAGACGTCTAAGTTGTTTGGTTTAATTGTTTCACAATGCACATACACATCAAAACATCACACTGGATTCTACATAGAAATAAGAGTCAGTCATTAGTAGGTTATATCTTAATAAAACTGGAGAGAGGAAACCACCTAGGAATCGTGAAAAGTTGGCCAACCACACAGGGAAGTGGGTGGCACTTTGCAGTGTTATCATATTATGTCTCTGAATTTCAAGTTCCTCTGTTTCCCTCACAGTGGGTACAGATATATTCCTTTTGAGAGAGAAGGCTGGCCAACAGGGAAATAATTGATTTTTGTTTCAAGATTAATTTACAGCCTGCTCCACACATGAAAACAACCTCCTTTTGAAGTCCAGTAACACAATCTTATGCTGGCAAATAAGCCCTTCTTCCACGCTCATACTTCTGGAAGACAGAGAACATCAAGGTTTATTAAATGAATAACCAAACTATGAGGTCTTTGTATTATTAGCATTTATTATTTATTTTAAGTTTGAGATTATAATCCAGTTATATCACTTTTCTTAATCCTTTTCTCCATCAAGCCCTCCTGTACACATCTTCTTGCTCTCTTTTAAACTCATGGCTCTTTTTATTTTTTTCTGCTATCCCTAAAATTGACTAAATCTTTTATAATACTAACCAAATACTAAAAAACATATTGAACACAAATGTCATGGCATATGTGTATTTGTATTCTCTGAAAGAATTAACAAGTGAGGTGTAAGCCTTTCTGTAACTGTCAGTTCCCAGTGTGCATTATGTCAGACACAGAAATCGTAGGTGCTTAGAAATATTTCTATCATAACACAACTAAAATGCCTCAATTTAAACTCAAGACATTGGTCCATGGAACAGTAGGGGTAAGTTAGAATCACTACGCTGGAGTACACAGTATGTGCCTGGAAAACAACAATCTAAAAGGAACAATGTAGTTAACTACATTATGTTCCAACAACATATTTTATTATAGTTACTTAGTGAAGAAACATAATACAATAAACATGATATGAGCTTTGAATTCTGGTCAAAAAATTACCATGTGGTTCATCCACCATCAAATTAGTAGTAGGTATAAGACCCTGACTCTCAGTCTGTTTGTCTATTGAACATATTTTTAAATCAAAGATTTTATAATACAATTAGTAATAACATAATTAAAGAACATAATCACATATCCAGCATGTAAGTATTCCATATAAAACTGTTTGGTAAAAGTTAATCTTATTTTATATTTTCCATTTGCACATGAATGATCTGGACTCATGGTATAAAAGAATGAATAGAAACAAAGTATTAGCAAGCTGTGAGTATCAAAAAACTTCACTGAAAGACATTCCAAAATATATTAACTTTTCTTTTAATAAGAGATTTTTCAAAATATAAGGGGCTCCTATTTGACAATATATAATATCCATATTATTTATGTTTAAGTAAAACATAAACTTAAATCTGAAATTATTTGCTTTCAAAGAACATTTGTGTGCCTCTTTAAGTGTTTGCTACAAATCTAACTCATTAAAATCGCTTCCCAAATAGACCATAATGTCCATAAACCTAAAGACTGCAACATTCTTCTAGCCAATGTGCCACAGAACTCATAAACACAGAACATGATATGAAGTTTTGTTGAAACATAAAAAGGACATCTTAATGCTTAAAATAATAAAAATGTGTTATTATGTAGTCAAAGAAGATACAGAAATCGACTGACCATAATTATAAAGTGATAATTAAAATTATGGGATTATAGATGTAAAGATTTGGAGAAAAAGTAGAAATAAGTGAGATTAAAAGAAAATCTAAAAACATTCCTGGGGAAATTGAATAGCATGTGTACAACTATGAGGAGAAAAAGAAACCAGATAGCTTTAGAAAAATTATGGATAATTTATGGGGAATGACAAGCATAGATTTTTCAGAGCTATCCTTTAGAAACTATGTAATTTTAACAATAATATATAGTAACTTCAGTTATGTTATACATAAGAATATATTGGCATATGCTCATTACACATAGTGATAGGTTTTTAGCAAGTGTCAATGACACTCTTCACACTGGAACACTTCCAATAACCTTAATTCTGTTCTAGAGATGATCAGAATATGCCCAACTCTTTTAAAAGTCAATAGATAGGAAAATATAACTTTTATGATTTCAGTTTTTGTATCAATAAATACTTCTTATTTTTCAACTAGAAGAGGCTAAGATTATTCATGAATCATCAGAGAATTGAATAGGTAATTATCAGGTATGCTAAATAAAAAATATTATAAAGCTATTTGGTGTTTACTTATGCCTTTTACATTTCCCCAGGTAACAAGATACTTCAGCTCAACCTAAAAATCAACAATATTTCTTGTAATAAAATAGCAATGTTTATAAAGTTTTTACAAGTAGATCTGTGCTGTTCAGTTGATTTTGCTAAATGCTATCTATTTGCTTTAGACTTGCTCAACTAGTTTAATATATAACTCAAATTCATAGCAATTCTAAAAGCAGTCATATCAATAAATAAATCACTATTCTTATTGCTGAATTTCCTTCCAGTGACCATTTACCTGCATAGAGTGAACACGAACCTCATGGATCCAGATTTCTCTGTTCTCCAACATATAAAGTGGCTGTGATATCAAAATATATGAGTATATAAAACTAATCATATATTAGTAGCCAATGACCAATGCAGTTTTAAAATGCTTGTAGTTTGGGGACTTTTTCCCTGGAGGACCACCTGATTCATTCAGTGCAACCAAAGAATTTCAGATCTCATTAGACCGTAATAGAAATATAACAGGAAGCAATAATGGGAAGTGTTTTATCATTGTATAATTTTGTTGTATGTATTTATAAATAGTGTAATTAATTTCTAAAAGTAGGTAATTATTGACTAAAAATAAGTATACACCAAAGAAACTCCAAAAGTTGCTTTAACAATCTCCTTTAATAAATAAAAATATATTTGACTTCCTTTTAATATCGTATATAACTATAGATTTCTACATAAATTAATTGTACAAAGCTTCATTCTAAATACTAACATTTGAAAGTGAAAAAACTGAAAACAATAGTAAATTTAGAAATTATGCTATACCAAAAAAGTTAAATTTTTGAATTTAAAGCCATTTAAAAGAACGCTCACATTGTTATATAATTAAAGATAGTCAAAAAACACTGCACTTCTCAGAACACCTGAAAAAATGTTCAACCACTTTAATCATCAGAGAAATGCAAATCAAAACAATCCTGAGATTCCACCTCACGCCAGTCAGAATGGCTAAGATAAAAAATTCAGGTGACAGCAGATGCTGGCAAGGATATAGAGAAAGAGGAACACTCCTCCATTGCTGGTGGGATCACAAGCTGGTACAACCACTCTGGAAATTAGTTTGGAGGTTCCTCAGAAAATTGGACACAGTACTACCAGAAGATCCAGAAATACCAGTCCTGGGCATATACCCAGAAGGTGTTACAACTTGTAATAAGGATACATGCTCCACTATGTTCATAGCAGCCTTATTTATAATAGCCAGAAACTGGAAAGAATCTAGATGTCCCTCAATAGAAGAATGGATACAGAAAATGTGGTACATTTACACAATGGAGTATTACTCAGCTATTAAAAACAATGAATTTATGAAATTCTTAGGCAAATGGATGGATCTAGAGGATATCATCCTGAGTAAGGTAACCCAATCACAAAAGAACACACATGATATGCACTCACTGATAAGTGCATATTAGCCCAGTTACTTAGAACACCCAAGATACAATTTGCAAAATACATGAAACTCAAGAAGGAAGACCAAAGTGTGAATACTTCGTTCCTTCTTAGAATGGAGAACAAAATAACCATGGAAGGAGTTACAGATTCAAAGTTCAGAGCAGAGCCTGAAGGAATGACCATCCAGAGACTGCCCCACTTGGGGATCTATCCCATAAACAACCACAAAATCCAGACATTAGGCAGATACCAACAAGAGCCTGTTGACAGGAGCCTGATATAGATGTCTCCTGGGAGGTTCTGCCACTACCTGGAAAATACAGAAATGGATGCTCACAGTCATCCATTGTATGGAGCACAAGGTTCCCAATGAAGGAACCAGAGAAAGTACCCACGGAGCTAAAGGGGTCTGAAGTCCCACAGGAGGATCATCAATATGAACTAAGCAGTACCCCCAGAGCCAATCAAAGAAGACACATGGTGGAACTTGTAACTCTAGCTATATATATAGCAGAGGATGGCCTACTCAGTCATCAATGGGAGGAGAGGCCCTTGGTCCTGTGAAGACTCTATGTATAGGGGGATGTGAGTTCCAGGAATGAGAGTGGGTGAGTTGGGGAGCAGAGGGAGGGGAGAGGGGATTTTCAGAGGGGAAATTAGGAAAAGGGATAACATTTGAAATGTAAATAAAGAAAATATCTAAACAAATAAAAATAAAAAAGAAATTAAAAAAACTGCACATATAAAAATGAACAGCAAAACAGCATACAGTATGGATTTCCTCCTTTGGGGTCACCTTCAATCCAAACACAGCTGGTTAGCTCTGTAACAACAGGTCATTATTGCATGAGGAAACCAATCTTACATAGCAGACCAATATTGTAGCTCATAACATTCAAGCTGGGTAAGACTGTTGATGCCTTTATTCTCCTAGCAGCCTCCATAAAATCATCTCTCACTGTGAAACCTAAGTACATGGAGTAACCTTTCAACCTAATTCCAGTTTCATTTCTCTATATTGTTCAAGCAAGGTATACTGACTGGGGGCTTCTAGGACCTTTCTGGCCAACAATCCGCAAGAAGGTACCCTATGCTTGGTTTGCATTTTTGTGAAATCATTTCTTTTTTGGCTTAATATTAAGTTTTTGTGTGTTTTGACTATTGATTCTCTTTAAGACGTAGATAGGTCAAAGCTCTCCCATTCTGGGTTCTGCATCTTCACTCTGTATAGAAACTATATATTTGATTTAGTTCCATTTCTTCTACTACTCTAATTTTTCCTTTGCTATAGAGATCATATTTTAAAATTCAATGCCTGTGTATATATCTTGAATATATATATATATCATATTTTCCTCTATAAGTTTCAATTGTTAAATTAATGCCTTTCGTTCATTTTAAATTGATTTTTTTACAAATGAAAAAAACTTGATCTACTTCAAGTATTCTTCATGGAGATATCTAGTTTTTCAAGCACTGCTTATTTAAAAAAAATAGGGAGCAATATTTCTTTTATTTTATTTTTTGGTTATTTTATTTATTTACATTTCAAATGTTGTCCCCCTTCCCTGTCTCCCTGCTTCAAACCTCCCATCCCATCCCGCCTCCCCTTTGCCTCTATGAGGGTGCTCCCCAACCCAACCACCCACTCCCACCTCACCGCTCTAGCATCCCCATGCACTCGAGTATCAAGCCTCCACAGGAACAAGGGCCTCCCCATTGATGCCAGATAAGGCAATCCTCTGCTACATATGTAGCTAGTGCCATGGACCCATCCATGTATACTCTTTGGTTGGTGGTTTAGTCCCTAGGAGCTCTGGGAGTTCCAGTTAGTTGATATTGGTGTTCTTCAATCCCCCTCAGTTCCTTGAGTCCTTCCCCTAACTCTTTCATTGGGGTTCCCAGGCTCAGTTCAATGAATGGCTGTAAGCATCCACATCTGTCTTAGTTAGGTGCTGACAAAGCCTCTCAGAGAATAGCTATACCAGGCTCCTGTCAATAAGCACTACTTGGCCTCTGCAATAGTGTCAGGGTTTGGTGTCTGCAGATGGGATGCATCCCTAGGTGGGGCAGCCTGTGGATGGCCTTTTCTTCAAGCTCTGCTCCATTTTTTTGTCCCTGTGTTTCCTATAAACAGGAACAATTCTGGGTTATTTTTTTTAGATGGGTAGGTGACCCCATCCCTCAACTGGGGGCCATGCCTATCTACTGGAAGTGGTCTCTCCAGGTTCTATCTCCCCTTTGTTGGGTATTTCGATTAATGTCATCCCTGTTGGGTCCTGGGAATCTCTCACTTCCCTGGCATCTGGGACTTTTTAGTGGTTCCTCACCCCACCCCACCCCCACTGCTACATATTTCTGCTCATTTTCTTGACCCTCTGGACTTCTCTCTCTTCCCATACTTGATCCTTCCCCCCTTTTTTTCCCTCCCCCTCCTTACCACGTATTAAAGAGGCTTCTTTCCAGGGTGTTTTCACCACCACTATTGAGAATATTTGCTGTTCTATAAATAGATGGATGATAGATAGATAGATAGATAGATAGATAGATAGATAGATAGATAGATAGATAGATAGATGGATCTATTCATATACCTGAAAATAGAATTATTTTTACTTCTTCCACATTAATACAATGTTATCTCTCAAGCTTTTGTAGAAAGCTGATCATACTCTCAAGTATATTTTTTTATTTCTAGGTTTTTTCAGGAATTAGCTTTAAGATGGGATGTTATATTTTCAAAGACAATTTTCATGTTCGCAAATTATAAGTTGTTCATATTATAATTCCTTTGGATTTCTTTTCAGTGCCATTTTTTTACATTTTTGCTTCTTGAACAAAAAGAACAAATTGGTTAAAATTTCCTTTGTTGTGTCCTTCTCTAGTTTTAATATTAGGATAATACTAACTTTGAACAAGGATCTGAAAATGTTCTTGCCATTTATGTTTTATAAAATAGTCTGAAACACATTGGTATTAGGCCTTCAATAATGGAATTATAGGATACATCAGTGAATTCCCCTGGCTTTGTGCATTTCATAGATGGGAAATTCTTTATTGCTTCAATCTCATTGCCCAGATATTTACCTAGGTTGTAGGCACCCTCCAGGTTTAATGTCAGTAGGTCTGGCATCCCTAAATATTTTGTCATCCTATATTTTCTAGTGTATTGGAATATATATTTTCAGAATATTTCCTACAGTTTCTGTATATATATTTCTTATCTAAAATGTGGTCAAATAATTGAGTGCTAATTTCTAAGTGGAAGAGGTATTGTTATGTCACAAAGTTTTCTACCAACTCTTTGTGACCATATTTAACAACAGTTATGTACATTCTATCATTTTCCTAAAGAAATGTTTCCTATGTTTCTATAATTTCCATCATTCTTCAGATATTACTGTTCCAAGATAATTCCTATAACAACATACAATTGTCAAACTTCAAGGCCACTGCCACATTCTCCTATAACCTAAATTGTGAAGGAAAGCAAGAAGTAGCATCCAATGTAGAACATATAGCCAATACTTAATAAATTCTTTCTTTCTACTAGTTACAATGCATTGTAATTTTAATAATTCAGCAATTGATATGATTATGTAAGCATCTTATTGACATTCCAATATTATTTGAGGAATCTCCACATATTCACTTAGCATCTAAACTAGTCTTTATTTCCACCAACTCTGTATGAGTTTCCATTACTTTGCATCTCATAAAAATTGGTGATCATTTATCTGTGTACTGATAGAAACAGTATTTTATCTAAATACACTGTTGTTAAATATGGTCACAGAGAGTTGGTAGAAAACTTTGTGACATAGCAATACCTCTTCTACTTAGGAATTATCACTCAATTATTTGACCATATTTCAGATAAGAACTATATAAAACCTAAGTTCTGGACTTGGGACTGTAAGGAACTGGAAGACATAGATTGCCAAAGTGAATGACAGCTTGGCCTACCCTTGTTTCTTATTTAATGAGTCTTCATTGCTAATTCTTGAATTAGTAGTTGACTTTTTGTCTAGCATCTCTGCCTCTTAGATTTCTGAGGTGTTGGCTTTCTCATCAGTTACTTTAATCACTCATTCTGGGGCAAAAATTATTCTGAACATCTATGTATGAGCTGCTTTTGTTCTTTATGTCTTTTGTCCTTTTTATTCCCTGGGTGACAGTGTAGACTCAGTGGACCAAACTAATTAGAAGCTTTTTACTTGGGAAAAACAACATAAAGCTCTTTGTTTTGGAAAAGGTGATGCTCTCAGTCAGAATGTGAAGTTATCCTCCCCCAAACCTGGAGAACTTCCCCACTTAAAGCACTACCACGTAAATAAAACACGAGTGTGAACACATAGTTCATAACAAAGCAGACATCAGTTCAACCTACCTATGGACAGAGGGTCTGCCTACAACTATTGGTCATAAATTATTTGACCTCATATTAAGCTACAATTTATTCTTGACATGTTTCCTTTGTATGTTGTAGAAGCAGAGAGAAGAGGATCAAATGAGCATGTGTGACGTTTGCTCATGCTTTTGGAGAAGATGTTCAGGAGGCTCCAAGCTGGTTATAAAAGAAAGGTAGAATACTTATCACAAAAAGGCATTACATGGGAAAAGTGCATAATATTTTCATATTTTATGTTCCATATTCCCTTCTTATTTTTCTTACCCTTTTAGTTTTTTATAACTATATTTTCTACTGTTATTAGCTTCTGTGCTTCGTAGTTTTCATTCCTGCCACTTAACAGTTTTTCCTTTAGGGAATTAAAAGTTCTCACGTGATTGAAGTTTCTCATTTTCTCTTAGTTCTTTGAGAGAGTGGTTCCCATCAACTGAGGACAGATTCAGTTGACTAACTCAGGGAAGAGCTTCATTATCTTTTTCACAAACGAGACTGACATGTTTATTCTTCAGAGTTGTTTCTGGAGCTCATGGTAAAGTTGTATATTTATCTTCTTTTGTATTTTGGGGGGCAGCCAATCAGGTCATTGGGTCCCAGACTGACCCTGAATATAATTTTCATGGAAAGATCAGAGACTTTTAGGGTACTATTTATTGGCAATTGATAGATCCTAGGAAAGGAAGTGTAGAAAAGCAAATACCCCCACTTGTCTGCGCTTTAGTGAGCACACCAGCCTCTAAAAAAGAGAACTTCAGGCACATAGTTACACATGTGGACCTGATTAAAATCTGGGGTGTCACAAAACAAAACAAAACAAAACAAATATATATATATATATATATTAACATTAAAAGAATTTGTTGGCTGTGTGAATGGGATGGGTGGAATATGATAAGGGATGGGGATGAGTGGTCAGTAAGCATTGTACACATGTATAAAATTATCTAAGAAAGAATTTAATTAAGGAAAAGGCACTAGTTTAACTGAGAAAATATTTTTAATATTTTTGATATTTTTTCATTTATGAAAATATTGAAAAACTAGGAAAACAAGATGTATCAGTAATTTAAACAAAATAAATTCCAGAAAAAATTAAGGAAGTAAGGCATAGGAGCTGAAAGCACAAATTCCAGGGAAGGAACTAATTTCTCATGTGGAAGGTAGTGAGGACAAGAACCTGTACAGCTTGTTTGACTCACCTTAGATGTTCAAGTACTTTGCTTCTATTTTTTCCTCTCTTAGTTGTAAACTATAATAGTAAATTTAGGTTTAAATGATCAACTCACCCTAAATATGTAAGCATAGAAAAGTTCTGTACCTCATCTCTCTGTGATTCTGTATGATACCACTGTAAAACACCAGGTTGTTTTAGTTTCTTGTATTTGGCTCATTACTTTATAATCAAGAAAACTCTTTTGCATAAATATTAATTTCCCCTCTTGTGCCCTTCAGGTGATAGTCAACTCATGGTCAAACTTGCACAAGTTGATGGATGGAGGAAATCACTCAGTGGTATCAGAATTTTTGTTACTAGGCCTCACCAATTCATGGAGAATTCAGATTCTCCTTTTTCTGTTCTTCACAGTATTTTATGTGGCAAGTATGCTGGGGAACCTGCTCATTGTGCTCACAATCATCTCAGACCACCACCTGCACTCCCCCATGTACTTCCTGCTGGCAAACCTCTCCTTCATTGATACAGGTGTGTCCAGCATCGCTACTCCAAAGATGATTTATGACCTCTTCAGGAAGCACAAAGTCATCTCCTTGAACGGATGCATCACTCAGATGTTCTTCATCCACACTGTTGGGGGAACAGAGATGGTGTTGCTCATAGTCATGGCCTATGACAGGTACATTGCTATCTGTAAGCCCCTCCACTACCTGACCATCATGAGTCTCAGAATGTGCATTGTTCTTTTGGCTCTTGCTTGGATCATTGGCCTTATCCATTCTGTGGCCCAATTGGCTTTTGTTGTAAATTTACCCTTTTGTGGAGCTAATAAAATGGACAGCTTTTACTGTGATTTTCCTCGGTTCATCAAACTCGCATGTACAGACACATACAGACTGGAGTTCCTGGTCACTGCCAACAGTGGTTTCATCTCCATGGCCACCTTCTTCATCCTGATTGTGTCTTACATCTTCATCCTGGTCACAGTTCGTAAACACTCCTCAGGTGCTTCCTCCAAGGCCCTCTCCACTCTCTCAGCTCACATCACTGTGGTCGTTTTCTTCTTTGGTCCTTGCATTATTGTCTATGTGTGGCCTTTCCCGACTTTACCCATAGATAAATTTTTAGCAATTTTCGATGCCATTATCACTCCTTCTATGAATCCTGTCATCTATACACTGAGAAATAAGGAAATGAAGGTTGCAATGAGGAGACTCTTTGCTAGGGCTTTAAGTTTCATTGACAGCTTAAGAGATTCAAATTGAAGTTAAACATTCTGGAGGATAAAACATTTTTATTCTGTACTGAGTAGACTTCTTTAGACAAATATACATGCAAACAATGTTGAATAGACTCAGCATGTTGTATGTACATTTTATATAGTATGTATACATGTGTGTGTGTGTGTATAATTTATATGTACATGTGAAAATAGTAAAAGAACTGAACCCTTGAATTTGGTATGGAAGAGTTGTCAGACATGAGAGGGATACAAAGGAGAAAATGGAAGAAATAAATAATGTAGTTGTAGCTTAATTAAATATATATTTTATTAAATATTTTTAATTTACAAAAAAACTATTTGAAAAGTCTCTTCAACTTAATGTTTTAAATATCTACTGTGCAGTGCTTCTTCAAGTATTCTCTGCAGACCTGATCATGTTTTGCTAAAGAATTTCTGGTTTCTGAAAGTACTGAAAAGCAGTAAATCGAACCTAAAATATGATTTCTGTCAGATGCCATATGAAAGTGACAACAACTGCTGAAATCTCACACACTGAACATGCTTTGTTATCATCACAAATGATGGAAACTTCTCTTTGGCACTGGTCCTCAGAGACAGAGATAGCTCTTTCTAATCTGCACAACCACCTTAATTCATGCCTTGTGAAATGCTCAGTATCTGTACAGCAACAGGAATATACAAAATAAAGATCTTTAGCTGGATGAATTCAAGAATTCAAGACTTTTATCATCTGAATTAGTTAATGGCAGGCAGATTTGACTATTTCTAGCAGTTTTACATGTAGTTATAATTGAAAAGTAAGCTTTGTGGTCAATTACAGAGGAAAAAATCTAATAATTTTAGATAGTACATATTTTTGAGACTAGAAGATGTAGGTTAATATTGCACATATGTATATGAAAAATATTACACTCCCTCTTTTTCTAGTTTTTTTTTGCAAAGAAATATGTGCAACCTGTAAGTCATTATAAATGTTTTTAAATATTTTCTAGCTAAAATGTGAAAATACTGATTTAGTAGTAAACTACAAAATAATAATATTTTATAAACCTTGTTTAGAACTATATAAGAAGAAAAATGAAGAAATTATAATATAAAAAGCATGACAAACTATTAATAAATAGATGTATAAAATGAGGAAGAAATGGATTATGCTTTTCATATAATATATTGTTTACTTTACATATACTTGTTATAATTAATACAAAATTTAGGGAGAGTATCTCCCAACTTATGTTACCAATGATTCAAACCAGGTGTCACCTGAATATACTGAATTTTCAAGTTTGGGTTACACAACTGATATAAAGCAGACCTGTCATGTATGGACTCCCAAATTACCTACAGCTCTTCTTGCAAAAAATCTATGAGAAAGACAGAAGAAAAGCAATGCTAAGAGCTTCAAACAGTATCTTTCATTAATGTCTTGCACAAACACTCCATTGACTCTCAGCTACAGTATCAGAGCATCATGAACTAGAAAACAGCTGCACTGACAAAATTTTTTAGAGACAATTTTTTCAAAACCCCTCTGAAATATCCTCCAAAGGCTCAATGCTGGCTTCTGTCTTGAACTTCAGGAAATAATAAGGAAAGAGAAATTACATGTATAGCATACTAATAAGATTGTCACTTTCCTATAGAGCGCTGGCTCTTCTGCTTGCCTTGATCTTGGCATAACTAATCCGTCTTAGTTGCAAAGGAAACCTAGATTCTGCTCCTTCTTTTCTAGACTCTGCATTTTATTTTGTTCTGGTTTAGTTGCTGTCAGCTTTAGTTTCTTATTTTGCATACAAACACGTATAGACATACACACACACAGGCCCACACATAACACAAACACATACATATACATACACACACATACATATATACACACACAAACACAGTCACACACATACACACATAACCACATTCATATAAATGACTATGTATGATAAATGACACACTGGATTTTTTTTCTCTTTTTTCTTTTTTTTAATATTATTTTTATTACATATTTTCCTCAATTACATTTCCAATGCTATCTCAAAAGTCCTTCATACCCTCCCCCACTTCCCTACCCACCCATTCCCATTTTTTGGCCCTGGCATTACCCTGTACTGGGGCATATAAAGTTTGCATGTCCAATGGGCCTCTCTTTCCAGTGATGGCCAACTAGGCCATCTTTTGATACATATGCAGCTAGAGTCAAGAGCTCCGAGGTACTGGCTAGTTCATAATGTTGTTGTACCTACAGGGTTGCAGATCTCTTTAGCTCCTTGGATACTTTCTCTAGCTCCTCCATTGGGGGCCCTGTGATCCATCCAATAGTTGACTGTGAGCATCCACTTCTGTGTTTGCTAGGCTCCGGCCTAGTCTCACAAGAGTCAGCTATATCAGGGTCTTTTCAGCAAATGCTTGCTAGTGTATGCAATGGTATCATCGATTGGAGGCTAATTATGGGATGGATCCCTGGATATGGCAGTCTCTAGATGGTCCATCCTTTCGTCTCAGCTCCAAACTTTGTCTCTGTAACTCCTTCCATGGGTGATTGTTTCCAATTCTAAGAAGGGGCAAAGTGTCCACACTTTGGTCTTCGTTCTTTTTCAGTTTCATGTGTTTTGCAAATTGTATCTTATTATCCTGAGCTTTTGTCCCCACCGGCAAGAACACGCTCAGGACAACCGGAATCTTCTGCTGCAAAAGCTTTATTGCTTACTTCTTCAGGAGCAAGAGGAGAAGAGGGACGAATGGCAAAACCCCGTCCCTTTTATGGAGGATTGTCCTCCGCCTCAGACGTGTTGCTCCCTGATTGGCTGCAGCCCATCGACCGAGTTGTTGTCACGGGGAAGGCAGAGCACATGGAGTGGAAAACTACCCGGTACATGTGCAGATTATTTGTTTACTACTTAGAACACAGGATGTCGGCGCCATCTTGTAATGGCGAATGTGAGGGCAGCTCCTCACATCTTATATCTTGGGTATACTAAGTTTCTGGGCCTAATATCCACATATCATTTGAGTTCTTTTGTGATTGTGTTACCTCACTCAGGATGATGCCCTCCAGGTCCATCCATTTGCCTAGGAATTTTATAAATTCATTCTTTTTAATAGCTGAGTAGTATTACATTGTGTAAATGTACAACATTTTTTGTATCCATTCCTCTGTTGAGGGACATCTGGGTTCTTTCCAGCTTCTGGCTATTATAAATAAGGCTGCTATGAACATAGTGGAGCATGTGTCCTTCTTACCAGTTGGGATATCTTCTGGATATATGCCCAGGAGAGGTATTGCGGGATCCTCCGGTAGTACTATGTCCAATTTTCTGAGGAACCACCAGACTGATTTCCAGAATGGTTGTACAAGCTTGCAATCCCACCAACAATGGAGGAGTGTTCCTCTTTCTCCACATCCTCGTCAGCATCTGCTGTCACTTGAATTTTTGATCTTAGCCATTCTGACTGGTGTGAGATGGAATCTCAGGGTTGTTTTGATTTGCATTTCTCTAATGATTAAGGATGTTGAACATTTTTTCAGGTATTTCTCAGCCATTCGGTATTCCTCAGGTGAGAATTCTTTGTTTAGCTCTGAGCCCCATTTTTAATGGGGTTATTTGATTTTCTGGAATCCACCCTCTTGAGTTCTTTATATATATTGGATATTAGTCCCCTATCTGATTTAGAATAGGTAAAGATCATTTCCCAATCTGTTGATAGCCTTTTTTGTCTTATTGACAGTGTCTTTTGCCTTGCAGAAGCTTTGCAGTTTTATGAGGTCCCATTTGTCAATTCTCGATCTTACATACAGCATAAGCCATTGCTGTTCTATTCAGGAATTTTTCCCCTGTGCCCATATCTTCAAGGCTTTTCCCCACTTTCTCCTCTACAAGTTTCAGTGTCTCAGGTTTTATGTGAAGTTCCTTGATCCACTTAGATTTGACCTTAGTACAAGGAGAGAGGAATGGATCGATTCGCATTCATCTACATGATAACAACCAGTTGTGCCAGCACCATTTGTTGGAAATGCTGTCTTTCTTCCACCGGATGGTTTTAGCTCCCTTGTCGAAGATCAAGTGACCATAGGTGTGTGGGTTCATTTCTGGGTCTTCAATTCTATTCTATTGGTCTACTCTTCTGTCACTATACCAGTACCATGCAGTTTTTATCACAATTGCTCTGTAGTAAAGCTTTAGGTCAGGCATGGTGATTCTACCAGAGGTTCTTTTATCCTTGAAAAGAGATTTTGCTATCCTAGGTTTTTTGTTATTCCAGATGTATTTGCAGATTGCCCTTTCTAATTTGTTGAAGAATTGAGTTGGAATTTTGATGGGGATTGCATTGAATCTGTAGATTGCTTTTGGCAAGATAGCCATTTTTACAATGTTAATCCTGCCAATCCATGAGTATGGGAGATCTTTCCATCTTCTGAGATCTTCTTTAATTTCTTTCTTCAGAGACTTGAAGTTCTTATCATACAGATCTTTCACTTCCTTAGTTAGAGTCACGCCAAGGTATTTTATATTATTTGTGACTATTGCAGCTATTAAAAAGAATGAATTTATGAAATTCCTAGGCAAATGGATGGACCTGTAGGGCATCATCCTGAGTGAGGTAACCCAATCACAAAAGAACTCACATGATATGTACTCACTGATAAGTGGATATTAGCCCAGAAACTTAGAATACCCACGATACAAGATACGATCTGCAAAACACATGAAACTCAAGAAGAACGAAGACCAAAGTGGGGACACTTTGCCCCTTCTTAGAATTGAAAACAATCACCCATGGAAGGAGTTACAGAGACAAAGTTTGGAGCTGAGATGAAAGGATGGACCATCTATAGACTGCCATGTATGGGGATCCATCCCATAATCAGCTTCCAAATGCTGACACCATTGCATACACTAGCAATATTTTGCTGAAAGGACCCAGATATGGCTGTCTCTTGTGAGACTATGCCGGGGCCTGGCAAACACAGAAGTGAGTGCTCACAGTCAGCTATTGGATGGATCACATGGCCCCCAATGGAGGAGCTAGAGAAAGTACCCTAGGAGCTGAAGGGATCTGTAATCCTATAGGTGGAACAACAATATGAACTATCCAATACCCCCCCGGAGCTCATGTCTCTAGCTGCATATGAGTCAGAAGATGGCCTAGTCTGCCATCAGTGGAATGAGATGCCCATTGGTCGTACAAACTTTATATGCCTCAGTACAGGGGAAATGCCAGGGCCAAGAAGTGGAGTGGGTGGGTTGGGGTGTGGGTGGGGGAGCGTGTGGGGGACTTTTGGGATAACATTGGAAATTTAAAAGAAATAAATACCCAATTAAAAAAAAAAAGATTCAAGTGCCAGTGGTGATTTTACCTGTTTTTGGTTTTTGGTTTTTGGTTTTTTTGTTTTTTTGGTTTGTTTGGGTTTTTTTGTTTTTTTTGTTTTTTTGGGTTTTTTTTTTTTTGTTTTGTTTTTTTTTTTTGCTGTCAATAAAATGTAGCTTGTATTACAACTGCATTGTTATGTTGTGTATGGATGATACTTTTAGTAATAAAATGATCAGCATGTAAGTAATAAGCTTGTCCTAAATAGTGTTTTGTCATTAGCAAAATGGTTTTGTTTTGTGTAGTATAGTGTAGTGTAGTGTACTGTAGGGTTGCTGTTGTTGTTGTTGTTGTTGTTGTTGTGATTTTTATTTGATTTGACTTGAATTGGTTGACATGCTGGTTATCAAAGTCAAGGCATCAAACTCACTTAGTAAGCAAGTACTGTATCATGCATTATATCTTCAACAAAGAGTTTTTATAAAGCATCATATTAGTTTTATATTAATTATACCCTAGGAGACTTTACCCATTTTCTGAACTAGAAAATGGAGGATTATAGAAATAAAATGATTTCTTTAAATGGCATGGCCTTGTAGTTCCCATGGGAACTGATTCCTGTGGGCTGACCTGGCATACTATTCTTCACAGTGCAAGAATTTCCCAGCAAGAATTTTAAAAGTTAATTGATGTAGTGTGGTTATAAATATGAAATGAATGGACTTGAATTTTTCTTTTCTTACTAAAATTCTAAATCATATAAACCTTTATTTCAAAAAAAAACTCTCTAGGGGAGCATTCTTCCTTCAGTTAATAAAGTTTATTTGGCATTGATCAAAAAAAAAAAAAAAAAAAACCATGAAATTCAAGAACGAAGACCAAAATGTGAACACTTTGCCCCTTCTTAGAATTGGGAACAAAACACCCATGGAAGGAGTTCAGAGACAAAATTTGGAGCTGAGACAAAAGGATGGACCATCTAGAGACTGCCATACCCGGGGATCCATCCCATAATCAACCTCCAAATGCTGACACTATTGCATATGCTAGCAAGATTTTGCTGAAAGGACCCAGATATAGCTGTCTCTTGTGAGGCTATGCCAGGGCCTAGCAAACACAGAAGTGGATGCTCACAGTCAGCTATTGGATGGATCACAGGGCCCCCAATGGAGGAGCTAGAGCAAGTACCCAAGGAGCTAAAGGGGTCTGCAACCCTATAGGTGGAACAACAATATGAACAAACCAGTACACGCCCCCCCACCCCCACCCCAGAGCCCGTGATTCTAGCTGCATATGTATCAGAAGATGGCCTAATTGGCCATCATTGGAGAGAGATGCCCATCGGTCTTGCAAACTTTATATGCCTCAGTACAGGGGAACTCCAGGGCCATGAAGTGGGAGTGGGGGGAGGGGAGTGGAGAGGAGGGCATTGGGGGTACTTTTGGGATAGCATTGGAAATGTAAATGAAGAAAATACCTAATAAAAAAATTATTAAAAAATATTCAATTTTCTATCCTATTTTAGTCTGTTTAAAGCTTTGTTCTTAACTCAGTGTCTATTCTAATTTGCATTATCATCCTAAAAACATCTTTTTTAACTTTTTATTGGTTTTTTTTTTATTCGTTTACATTTCAAATGATATCCCTCTTCACGGTTTCCCCTCCAAATACCTCCTAACCACACCCTCCCCCCTGCTTCTATGAGAGTACTCACCCACCTACACACCCACTGCTGCCTCACCACCCTAACATTCCCCTACACTGAGGCATCAAGCTTTTACAGGACCAAGGGCCACCCCTCTCATTTATGCCAGATAAGGCCATTCTCTGCTACATATGCAGCTGGAGCTATGAGTCCCTCCATGAATACACTTTGGTTGGTGGTTTTGTCCCTGCAAACTCTGGGGGGTCCGGTTGGTTGACACTGTTGTTCTTCCTATGGGATTGCAAACTCCTTCAGCTCCTTCAGTCATTCCCCCAACTCCTCCACTGGGGTCCCCATGCTCAGTCCAAGGATTGGCTTAAAAACATCTTCTTAAACCTAAAACATTTTCTTAAATCCTAAACAATTTAATCTCATAGTAAGACTTTGACTATCTAGTCTTCAATTCCTTCTCAGCCTCTGAAGGAATAAATATTATCTAGATATAAAGGAAGTGCAGGAATGCAGCATCCAAATATTATAGAAATGACAGAAACAGTTCATTGCCTGGATAGTCCCCAAATTCTATGACATTGGAGCATAGATCTCAAGGCTTCTGGCCCAGAATATCTTAAAAACATTTTGTGAAGCAGTAATTATGAAGTACTTGCTTACCCTGTCTTGGAAGAGCTTGATAGTCAACTTCCCTGTGTCCATTTGTCCTTTCTGGAAAGTATTTACCTGCAATTGAAACATAGGCCTTTTCTTTGCCCACTGGCTAGCATGCCATATTGAAGCAACTCCCTATGGAGGTTAGTAGTGCTCATCATCTTCTTTGAAGTGGAGAGGGGGTACTGTCAAGAGCAGCCCTTTCTCATAAACACAAGATCTTTTAATAATGAAACAATTTATATGCCATATTCTGTGGGTCTCTGAAGTTTTTGAAGACCAACTTCTGATCTATAGTATATCTGAATTGTCAAATATTCTTTATTCTTAATGATTTGTTATCTGATTTGCTATTGTACTTAATTAAATTAATATCTAAAATGACCATGAGATTGACTATCTGAATATTAATTCATATTGCTAAACCTCTCTAATAGTTTGTAACTTGCATTTTTATTGGATATTTTCTTCACTACATTTAAAATGTTATCCCCTTTCACGGTTTTTCCCCCATGCCTGGAAACTCCCTATCTCATCACCCCTGCACCTGCTTCTATGAGCGTGTTCCCTCACCCACCCACCCACTCCTGCCTCACCACCCTAACATTCCCCAACACTGAAGCATCAAACCTTCACAGGACCAAGGGCCTCTCCTCTCATTGATGCCCAACAAGGCTATCCTCTGCTACATATGTAGGTGGAGCCATTGGTCCCTTCATGTGTACTCCTTAGTTGGTGATTTAGTCCCTGAGAAGTCTGGGAGGTGAGTCTGGTTGATTGATATTGTTGTTCTTCCTATGGGACTGAAAACACATTCAACTCCTTCAGTCCTTTCTCTGACTCCTCCATTGGGGACCCCATGCTCAGTCCAATGGTTGGCTATGAGCATCTGCCTCTGTATTTGTCAGGCTCTGGTAGGGCCTCTCAGGAGACAGCTATATCAGGCTCCTTTCAGCCTGGACTTCTTGGCATCCACAATAGTGTCTGGGTGTGGTGTCTGTATGTGGGATAGATCCCCAGGTGGGGCAGTCTCTGAATGGCCTTTCTTTCAGTTTCTGTCTAGACTTTGTCTCCATATTTATCTTGTGAATATTTTGTTCTCCTTCTAAGGACTGAAGCAGCCACACTTTGGTCTTCCCTCTTCTTGATCTTCATATGGTCTGTGAATTATACCTTGGGTATTCTGAGCTTTTGGGATAATATTCACTTATTAGTGAGTGCATTTCATGTGTGTTCTTTTGTGATTGAGTTACCTCACTCAAGATGATATTTTATAGTTACATCTATTTGCCTAAGAATTTCATGAACTCATTATTTTTAATAGTAATCCATTGTGTAAATGTACCACATTTTCCATATCCATTCTTCTGCTGAGGGACATCTGGGTACTTTCCAGCTTCTGGCTATTATAAATAAGGGTGCTATGAACATAGTGGAGCAAGTGTCCTTATTACATGTCGGCATATCTTCTGGGTACATGCCCAGGACTGGTATAGCTGGGTCCTCCAGTAGTACTATGCCCAATTTTCTGAGGAACTGCCATTCTGATTTCCAGAATGGTTGTACCAGTTTGCAATCCCACCAGCAATGGAGGAGTATTCCTCTTTCTCCACATCCTTGTCAGAATCTGCTGTCACCTGAGTTTTTGATCTTAGCCATTCTGACTGATGTAAGGTGGAATCTCAGGGTTGTTTTGATTTGCATTTCCCTGGTGACTATGTTGAACAGTTTTTAGGTGCTTCTCAGCCATTCTATATTCTTCAGTTGAAATCTCTTTGTTTAACTCTGTATCCCATTTTTAAAAGGGTCATTTGATTCTCTGAATTCTAACTTTTTGAGTTCTTTATATATATTGGATATTAGCTCCCTATTGGATGTAAGATTGGTAAAGATATTTTCCCAATTTGTTGGCTGCTATTTTGTCCTATTGACAGTGTTCTTTTCCTTACAGAAGCTGCAATTTTATAAGGTCCCATTTGTCAATTCTTGATCTTAGAGCATAAGCCATTGGTGTTCTGTTCAGGAAATTTTCCCCTGTACCCATGTGTTAGAGGCTCTTCCCCACTTTCTCTTCTATTAGTTTCAGTGTATCTGGTTTTATGTGGAGGTCCTTGATCTACTTGGACTTGAACTTTGTACAAGGAGATAAGAATGGATTGGTTTGTATTCTTCTACATGCTGACTGCCAGTTGAGCCAACACCATTTGTCTAAAATGCTGTCTTTTTTCCACTGGATGGTTTTAGCTCCTTTGTCAAAGATCAAGTGACCATAGGTATGTGGGTTCATTTCTGGGTCTTCAATTCTGTTCCAGTGACCTGCCTGTCACTGTACCAATACCATGCAGTAGATCTGTGGTAGATGATCTTCCTTGTGCTCTTGCAAAAGCTCTGTGAAGAATTTCTGTTCTAGTGAGAAAGAAGCAATCTCAACGTTAACACTGAAGCAGAATTTTTACACATAATGTTGAAAATGTAGCAATGTAGTTTCTTGTTGTTATACTAAAACTCATGCTTACACCAAGACAAAGTTTTATGTATTGTAATTAGAAATAAATATTTCACAATCTTTAACTATATATTGATTTGTAGTTAATCACTATGCTTTAATTGTGTTAAATGAAAATATATCCTGTAAAGCAGATATTTACAGTAGGATTCATAAGGTTAAAAAAATACAATTTTGAAGTAACAATGAAAATACTTTATGGTTAGGGTCACCACAATATAAGGAATTGTATTAAAGGGCCACACATTAGAAAAGTGGAGAACCACTAAGGTACAAGGAGTACACATGGAGCGACCCCTGGCTCCAGCCGCAAGGCAGAGAATGGCCTTGTTGGGTATCCATGGGAGGAAAAGCCCTTGGTCCTGTGAAGGTGCGAGGCCCCAATGTAGGGGAATACCATGGTGGGGAGGTGAGAGTGGGTAGGTGGATCAGGGGATATCCTCATAGAAGCAGGGGGAGGGGAGATGAGATAGAGGATTTGGGGGGCAGAGAATAAGGAAAAGGAATAACATTTGAAATATAAAAGAAAATATCCAAGGAAAAATAATTTCCATAATTCTCGAAATAAAATTTGTTTACTTGCAATGTTATGAACATCCTAATAAAATTTTGGTTGTATGTAAATAAGATAAAATATAATGTAATAAAATAAAAAAAGTAAGAGAGGCCCATTGGACACGCAAACTTTATATGCCCCAGTACAGGGGAACGCCAGGGCCAAAAAGGGGGAGTGGGTGGGTAGGGGAGTGGGGGTGGGTGGGTATGGGGGACTTTTGGTATAGCATTGGAAATGTAAATGAGCTAAATACCTAATAAAAATGGGAAAAAAAAATTTAAAAAAGTAAAATAAAATGTGGAGGGAAAGTCTTCTTAAATATAGTCACAGAGTTGTCTGAAAATATTGAGGCATAACAATACTCTACTCCTTAATAATGAGCACTCAATTATTTGACTATCTTTCTGATAGGAAATATCTACAGCCTAAGGTCTGGGACTTGCAACTGTATGGAACTGGAAGACATAGATTGCCAAAGTGACTGGCAGCTTGGCCTACCCTTGTTTCTTATTTAATGAGTTTTCATTGCTAATTCTACAAGAGGTGGCAGGCTCTTTTTTCTAGCATCTCTGCCTCTCAGATTTCTGAGGTGTTGGCTTTCTCATCAGTTACTTTAATCACTCATTCTGAGGCAAAAAATTATTCTGAACATCTATGTATGAGCTGCTTTTGTTCTTCATGTCTTTTGTCCTTTTTATTCCCTGGGTGACAGTGTAGACTCAGTGGACCACACTAATTAGAAGACTTTTACTGGGAAAAACAACATAAAGCTCTTTGTTTTGGAAAAGGTGATGCTCTCAGTCAGAATGTGAAGTTATCCTCCTCCAAACCTGGAGAATCTCTCCCACTTAAAGCATTGCCATGTAACTAAAAGACATGTGCTCGGTTCACAGCCGAGCAGATATCAGTACAACCTACCTATGGACAGAGAATCTGCCTACAACTATTGGTCATAAATTATTTGACCTCATATTAAGCTACAATTTATTCTTGACATGTTTCCTTTGTGTGTTGTAGAAGCAGAGAGAAGAGGATCAAATGAGCATGTGTGACGTTTGCTCATGCTTTTGGAGAAGATGTTCAGGAGGCTCCAAGCTGGCTATAAACTAAAGGTAGGACACTTATCAAAAAAAAAAAAGCTTTAGAGAAGTGCATAAAATTTTCAATTTTATATTCCATATTCCTTTCTTTTTATTACCCTTTTAGTTTTTCATAGCAGTATTTTCTAACTTCTACTTTCAGCTTCTTTCCTTTGTACAGTCTTCATTTCTTACTTCGAATCATCGGTCAAAGGAATTCCTGTTTTTCCCTTTGAGAATTACAGCTCTCACATGATTAGAGCTTCTCATTTTCTCATAATTCTTTAGGAAAGTGATAGATTAAGTAATATCTTTTTGGCAAAAAATAATGACATTTTTACTCTTCAGTGTGAGTCATTGTTCAGGATCAAAATAAAGTTGTATATTTATCTTCCTTAGTATTTGTATTCTTTTGGTAATCAATCAGTCATCTGCAGTGGGCCTCAGACTAATCCTGCACACAACCTCCATGGAAGGGAGAGAAGGACATGGGACACTACTCTTACTAGCTATTGATAGATTCCGGAAAGGAAGAATCATTGTCTCCAGCTGTGTACACACTGCTGAGCACACTGACTTCCAAAACAGAGCACCAGACCTATAGCTAAACAGGTAAAACTGATTAAACTAAGTGGATCACAAAACAAAACAAATGTATATGAAAATGAAGGAATTTGTTAGAAGATATGAATGGGTGGATAGAAGATAGTAAGAGATGGGAATGAGGGTGGCCAATATGCATTTGCGTACATGTATAAAATTATCAAAGAAAATTTAATTACTGAAAAGCACTAGGTTAAGCAAACAGATATTTAATATTTTTAAATGTATAATTTTCATTTATGAGAATAGTGCAAAGCCAGGAAAACAAAATGTATCAATCATTTAAACAAAATAAATTCCAGAACAAATTAAGGAAGCAAGGTACAAGGGCTGAAAGCACAAATTTCTTTTACTGTGCATCCAGGTAAAGTACTAATTTCTCATGAGGAAAGTGGTGAGGACAAGAACCTGTACAGCTTGTTTGACTCACCTTAGATGTTCAAGTGCTTTGCTTCTATTTTTCCTCTCGTAGTTGTAAACTATAATAGTAAATTTAGGTTTAAGTGATCAGGTCACCCAAAATATGTAAGCATAGGAAAATTCTGTACCTCAGCTCTCTGTGATTCTGTATAATACCACTATAAAGCAGCAGGTTGTCTTGGGGTTTTGTATTTGAGTCATTGCTTTACAACCAAGAAAACCCTTTAGTTAAAACTTAATTTTCCTCTTTTGTGCCCTTCAGGTGATAGTCAACTCATGGTCAAGCTTGCACAAGTTGATGGATGGAGGAAATCACTCAATGGTATCAGAATTTTTGTTGCTAGGCCTCACCAATTCATGGAGAATTCAGATTCTCCTTTTTCTGTTCTTCACAGTATTTTATGTGGCAAGCATGCTGGGGAACCTGCTCATTGTGCTCACAATCATCTCAGACCACCACCTGCACTCCCCCATGTACTTCCTGCTGGCAAACCTCTCCTTCATTGATACAGGTGTGTCCAGCATCGCTACTCCAAAGATGATTTATGACCTCTTCAGAAAGCACAAAGTCATCTCCTTGAACGGATGCATCACTCAGATGTTCTTCATCCACACTGTTGGGGGAACAGAGATGGTGTTGCTCATAGTCATGGCCTATGACAGGTACATTGCTATCTGTAAGCCCCTCCACTACCTGACCATCATGAGTCTCAGAATGTGCATTGTTCTTTTGGCTCTTGCTTGGATCATTGGCCTTATCCATTCTGTGGCCCAATTGGCTTTTGTTGTAAATTTACCCTTCTGTGGAGCTAATAAAATGGACAGCTTTTACTGTGATTTTCCTCGGTTCATCAAACTCGCATGTACAGACACATACAGACTGGAGTTCCTGGTCGCTGCCAACAGTGGTTTCATCTCCATGGCCACCTTCTTCATCCTGATTGTGTCTTACATCTTCATTCTGGTCACAGTTCGTAAACACTCCTCAGGTGCTTCCTCCAAGGCCCTCTCCACTCTCTCAGCTCACATCACTGTGGTCGTTTTCTTCTTTGGTCCTTGCATTATTGTCTATGTGTGGCCTTTCCCGACTTTACCCATAGATAAATTTTTAGCAATTTTCGATGTCATTATCACTCCTTTTATGAATCCTCTCATCTATACACTTAGAAATAATGAGATGAAGGTTGCGATGAGGAGACTATTTATTAGGGCTTTACATTTCAAAAATTTTTTTATTAGCAGTTTAAGAGATTTGAGTTAAACTAAAACATTCTTGAGGATAAATCATTTTTTATACTGTACTGCATGCTCTTCTGAAGAAACATATACAAGCAAAATTGAATGGACCCAGAAGTTTACATGCCATATGGCATGTATACATACACATATATACATATTTATAGATACATATGTATATACATATAGATATATATGTCTGTACGTGTGTGTAAAATTTATGTCTATGTGAAAATAATAAAAGAAGATGAGGCCTTTAATTTGATAGTGAAGAGTTGTCAGACATAAGAGGGTATGAGAAGAAATTAAATATGTATCTGTAGTTTAACTGAATATATTTTAATTAAATATTTTTATTTAGTGCTTAAAAAGTTTCAAAAGTCTCTTCAACTTAGTGTTTTAAAAAGCTACTGTGAGCCGGGCATGGTGACACATGCCTTTAATCCCAGCACTTGGGCGGCAGAGGCAGGTAGATTTCTGAGTTCGAGGCCAGCCTAGTCTACAAAGTGAGTTCCAGGACAGCCAGGGCTACACAGAGAAACCCTGTCTCAAAAATTAAATAAAATAAAATAAAATAAGATAAAATAAAATAAAATAAAATAAAATAAAATAAAATAAAATAAAAAAGCTACTGTGAAGTACCTCATCAAGTATTCTCTGCAGATCTGATTAGATTTTGCTAAAGAACTTTTGAATGCTGAACATATTAAAAAGCAGTAAATTCATCCTAAAATATAGTTTACATCAGATGTTGTGTCTTTTATGGAAGAGATGGCAACTTCTGGAACCTCACACACTGAACACGTGTTGTTATCTCAAATGTTAGAAACTTCTCTTTGACACTAGTCCTCAGAGACAGAGGTAGCGCTTCTAAACTGCACAGCAACCTCAGTTCAAGCCTTGAGAATTGTTCGGTATCTGTACAGCAACAGAAATAAACAAAATAAATATTTTTTTAAGCTGGATAAATTCAAGAATTCAAGACTTCTATCATCTGAATTAGTTCACTGACAGGCAGATTTGACCATTTCTAACAGTTTTACATGAAGTTATAATTGAAAATTAAGCTTTGTGGTCAATTACAGAGAAAAACAGGAAAAATCTAATAATTTTAGACTGCATATTTTTGAGACTATACAATGTAGATTACTATTGCACGTATGTATATGAAAAATGTTACATCTTCTCTTTGTCTAGTCATTGTTTTGACAAAGAAGTATGTGTGACTTGTAGGGTCCGTATGAATACTTTGAATATTTTGTAGCTAAAAGGTGAAAATACTGTATTATCAATAAAATACAAAATAATATTTTGTAGGCCTTGCTTATAATTATGTAAAAAGTACAGAAATTAGGATAGAAAATAATTACAAACTATTAAAAATAGAAATATTAAAACAAGATGAGAAATATATTATGCTTTTCATATAACATATGATTTCTTTACATATAATCTTTGCAGTTAAGACAAACTTGAGGGAAGTTTCCTCACTAATTGTATTACCAGGTGATTCAAACCAGGTGTCACCTGAATACACTGTTTTGTCATGTTTGGGTTATACAACTGACAAGAAACAGACCTGCCATGCATGGGTTCCCAAATTACCTGCAGCACTCCTTGCAAGAAACTATGAGAAAATCAGCAGAAGGACAATGCTGAGAGCTTCAATTAGTATCTTTCATTGATGTCTTGTATAATCACTCCATTGAACCTCAGCTACAGTATCAGAGCATTGTGAACTTGGAAATAGATGAGCTGGCACTCCTTTCTAGAGCCAACTACTTCAACATTCCTCTGAAACATCCTCCAAAGGCTCCAGTGTGGGTTTCTGTCTTAAACTCCAGGCAATAATACTGAAAGAAAAATTGTATGTATAGCATAATAATAAGATTGTCAGTTTCCCATAATGCCCTGACTCTTCTGCTTGTCTCCAACTTGGCATAACTATCAACCTTAGTTGCAAAAAATATCTAGATTCTGTTATCCATTTCCTAGGTTCCTTTTTCCTTGTTTTGGTATGATTTGGATTTTCTTGGATCTGGCTTTTTGTTTTGCAGACACCTACATGCACGCATTCATGCATGCATACATACATACATACATACATGCACATGCACAGACACGTACATACACACAAATACATATGCACCTACACTCACACATACATACACAAACACACACAGACACACACAAGCACACTCACAAATGCAAACACACACACAAACACACAGCACAATACAATAGACACCTAGCACATCACACTGGACACACAACACATTGGAAATTAATCCCAGTATTTCTAAGAAGCTAAGCATTCATTTAGACAACATAATAAATCCCTAGCACTCTGAATTAGGAATTGAACTTCGCTTGCATTGGACAAGCAGTGAACTGCATCGTCAGTCTTCTGTCAGTTCTTTCTAACATTGCATTGTGTCGATTAATCTCACTTTTCTTAGTTACTCTCTTATCTTTAATGTCCTGATTCCATCTCAGAATTGAGCCTCTTGGTAAATCTACCAAAGATTCTCTGAAAATCTGACCATGCAACTCCTCTTGATGAACCATCTACCATAGAATATTCCAATTCTTCCTCTACATTTCTTCTGTAGGAGTGGCAAGGCACTGATGTTTGGATTAACATGAATATATTATTTCATGTTAGTGAAACGTGTGAATTCTTTGCCAATTCTTTGCTGGTATTTGTGGCAAAAGTGAGTAGTTTTAAGAATCAGTGTTTTCAAGACTCAGGACGTCCCACCTGAGATACATCTTCCTTCTGATCCAAAACTGTGCCCAATGGCAGATTGTATGCTCCAGCCCCTCCCTCCCTAATGCCTAGCTTAACAGAGACACCCCCAGCCCCCACCCCAGAGGACACAGGACCTCCCACCTCGACAGAGACACATACTTCTTCCAGTCCACAACTGTGCCCTGAGGCAAATACTGTGATCTGGCACCCCACACCCATCCACCCACACCCAGAGACAGCTTGAAACCCAGGAGGTCCATCACAACAAGGCTCACAGGTGAGATACCCGATCCCAACCCACCCTACCCGACCTGGCCTAAGAGGTACTCGCCCCCCCTTCCCAGGGTGCAGAGGACACAGGAGCTCCTGCCCTCTTGCCCTGCTGGTGACACATGTTCCTTCTGATCTGCAACTAAGCCCAGGGAGCAGATCATGTGCCCCATCAAATCTGGGTTCACAGACTCTCGGGCTCATAGGCTCACAGGAGGAACAGGTTCCAGTCAGAGCCAGCAAGGCCAGTTAACACCAGAGATAGCCAGACTGGAAGAGACACGCACAAGAACATAAGCAACAGAAACCACTTGGCACCATCAGAACCTAGTTCTCCTGCCACAGCAAGCCCTGCATACCCTAACATACTTGAAAAGCAAGATTTTTAAATAGAAATCCCATCTCATAAAGATGGTAAAAGACTTTAAACAGGATATAAATAACTCCCTTAAAGAAATACAGGGCAGAGGCGGCGCCATCTTCAGCTCCAGACAGCCGGCCACCTTCCTGGTGAGAGCACAGGGGTCTGCCCGGCCTGAGAGGTTTGTGTCACAGGGGCCGGCGGGAGCCTTCTTGGCTCCGGGACTCTGCGGAGGGCAGGCTGCACGGGTGACCGTGTGGAATACAGAGGCCAGCCGTTTCTGGTACGGGCGAGAGTCGCAGAGCCTCTGGGGCGGCGCCATCTTCAGCTCCAGACAGCCAGCCACCTTCCTGGTGAGAGCATGGGGGTCTGCCCGGCCTGAGAGGTTTGTGTCACAGGGGCCGGCGGGAGCCTTCTTGGCTCCAGGACTCCGCGGAGGGCAGGCTGCACGGGAGACCGTGTGGAATACAGAGGCCAGCCATTTCTGGGACGGGCGAGAGTCACAGAGCTTCTGAGGCTGCGCCATCTTCGTCTCCAGACAACCGGCCACCTTCCAGGCGAGAGCCACAGAGCTTCTGAGGCGGCGCCATCTTCGGCTCCAGACGGCCGACCACCTTCCTGGCGAGAGCCACAGAGCTTCTGAGGCGGCGACATCTTCGACTCCAGACAACCGGCCACCTTCCTGGCCAAAGCAGCACAGCTTCTGGGAAAGATCCTGTTTTGGGCCTTCACCTTCAGCCAGGAGGAGGTCCAATCACCAGATAACTGTACACCTTCCCTGAAAGAGGAGAGCTTGCCTGCAGACTGCTCTGACAACTGAAACTCAGAGGAGAAAGCTTGTCTCCCACGCCTGCTGATTGAGGGTAACCAAATCAACAGAGGAACAATCTCTTAACAAAGACAACTATAACAACTAACTCCAGAGATTGCAAGATGGCGAAAGGTAAACGTAAGAATCCTACTAACAGAAACCAGGACCACTCACCATCATCAGAACCCAGAACGCCCACTTCGCCCAGTCCAGGACACCCTAACACACCTGAAAAGGTAGACCTGGATTTAAAAGCATATCTCATGATGATGGTAGAGGACATAAAGAATGAATTCAATAACTCACTTAAAGAGATACAGGAGAACACTGCTAAAGAGTTACAAGTCCTTAAAAAAAAACAGGAAAACACTGCTAAAGAGTTACAATCCTTAAAGAAAAACAGGAAAACACAACCAAACAGGTAGAAGTCCTTATAGAAAAACAGGAAAACACATCCAAACAGGTGATGGAAATGAACAAAACCATACTAGACCTAAAAAGGGAAGTAGACACAATAAAGAAAACCCAAAGTGAGGCAACGCTGGAGATAGAAACCCTAGGAAAGAAATCTGGAACCATAGATGCCAGCATCAGCAACAGAATACAAGAGATGGAAGAGAGAATCTCAGGTGCAGAAGACTCCATAGAGAACATCGGCACAACAATCAAAGAAAATGGAAAATGCAAAAAGATCCTAACTCAAAACATCCAGGAAATCCAGGACACAATGAGAAGACCAAAGCTATGCATAATAGGAGTGGATGAGAATGAAGATTTTCAACTCAAAGGACCAGCAAACATCTTCAACAAAATTATTGAAGAAAACGTCCCAAATCTAAAGAAAGAGAAGCCCATGAACATACAAGAAGCCTACAGAACTCCAAATAGACTGGACCAGAAAAGAAATTCCTCCCGACACATAATAATCAGAACATCAAATGCACTAAATAAAGATAGAATACTAAAAGCAGTAAGGGAAAAAGGTCAAGTAACATATAAAGGCAAGCCTATCAGAATTACACCAGATTTTTCACCAGAGACTATGAAAGCCAGAAGAGCCTGGACAGATGTTATACAGACACTAAGAGAACACAAATGCCAGCCCAGGCTACTATAACTAGCCAAACTCTCAATTACCATAGATGAAGAAACCAAAGTATTCCACGACAAAACTAAATTCACCCATTATCTCTCCACGAATCCAGCCCTTCAAAGGATAATAACAGAAAAAAAACAATACAAGGACGGGAACCATGCCCTAGAAAAAACAAGAAGATAATCCCTCAACAAAACTAAAAGAAGACAGCCACAAGAACAGAATGACAAATTTAACAACAAAAATAACAGGAAGCAACAATTACTTTTCCTTAATATCTCTTAATATCAAAGGTCTCAACTCCCCAATAAAAAGACATAGACTAACAGACTGGCTACACAAACAGGACCCAACATTCTGCTGCTTACAGGAAACCCATCTCAGGGAAAAAGACAGAAACTACCTCAGAGTGAAAGGCTGGAAAACAATTTTCCAAGCAAATGGTCTGAAGAAACAAGCTGGAGTAGCCATTTTAATATGAGATAAAATCGACTTCCAACCCAAAGTTATCAAAAAAGACAAGGAGGGACACTTCATACTCATCAAAGGTAAAATCCTCCAAAAGGAACTCACAATTCTGAATTTCTATGCTCCAAATGCAAGGGCAGCCACATTCATTAAAGACACCTTAGTAAAGCTCAAAGCACACGTTGCACCTCACACAATAAGAGTGGGAGACTTCAACACACCACTTTCATCAATGGACAGATCGTGGAAACAGAAACTAAACAGGGACACAGTGAAACCAACAGAAGTTATGAAACAAATGGACCTGACAGATATCTACAGAACATTTTATCCTAAAACAAAAGGATATACATTCTTCTCAGCACCTCACGGGACCTTCACCAAAACTGACCATATAATTGGTCACAAAACAGGCCTCAACAGATACAAAAATATTGACAATGTCCCATGTATCCTATCAGACCACCATGGCATAAGACTGATCTTCAATAACAACATAAATAATGGAAAGCCAACATTCACGTGGAAACTGAACAACACTCTTCTCAATGATACCTTGGTCAAGGAAGGAATAAAAAAAAAATTAAAGACTTTTTAGAGTTTAATGAAAATAAAGCCACAACGTACCCAAACCTATGGGACACAATGAAAGCATTTCTAAGAGGGAAACTCATAGCTCTGAGTACCGCCAAGAAAAAACAGGAGAGAGCACATACTAGCATCTTGAAAACACATCTAAAAGCTCTAGAAAAAAAGGAAGCAAATTCACCTAAGAGGAGTAGACGGCAGGAAATAATCAAACTCAGGGGTGAAATCAACCAAGTGGAAACAAGAAGAACTATTCAAAGAATTAACCAAAGGAGGAGTTGGTTCCTTGAGAAAATCAACAAGATAGATAAACCCTTAGCTAGACTCACTAAAGGGCACAGGGACAAAATCCTAATTAACAAAATCAGAAATGAAAAGGGAGACATAACAACAGATCCTGAAGAAATCCAAAACACCATCAGATCCTTCTAAAAAAAAAAGGCTATATTCAACAAAACTGGAAAACCTGGACGAAATGGACAAATTTCTGGACAGATACCAGGTACCAAAGTTGAATCAGTATCAAGTTGACCATCTAAACAGTCCCATATCACCTAAAGAAATAAAAGCACTTATTAATAGTCTCCCAGCCAAAAAAAGCCCAGGACCAGACGGGTTTAGTGCAGAGTTCTATCACACCTTCAAAGAAGATCTAATTCCAGTTCTGCACAAACTATTTCACAAAATAGAAGTAGAAGGTACTCTACCCAACTCATTTTATGAAGCCACTATTACTCTGATACCTAAACCACAGAAAGACCCAACAAAGATCGAGAACTTCAGACCAATTTCTCTTATGAATATCGATGCAAAAATACTCAATAAGAGGGCTGGTGAGATGGCTCAGTTGGTAAGAGTACCCGACTGCTCTTCCGAAGGTCCAGAGTTCAAATCCCAGCAACCACATGGTGGCTCACAACCATCTGTAACGAGATCTGACACCCTCTTCTGGAGTGTCTGAAGACAGCTACAGTGTACTTTACATATAATAAATAAATAAATCCTTTTAAAAAAAATACTCAATAAAATTCTCGCTAACCGAATCCAAGAACATATTAAAGCAATCATCCATCCTGACCAAGTAGGTTTTATTCCAGGGATGCAGGGATGGTTTAATATACGAAAATCCATCAATGTAATCTATTATATAAATAAACTCACAGACAAAAACCACATGATCATCTCGTTAGATGCAGAAAAAGCATTTGACAAGATCCAACACCCATTCATGATAAAAGTTTTGGAAAGATCAGGAATTCAAGGCCCATACCTAAACATGATAAAAGCAATATACAGCAAACCAGTAGCCAACATCAAAGTAAATGGAGAGAAGCTGGAAGCAGTCCCACTAAAATCAGGGACTAGACAAGGCTGCCCACTTTCTCCCTACCTTTTCAACATAGTACTTGAAGTATTAGCCAGAGCAATTCGACAACAAAAGGAGATCAAGGGGATACAAATTGAAAAAGAGGAAGTCAAAATATCACTTTTTGCAGATGATATGATAGTATATATAAGTGAACCTAAAAATTCTACCAGAGAACTCCTAATCCTGATAAACAGCTTTGGTGAAGTAGCTGGATATAAAATAAACTCAAACAAGTCAATGGCCTTTCTCTATACAAAGAATAAACAAGCTGAGAAAGAAATTAGGGAAACAACACCCTTCTCAATAGTCACAAATAATATAAAATATCTTGGCGTGACTCTAACTAAGGAAGTGAAAGATCTGTATGATAAAAACTTCAAATCTCTGAAGAAAGAAATTAAAGAAGATCTCAGAAGATGGAAAGATCTCCCATGCTCATGGATTGGCAGGATCAACATTGTAAAAATGGCTATCTTGCCAAAAGCAATCTACAGATTCAATGCAATCCCCATCAAAATTCCAACTCAATTCTTCAACGAATTAGAAGGAGCAATTTGCAAATTCATCTGAAATAACAAAAAACCTAGGATAGCTAAAAGTCTTCTCAAGGATAAAAGAACCGCTGGTGGAATCACCATGCCTGACATAAAGCTTTACTACAGAGCAATTGTGATAAAAACTGCATGGTACTGGTATAGAGACAGACAAGTAGACCAATGGAATAGAATTGAAGACCCAGAAATGAACCCACACACCTATGGTCACTTGATCTTCGACAAGGGAGCTAAAACCATCCAGTGGAAGAAAGACAGCATTTTCAACAATTGGTGCTGGCACAACTGGTTTTTATCGTGTAGAAGAATGGGAATCGATCCATACTTATCTCCTTGTACTAAGGTCAAATCTAAGTGGATCAAGGAACTTCACATAAGACCAGAGACACTGAAACTTATAGAGGAGAAAGTGGGGAAAAGCCTTGAAGATATGGGCACAGGGGAAAAATTCCTGAACAGAACAGCATTGGCTTGTGCTGTAAGATCGAGAATTGACAAATGGGACCTCATGAAACTGCAAACCTTCTGCAAGGCAAAAGACACCGTCAATAAGACAAAAAGACCACCAACAGATTGGGAAAGGATCTTTACCTATCCTAAATCAGATAGGGGACTAATATTCAACATATATAAAGAACTCAAGAAGGTAGACTTCAGAAAATCAAATAACCCCATTAAAAAATGGGGCTCAGAACTGAACAAAGAATTCTCACCTGAGGAATACCGAATGGCAGAGAAGCACCTGAAAAAATGTTCAACATCCTTAATCATCAGGGAAATGCAAATCAAAACAACCCTGAGATTCCACCTCACACCAGTCAGAATGGATAAGATCAAAAATTCAGGTGACAGCAGATGCTGGCGTGGATGTGGAGAAAGAGGAACACTCCTCCATTGTTGGTGGGATTGCAGGCTTGTACAACCACTCTGGAAATCAGTCTGGCGGTTCCTCAGAAAATTGGACATAGTACTACCGGAGGATCCAGCAATACCTCTCCTGGGCATATATCCAAAGGATGCCCCAACTGGTAAGAAGGACACATGCTCCACTATGTTCATAGCAGCCTTATTTATAATAGCCAGAAGCTGGTAAGAACCCAGATGCCCCTCAACAGAGGAATGGATACAGAAAATGTGGTACATCTACACAATGGAGTACTACTCAGCTATTAAAAAGAATGAATTTATGAAATTCCTAGCCAAATGGATGGACCTGGAGGGCATCATTCTGAGTGAGGTGACACATTCACAAAGGAACTCGCACAATATGTACTCACTGATAAGTGGATATTAGCCCCAAACCTAGGATACCCAAGATATAAGATACAATTTGCTAAACACATGAAACTCAAGAAGAATGAAGACTGAAGTGTGGACACTATGCCCCTCCTTAGAATTGGGAACAAAACACCCATGGAAGGAGTTACAGAGACAAAGTTTGGAGCTGAGATGAAAGGATGGACCATGTAGAGACTGCCATATCCAGGGATCCACCCCATAATCAGCATCCAAACGCTGACACCATTGCATACACTAGCAAGATTTTATCGAAAGGACCCAGATGTAGCTGTCTCTTGTGAGACTATGCTGGGGCCTAGCAAACACAGAAGTGGATGCTCACAGTCAGCTAATGGATGGATCACAGGGCTCCCAATGGAGGAGCTAGAGAAAGTACCCAAGGAGCTAAAGGGATCTGCAACCCTATAGGTGGAACAACATTATGAACTAACCAGTACCCTGGAGCTCTTGACTCTAGCTGCATATGTATCAAAAGATGGCCTAGTCGGCCATCACTGGAAAGAGAGGCCCATTGGACACGCAAACTTTATATGCCCCAGTACAGGGGAACGCCAGGGCCAAAAAGGGGGAGTGGGTGGGTAGGGGAGTGGGGGTGGGTGGGTATGGGGTCTTTTGGTATAGCATTGGAAATGTAAATGAGCTAAATACCTTATAAAATGGGAAAAAAAAGAAATACAGAATACAGATGAACAGGTAGAAGCCCTTAAAGGGGAAACAAATCCCTTAAGGAAATACAGGAAACTAATCCATCCATCCAGGAACTAAAAATGGAAATAGAAATAATAAATAAATCACAAAGGGAGATAGCCCTAGAGATGGAAAATCTAGGAAAGAGATTGGGAGTCACATATGCAAGTATTTCTAACAGAATACATGAGATAGGAGAGAGATTCTCAGGCACAGATACCATAGAAAACATTGACACAACAGTCAAAGAAAATACAAAAATCAAAAAGCTCCTAATCCAAACCATCTAGGAAATCCTGGACACAATGAAAAGACCAAACCTACGAATAATAGGAATAGAAGCAAGAGAAGATTCCAATACAAAAGGCCAGAAAACATCTTCCACAAAATGATAGATGCATTGAGTAACTGACAAACTTATACAGATGCACATAGAAGTTATGCTGAGGTGTATTGGCTTTATGCAGGAATGTGTTACAGTTTGAAACTGATACAATTACTAACTCCACACAGAGCTTCCTTTTTCACTTCAATGCCTTTTTCAGGTTTTCATGGATACAACTTCGTTCTCCACATCAATGGATAAAAGAGAATCACTCTATTGTGTCTGAGTTTGTGTTCTTGAGACTCTCCAATAGATGAGGAATCCAGTTTTGCTT
Organism: Mus musculus; assembly: GCF_000001635.26. Classification (NCBI taxonomy): domain Eukaryota; kingdom Metazoa; phylum Chordata; class Mammalia; order Rodentia; family Muridae; genus Mus; species Mus musculus. The sequence continues at coordinate 112,167,805 of NC_000068.7, forward strand.
CTTTTTCTTTTCTATGTTTTACATGGCATGTCTGATGGGAAATCTCCTCATTGTGTTCATGTGACTGCTCACTCCAACCCCCATGTACTTCCTGCTGGCCAATCTCTCATTGCCTGACCTGTGAGATTGCTCTATTATAGCACCCAAAATGATTTATGATCTTTAAAGGAAGCACAAAGCCTCAGGATCACAGGATCACAGGAGCTTGGCCACACCAGGATCTCAGGAAACCCAGAGGTAGCTTGAATCCCAGGAGCTCTGACACACCCAGGATCTCAGGATCACAGGATCCCAAAATCACAGAATCACAGAGACAGCTGAATACTGAGGAGTTCTGAAACAACCAGGATCACAGGAAGGACAGACCCCAGTCAGATGTAGCAAGGGCAGGTAGCATTAGAGATAATCAGATAGCAGGAGGCAAGCATAAGAACATAAGCAACAGAAACCAAAGTTACTTGGCATCATTACAATCGAATTCTCTCATCATGGCAAGTCCTGGATACACCATCACACTGGAAAAGAAAGATACAGATCTAGAAGCACTTCTCAGAGTGGTGATAGGAGACTTTTAAAAAGTTATAAATAACTCCCTTAAAGAAATACAGGAGAGGCATTCTGCACAGGCCTCAGACATCCGGCCACCTTCCCGGCCAGAGGAAAGGGGTCCGAGCAGAGAGGGAGCACTCTGCCTGAGCATCGGCAGCAGACATCTTGGTTCTGGGACCCCACCGAGTGCATTCTGCACAGGCCCCAGACATCCGGCCACCTTCCCAGCCAGAGGAAAAAGGTCCGAGCGGAGAGGGAGAGCTTTGCCTGAGCATCAGCAGCACACATCTTGGTTCCGGGACCCCGCCAAGTGTATTCTGCACAGGTGAGAGTACGGAATACAGAAGCTAAAAGCTTCTGGGACAGGGGGGAGCCACGGAGCTTCTAAGGCAGCCCCCTTTTCGGGCCCAGACAGCTGGCCACTTTCCCAGCCAGAGGTTAAAGATCCGACTGGCCCGGGAAAGGTTTGCCAGAGCATCGGCAGCAGACATCTTGGTTCCGGGACCTCGCCGAGTGTATTCTGCACAGGCCCCAGAGATTGCCAGATGGCGAAAGGCAAACGCAAGAATCCTACTAACAGAAATCAAGACCACTCACCATCATCAGAACGCAGCACTCCCACCCCACCTAGTCCTGGGCACCCCAACACAACCGAAAAGCTAGACCCGGATTTTAAAGCATATAACATGATGATGATAGAGGACATCAAGAAGAACTTTAATAACTCACTTAAAGAAATACAGGAAAACACTGCTAAAGAGTTACAAATCCTTAAAGAAAAACAGGAAAACACAACCAAACAGATAGAAGTCCTCAAAGAAAAACAGGAAAACACATCCAAACAGGTGATGGAAATGAACAAAACTATACTAGACCTAAAAAGGGAAGTAGACACAATAAAGAAAACCCAATGTGAGGCAACGCCAGAGATAGAAACCCTAGGAAAAAAACCTGGAACCATAGATGCGAGCATCAGCAACAGAATACAAGAGATGGAACAGAGAATCTCAGGTGCAGAAGATTCCATAGAGAACATCAGCACAACAATCAAAGAAAATACAAATTGCAAAAGGATCCTAACTCAAAACATCCAGGAAATCCAGGACACAATGAGAAGACCAAACCTACGGATAATAGGAGTTGATGAGAATGAAGATTTTCAACTTAAAGGGCCAGCAAATATCTTCAACAAAATTATAGAAGAAAACTTCCCAAACCTAAAGAATGACATACAAGAAGCCTACAGAACTCCAAATAGACTGGACCAGAAAAGAAATTCCTCCCGACACATAATAATCAGAACAACAAATGCACTAAATAAAGATAGAATATTAAAAGCAGTAAGAGAGAAAAGTCAAGTAACATATAAAGGCAGGCCTATCAGAATTACACCAGACTTTTCACCAGAGACTATGAAAGCCAGAAGAGCCTGGACAGATGTTCTACAGACACTAAGAGAACACAAATGCCAGCCCAGGCTACTATACCCGGCCAAACTCTCAATTACCATAGATGGAGAAACCAAAGTATTCCACGACAAAACCAAATTCACACATTATCTTTCCACGAATCCAGCCCTTCAAAGGATAATAACAGAAAAGGAGCAATACAAGGACGGAAATCATGCCCTAGAACAAGCAAGAAAGTAATCCCTCAAAAAAACAAAAAGAAGACAGCCACAAGAACAGAATGCCAACTCTAACAACAAAAATAAAAGGAAGCAACAATTACTTTTCCTTAATATCTCTTAATATCAATGGACTCAATACCCCAATAAAAAGACATAGACTAACAGACTGGCTACACAAACAGGACCCAACATTCTGCTGCTTACAGGAAACCCATCTCAGGGAAAAAGACAGACACTACCTCAGAGTGAAAGGCTGGAAAACAATTTTCCAAGCAAATGGCTGAAGAAACAAGCTGGAGTAGCCATTCTAATATCGAATAAAATCGACTCCCAACCCAAAGTTATCAAAAAAGACAAGGAGGGACACTTCATACTCATCAAAAGTAAAATCCTCCAAGAGGAACTCTCAATTCTGAATTTCTATGCTCCAAATGCAAGGGCAGCCACATTCATTAAAGACACTTTAGTAAAGCTCAAAGCACATATTGCACCTCACACAATAATAGTGGGAGACTTCAACACACCACTTTCGTCAATGGACAGATCGTGGAAACAGAAACTAAACAGGGACACAGTGAAACTAACAGAAGTTATGAAACAAATGGACCTGACAGATATCTACAGAACATTTTATCCTAAAACAAAAGGATATACCGTCTTCTCAGCACCTCATGGTACCTTCTCCAAAACTGACCATATAATTGGTCACAAAACAGGCCTCAACAGATACAAAAATACTGAAATTGTCCCATGCATCAATCAGACCACCATGGACTAAGGCTGATCATCAATAACAACATAAATAATGGAAAGCCAACATTCAGGTGAAAACTGAACAACACACTTCTCAATGATACCTTGATCAAGGAAGGACTAAAGAAAGAAATTAAAGACTTTTTAGAGTTTAAAGAAAATGAAGCCACAACATACCCAAACCTATGGGACACAATGAAAGCATTTCTAAGAGGGAAACTCATAGCTCTGAGTGCCTCCAAAGAGAAACTGGAGAGAGCACACACTAGCAGCCTGACAACACATCTAAAAGCCCTAGAAAAAAAGGAAGAAATTTCACCCAAGAGGAGTAGATGGCAGGAAATAATCAAACTCAGGGGTGAAATCAACCAAGTGGAAAAAAGAAGAACTATTCAAAGAATTAACCAAATGAGGAGTTGGTTCTTTGAGAAAATCAACAAGATAGATAAACCCTTAGCTAGACTCACTAGACGGCACAGGTACAGCAACCTAAATAACAAAATCAGAAATGAAAAGGGAGACATAACAACAGATCCTGAAAAAATCCAAAACACCATCAGATCCTTCCACAAAAGGCTATACTCAACAAAACTGGAAAACCTGGACGAAATGGACAAATTTCTAGACAGATACCAGGTACCAAAGTTAAATCAGGATCAAATTAACGATCTAAACAGTCCCATATCCCCTAAAGAAATAGAAGCAGTCATTAATAGTCTCCCAGCCAAAAAAAAAGCCCAAGACCAGATGGGTTTAGTGCAGAGTTCTACCAGACCTTCAAAGAAGATCTAATTCCAGTTCTGCACAAACTATTCCAGAAAATAGAAGTAGAAGGTACTCTACCCAACTCATTCTATGAAGCCACAATTACTCTGATAACTAAACCACAGAAAGATCCAACGAAGATAGAGAACTTCAGACCAATTTCCCTTATGAATATAGATTCAAAAATCCTCAATAAAATTCTCGCTAATGGAATCCATGAACACATTAAAGCAATCATCCTTCCTGACCAAGTAGGTTTCATTCCAGGGATGCAGGGATGATTTAATATACGGAAATCCATCAATGTAATCCATTATATAAACAAACTCAAACACAAAAACCACATGATCATCTCGTTAGATGCAGAAAAAGCATTCGACAAGATCCAACACCCATTCATGATAAAAGTCTTGGAAAGATCAGAATTCAAGGCCCATACCTAAACATGATAAAAGCAATCTACAGCAAACCAGTAGCCAACATCAAAGTAAATGGTGAGAAGCTTGAAGCAATCCCACTAAAATCAGGGTCTAGACAAGGCTGTCTACTCTCTCCGTACCTATTCAACATTGTACTTGAAGTCCTAGCCAGAGCAATTCGACAACAAAAGGAGATCAAGGGGATACAAATTGGAAAAGATGAAGTCAAAATATCACTTTTGCAGATGATATGATAGTATATATGTGACCCTAAAAATTCCACCAGAGAACTCCTAAACCTGATAAACAGCTTCGGTGAAGTAGCTGGATATAAAATTAATTCAAACAAGTCAATGGCCTTTCTGTACACAAAGAATAAACAGGCTGAGAAAGAAATTAGGGAAACAACACCCTTCTCAATAGTCACAAATAATATAAAATAACTTGCCGTGACTCTAACTAAGGAGGTGAAAGATCTGTATGATAAAAACTTCAAATCTCTGAAGAAAGAAATTAAAGAAGATCTCCATTCGGGGCCCTGTGATCTACCCAATAGCTGACTGTGAGCATCCACTTATGTGTTTGCTAGGCCCTGGCATAGTCTCACAAGAGACAGGTATATCTGGGTCCTTTCAGCAGAGGAGCTAGAGAAAGTATCCAAGGAGCTAAAGAGATCTGCAACCCTGTAGGTGCAACATTATGAACTAACCAGTACCCTGGAGCTCTTGACTCTAGCTGCATATGTATCAAAAGATGGCCTAGTCGGCCATCACTGGAAAGAGAGGCCCATTGGACACGCAAACTTTATATGCCCCAGTACAGGGGAATGCCAGGGCCAAAAAATGGGAATGGGTGGGTAGGGAAGTGGGGGAGGGTGTGGGGGACTTTTGGGATAGCATTGGAAATTTAATTGAGGAAAATACATAATAAAAAAAAAAGAATTGGCATTTTTTAAAAAATCTTGCTAGTGTATGCAATGGTTTCAGTGTTTGGGAGCTGATTATGGGATGGATCCATGGATATGGCAATCACTAAATGGTCCATCCTTTTGTCACAGCTCCAAATTTTGTCTCTGTAACTCCTTCCATGGGTGTTTTGTTCCCATTTCTAAGAAGGGGCAAAGTGTTCACACTTTGGTCTTCGTTCTTCTTCAGTTTCATGCGTTTAGCAAATTGTATCTTATATCTCGGGTATACTAAGTTTCTGGGCTAATATCCACTTATCAGTGAGTACATATTTTTCGAGTTCCTTTGTGATTGGGTTACCTCACTCAGGATGATGCCCCTCCAGGTCCAACCATTTGCCTAGGAATTTCATAAATTCATTCTTTTTAATAGCTGAGTAGTACTCCATTGTGTAAATGTACCACATTTTCTGTATCCATTCCTCTGATGAGGGGCATCTGGGTTCTTTCCAGCTTCTGGCTATGATAAATAAGGCTGCTATGAACATAGTGGAGCATGTGTCCTTCTTACCGGTTGGGACATCTGGATATATGCCCAGGAGAGGTATTGTGGGATCCTCCAGTAAAAACCACAGTTTCTTAAGAATTGCACATTTAATATCCAAAATTCTTTTAGTTCAGGATCATCTAAAAGATGTGCCTACAAAATTTTATATATATATATGGTTTTTTTCGAGACAGGGTTTCTCTGTGTAGCCCTGGCTGTCCTCTGCCTGCCTCTGCCTCCCAAGTGCTGGGGTTAAAGGTGTATGCCACCACCATCTGGCCAAAATTATATTTTTAAAATATAACAAATATGTTTTTCCAAGTACATTAAAGATTTAACTTTCAGTATACTATATGAGAAGCATATCAATCGCTTTTTTTTTTTTTTTTTTTTTTTTTTGGCCTGGAGAAAGCACTTTTTTATATTTTTTTGAGGTTTCTTTTTCTTTAATTTCCTCTTTGTGAGTTTCACATCATGCATCCCAGTTCCACTCATCTCTCCATTCCTTCATATCTGCCCCACCCACGCCCTTGCAACCTCTTCTCTAAAAGAGAAAAAGATCTCATGGAAGCTGTAGTGTGTCACAGTATGTCCCATTTTTGTCCCACCCTTTTGTTCACATTTCTTTGCTTGCACTGAGTCACTGGTCTGGCTTTAGGCTTCTGGCCTCTTCTACACCATCAGCACTGGATCCTCACTAGGACTAGGACTCCTTTCAGATATGCCTGTATAATGGAGATTCCGCAACTTTGGATCTTTAGGACTGGCCCCTACGTGGGATACAGCAGTTCATCAATGGGGTAGATTTGGGGGTGGGCAAACTCAGAGTCCTGAATCTAAGCCTAGGTGGAAGCTGGTCAACCCACCAGCTCTCCTGCACCCACACTAGCAGGGTGAGCTTTCCAGCACTGCACGAGCTAGCTCACTCAATGCCGCAACCAGAAAGAGACAGAACTAGCTCTCCTGCTCTCATACACTTGGAGCTAGCTCCCCAGAGTCTGCACCAGGCTCTGCTGTGCTGCCCAGATCTGGTACAGGGCCCATTCTCACGAGTGTTGCAGCCTCCCACCCCAGAGTTACAGCTCCCCATGAAGAACAGGACCAGCTTTCTGCTCTCATGACCTCCAGGCCCACTCTTCCCACTGCCTTAAGTGGCAAGAGGTAAGGAGTAAGGAGGGCATCTCTCCTTGCTCATACCACGGTCCAACAGACAAGTTGCAGAGAGCCTTGGGTCAGCTCTCCCATGCCCCACACACAGTAAGGTCAGCTTCACAGTGCTGCCCAGTGATGTGCAATGCCCACTCTCCCAAATGCTGCGGCCAGTGAGGGGCAGAGCCAGCTCTCTCAAGTCCATGACCCGGGGAACTGACTTTTTCACAATCCAGTAAGAAGACACTGCCAAGGACCATGTGGCAGGAACAACAAATAGCTTTAGAACTCATGGAATGTAGTCCACCCATTAGCCCACTTTCAATGAGTGAACCTCTAAGAAAGATGACCCCTAAGGACTTCATACTGTTGTGGAGTTCTCCTCTGCTTGCTGCCTTTGCATCCCTCTTAATCTAAGAATTGTATAAAAACTCTAAGGGGGTTTCCTGCCTCTCATTGGGCAGTATCTCTGGCACTCACAATGATTGGTCTCTTTCAGGCATTGCTGATGGAGCAGATTAATGATTCAATCACCACCCTAGAGAAGAACTTAAAAATGTAGGTTATCAGCTATGACCACCACTTTTAGAAAGTATTTGGACAAATAAAATTGTTAGTGAAGCTAAGCTAAAATGTTTTGCTACTAACTAGAAAATCTTAGGGAACAATTTGAAGTTCAGAAAGGCACAGTTTTAATAGTTAAGCTGGGAACTTTTTAAGGTCAGGGAACAAGAACAATGGCAGCACTGGCAGACACGACTCTCACAGATGCTAGACCAATGATGATTGATTTCTTATACCAATATTTGCCCTCAGCTTCCTGATATGATTTAATAAAAATTGCTGATGAGTAGATGTGGGGAGCCGCCCTCACATTCGCCGTTGCAAGATGGCGCTGACATCCTGTGTTCTAAGTGGTAAACAAATAATCTGCGCATGTGCCAAGGGTAGTTCTCCACCCCATGTGCTCTGCCTTCCCCGTGACGACAACTCGGCCGATGGGCTGCAGCCAATCAGGGAGTGACACGTCCTAGGCGGAGGATAATTCTCCTTAAAAAGGGACGGGGTTTCGCCATTCTCTCTCTTGCTTTTGCTCTTGCACTCTTGCTCTCTTGCTTTTGCTCTTGCACTCTTGCGCTCTTGCGCTCTGGCTCCTAAAGATGTAAGCAATAGAGCTCTTGCACTCTTGCACTCTTGCTCCTGAAGATGTAAGCAATAAAGTTTTGCTGCAGAAGATTCCGGTTTGCTGCGTTCTTCCTGGCCGGTCGCGAGAACGCGTGTAAGAAGTAGATTGCATACTGAAGATTTAAAGAAGATATGACTGATATTTGTATAAGTTTAGATTTGTGATTCTTTTAAGGTTCTTATAAGATTACTTTAAAGATAAGTAGTAATATAATTGCTCCTTTCTTTGTAACCACAAATTGTTGCTTGCCTGTGAGAGAAACTGGCTGAGAAAAATACCTCGCTAGCTTAATCTGTAACAAGTTGCTTAGTTACAACAAAACATGGGCTCTTGGGAATAATGTGTTTTCTTTACATGTACTATGTAATTTTCTTTCACTCAAAGAAAAATAGAATGTAATCACATTGTAATTTTACCTGCTTGAAAGAATTTTGTGGGATACATAAGCTATGAAAGAAAAAACAGTTTTGGAGCTTGCTCCATTCACCAGGGATATATGTGTATATGTGCATATATGTATATATGTATATGTGTAAAATGCTTGGAGCCTATTTGATGGAAATTTGTTCTAGCCATTCAATGTGCGACTGTATACATTTATGTCTATTTTTAGGTCTGTCTGCATGTGTGCATGTATGTGTGAATGTATGTATGCATGCATGTATGTATACATTTGTTTGTGTGAAGTTATTGGAGTCTGCCTTTTGCTTCATCCGCTCGGAGTGTGTGCGTGTGTGTGTGTGTGTGTGTGTGTGTGTGTGTGTGTGTGTGCATTTTCTGTTTCTTTTTCTTTCTTGCCAGCCCCTAAGAGTTAAAAAATTCAGAGGTTTTTGACGGCCACAGGAAGTGAAAGTCCCAATGAAGCAAGCTTTTTTCCCTCAGAGAAAAGTCTGTTGAGTAATTTTTCTAATTGCTGGTCACCATAGACTGAACCCATCTTAAATCTATTTGGTTCATAACTTTTTATTATTATTAGATATTTCCTTTATTTACATTTCAAATGTTATCCCCTTTCCTAGTTTTCCCTCCAAAAATCTCCTATCCCCTCCCCCCTCTCCCTGCTCCCCAACCCACCCACTCCCTCCTCCTGGCCCAGGCATTGCCAGGAGCAATGGGGCACAGAACCTTCACAGGACCAAGGGCCTCTCCTCCCATTGATGGAATTTCTTGGTTTCTCCTTCTATGGTGATTGAACCATCCCTGCATCCCTGGGATGAAGCCTACTTGATCATGGTGAATGTTTGTTTTGATGTGTTCTTATATTCAGTTTGGGAGAATTTTATTGAGTATTTTACCATGATGTTCATAAGAGAAATTGGTCTGAAGTACTCTTTCTGCATTGGGTCTTTGTGTGATTTAGGTATAAGTGTAATTATGACTTCATAGAACTAATTGGGTAGTGTTCCTTCTGTTTCTAATTTTGGAATAATTTGAAGAGTACTGGTATTAGGTCTTCTTTGAAGGTCTGATAGAATTCTCCTCTAAACACATCTCATCCTGGGCTTTTTTTTTTTTTTTTTTTTTTTTTTTTTTTTTTTTTGGTTGGGAGACTTTTAATGACGGCTGCTATTTCTTTAGGGAACTGTTTAGATGATTTATTTGATCCTGTTTTAACTTTGGCACCTGGTATCTGTCTAGGAAATTGTCCATTTCATCCAGATTTTCCAATTTGGTTGAGTATAGGCTTTTGTAGTAGGTTCTGATAATTTTTTGATTTTCCACGGTTTCTGTTGTTATGTCTCCCTTTTCATTTCTGATTTTATTAATTTGGATACTGTCTTTGTACCCTCTGGTTAGTCTAGGAAAGAGTTTATCTATCTTGTTGATTTTCTCAAAGAACCAGCTCCTAGTTTTGTTGATTCTTTGCCTAGTTCTTTTAGCTTTCTTTTTCTCTTTCTTTCTTTTTTATTATTGCTGGATAATTTTTTATTAGATTTTTTTCTTCATTTACATTTCAAATGTTATCCCCTTTCCTCCACAAACCTCCTATCCCATCACCCCTTCCCTTGCTCACCAACCTATCCACTCCTGCTCCTCTGTCTTGAGATTCCCCTACACTGGGCATGGAGCCTTCTCAGGACCAAGGGCCTCTCCTCCCATTGATGTCCAACAAGGCCATCCTCTGCTACATATGCAGTTGGAGTCATGGATCCCTCCATGTGTACTCTTTGGTTGATGGTTTAGCCCCTGGGAGATCTGGGGGTACTGGTTGGTTCATACTGTTGTTCCTCCTTTGGAGATGCAAACTTCTTCAGCTCCTTTGGTCCTTTCTCTAGCTCCTCCATTGGGGACCTTGTGCTCAGTCCAATGGTTGTCTGAGAACATCAACCTCTAAATGTATTAGGCACTGGCAAAGCCTCTCAGGAGACAACTCAAGAAGTTGGACTCCTGAGAACCAAATAACCTTATTTTTAAAATAGGTACATAGCTAAACAATGAATTCTTAACTAAAGAATATCAAATGGCTAAGAAGCACCTAAAGAAATGTGAAACATCCTTAATCATCAGGGAAATGTAAATCAAAACAACCCTGAGATTCCACCTCACACCAGTCAGAATGGCTAAGGTCAAAAACTCAGGTGACAACAGATGCTAGCGAGGATGTGGAGAAAGAGGAATACTCCTCCATTGCTGGTGGGATTGCAAACTGGTACAACCACTCTGGAAATCAGTCTGGCAGTTCCTCAAAAAATTAGATATAGTACTACCGGAGGACCCAGCTATACCAATCCTGGGCATGTACCCAGAAGATGCTCCATGTAATAAGGACACTTGCTCCACTATGTTCATAGCATCCTTATTTATGATAACCAGAAGCTGGAAAGTACCCAGATGTCCCTCAGCAGAAGAATGGATATGGAAAATGTGGTACATTTACACAATGGAATGTTACTCAGCCATTAAAAAACAATGAATTCATGAAATTCTTAGGCAAATGGATGGAACTAGAAATTATCATCCAAGTGAGGTAACCCAGTCATAAAAGAATACACATGGTATACACTCACTGCTAAGTGAATATTAGCCCAGAAGCTTGGAATACCCAAGATACAATTCACAGACAACATGAAGCTCAACAAGAAGGAAGACCAAAGTATGGATACTTCAGTCCTTCTGAGGAGGAGTAATAAAATACCCATGGGAGAAGATACAGAGACAAAGTGTGGAGAAAAGACTGAAGTAAAGGCCATTCAGAGACTGCCTCACCTGGGGATCCATTCCATATACAGTCACCAAATCTAGATACTATTGTGGATAGCAACAAGTGTTCTTTTTGTTTTTATTTGGTTGATTTCAGCCCTAAGCTTGATAAGTCCCTGCCTTCTACTTCTTGGGTATATTTACTTCTTTTCGTTTTAGAGTTTTCAGGTGTGCTGTCAAGCTGCTAGTGTAAACTCTCTCCAGTTTCTTTTTGTAGGAACTTAGAGCTATGAGTTTTCCTCTTACCACTGATTTCATTGTGTCCCATAAGTTTTTGTATGATATGTTCTCATTTTCATTAAATTCTACAAAGTCTTTAATTTCTTTCATTATTTTTCCTTGAACATGTTATCATTGAGTAGAGCATTGTTAAGCTTCCATGTATATGTGTGCTTTCCATTGTTTTTGTTGGTATTTAAGACCAGCCTTAGTCTGTGGTGATCTGATAAGGTCCATGGGCTTATTTCAGTCTTTTTGTATCTGTTGAGGCCTGTTTTGTGACCAATTATATGGTCGGTTTTGAAGAAGGTACTGTGAGGTGCTGACAAAAAGGTATATTCTTTTGCTTTAGGATGAAATGTTCTACAACTATCTGTTAGATACATTTGGTTCATAACTTCTGTTAGTTTCACTGTGTCTCTGTTTAGTTTTTGTTTCCATGATCTTTCCATTGCTGAGAGTGGGGTGTTGAAGTCTCCCACTATTAGTGTGTGTGGAGTGATGGCATGCTTTGAGCTTTAGTAATGTTTCTTTTATCAATGTGGGTGCCCTTGCATCTAGAGCATAGATGTCCAGAATTGAGAGTTCATCTTGGTAGATTTTTCCTTTGACCAGTATGAAGTGTCCTTCCTTATCTTTCTTGATAACTTTTAGTTGAAAGTTGATTTTATTCGATATTAGAATGGCTACTCCAGCTTGTTTCTTGGGACCATTTGCTTGGAAAATTGTTTTCTACTCTGAGGTAGTGTCTGTCTTTGTCACTGAGGTGTGTTTTCTGTATGCAGCAAAATGCTGAATCCTGTTTATCTATCCAGTCTATCTTTTTATTGGGGAATTGAGTCCATTGATGTTAAGAGATATTAAGGAAAAGTGATTGTTGCTTCCTGTTATTTTTATTGTTAGAGGTAGAATTATATTTGTGTGGCTATTTTCTTTTGGGTTTGTTGAAAGATTAATTTCTTGCTTTTTCTAGGGTGTAGTTTCCCGACTTGTGTTAGAATTTTCCTTCTATTATCCTCTGTAGGGCCAGGTTAATGGAAAGATATTCTTTAAATTTAGTTTTCTCTTAGAATACCTTGGTTTCTCCATTTATGGTAATTGAGAGTTTTGCTAGGTATAGATGCCTGGACTGGCATTTTTATTCTTCTAGGGTCTATATAATATCTGCCCAAGATCTTCTGGCTTTTAGAGTCTTTGCTAAGTCTGGTGTAATTCTGATAGATCTGCCTTTATATGTTAATTAGCCTTTTCCTTTACTGCTTTCTTTGTTTTGTGTTTTTGGTGTTTTAATTATTACATGATGGGAGGAATTTCTTTTCTGGTCCAGTTTATTTAGAGTTCTGTAGGCTTCTTGTATGTTCGTGGGCATCTCTTTCTTTAGGTTAGGGAAGTTTTCTTCTATAATTTTGGTGAAGATACTGACTGGCCCTTTATGTTGGGAATCTTCACTCTCTTCTATACATATTATCCTTAGGTTTCATCCTCTCATTGTGTCCTGGATTTCCTGGATGTTTTGGGTTAGGAGCTTTTTGCTTTTTGCATTTTCTTTGACTGTTGTGTCAATGTTTTCTATGGTATCTTCTGCACCTGAGATTCTCTCTTCTATCTCTTGTATTCTGTTGGTGATGCTTGCATCTATGACTCTTGACATCTTTCCTAGATTTTCTAACTCAAGGGTTGTCTCCCTTTGTGATTTCTTTATTGTTTCTATTTCCATTTTTAGATCTTGGATGGTTTTGTTCATTTCCTTCACCTGTCTGATTGTGTTTTCCTGTAATTCTTTAAGAGATTTTTGTGTTTCCTCTTTAAGGGCTCCTACCTGTTTACCTGTGTTCTCCTGTATTTCTTTAAGGGAGTTATTTATGTCCTTCTTAAAGTCCTCTATCATCATCATAAGAAGTAATTTTAGATCTGAACCTTGATTTTCTGGTGTGATGGTGTATCCAGGTCTTGCTATGATGGGAGAATTGGGTTCTGATGATGCCAAGTAACTTTGGTTTCTGTTGCTTGTATTCTTATGCCTTCCTCCTGCCATCTGATTGGCTCTCGTGTTTCCTGTGCTTGCTATATCTGACTGGAGCCTGTCCTTCCTGCGATCCTGGCTGTGTCAGAACTCCTCATAGTCCAGCTGTCTCTGGGATCCTGTGATTCTGGGATCCTGTGATCCTGAGATCCTGGGTGTGTCAGAGCGCCTAAGAATCCAGCTGTCTCTGAGACTCTGAGATCCTGGTGTGACTAAGCTCCTGTGATCCTATGATCCTGGGTGTGTTTGAGTGTCTGGAAGTGGAGGCTTCCTCTGGGTATTATGGGGCTAACTGCAGAGTTCGAGCCCAAGGTCTGCTCTGGGCACCCCAGACCAGAAGCAACCTATGCCACTGGTCAGGGAGCGTTCCTGTGCCTCTGGATCCCACTGGTCCCAGTTACTCCCAGTGTTGGGACAGCTATTGTGTACTCCTCACCTCTGATCCTATGATCCTGGGCGTGTTAGAGCTCCTGGGAGTAGAGCTTCCTCTGGGTGTTGTGGGGCTGGCCAAGTTATTTATTTCTTAAGGGAGTTATTTATATCATCCTTAAAGGCCTCTAGTATCTTCATGAGATGGGATTTTAGGTCATTATGTTGCTTTTCAGATGTGTTGGTGTATCCAGAGCTTGCTGTGGTTGGAGAACTGGGTTCTGGTGGTGCTGCATTGCACTGGGTTCTGTAGCTTATGATCTTATGCTTGCCTCTGGCCATCTGCTTATCATTGGTGTTAACTAGCCTGGGTGTCTCTAACTAGAGCTGGCCTCCTTGTAGGCAGGCAGTGCTATCTCTGGTTAGGATATCTCTTGTGTCTCTGGTTAGAGCAGGCTTCCTTTGTCCCTGATTACTGCAGACATCCTGGGAGGCAAACAGGCTGTAGGCCCACTGATCTGGCCAGGTAGAGAAGTGGACCAGAAGGAAAGCGGAGCTCAGCTGGGCTCTGAGTCTTTGGTTACTCTGGCCCTCTTGGGAAGCATGCAGGCTGTATCATGAGGCTGGGTAATTGGCTGCTGATCTGCCCCAGGTAGGAAGCAGAGCAGAAGAAAGGTGGAGCTCTGAGGAGGTAGCGTGGGGCAAGGGTGTCCCACACCAACTGTGCCCCATGGTTGTCTCAGCTAGTGTGGGTATTTGGGTGAGGTTCTTACCTGTGCTTTTTATTACTGCAGGCCTCCTGGGAAGCACACATGGGTATCAGACCTGGAAAGCTTGTGGGTGGGTATCAGGTCACTGATTGTGATCAGTTTGCAGATGGTTTGTTTCCAAGAAAAACAGAACAAATCTCAGGAGATGAAAGGAAAAAGCAGAGCAAATATAAAGTGAAAACATCTGCTTCCTTAATTTGTAATTTTTCTCTGACTATAGAAAAATATTCTATATTTCTGCTCATGTAGCTAACTTTCTAAGATCATCAGATCAGTCACTACACAAGGAAGGGCTTCTCAATTATAGAATTACAAATAAAAACCAATTATGTCTCAAATCAAATCAATTAAAATGACTTGTTAGTTTTTAACAAGTATTGAGTAGCTACTTGAAAAGTGTAGGGTTCTGGGTGAGATTCCCATCTGTGTCTTTGATTTCTTTGGACCTCCTGGAAAATAAACCTATGATCACAGATTTGGCATTTTTAAGAAGGCAGAAAGCAGAATGTACATCTAGATGAAGGGAAATAAAAATAAAGGATCCGAATTACTAAAACTTAAAAATAAATCAGCCAAATGATTAAAAGCTTGAAATTTGACTGATGGTTTGAGCTGTCTGGTGATACTAGTGTCTCAGTATACAGAACAAGAAACATCCCTGAGGCATGGGTTCCAACACCCAGTGTGTGCCCCTGATGCTGCTTTGAGGTGGAATGAAGAAAACTGAAGTGACACATAGTTGTCCTAGAATCTAAAACAAGGAACTGCCAAGAAAGGAAAATTGGCAAAACAGCACCTAATTCCAAGAGAAGGATGGAAAGTTCCTTCAAATTGGAGGATTCTGTGAACAGTGTAGTTTCTCAGAAAACCATCTAACTTAAAGTAGGTCATAGAGTTTTGTGTTTCAAAATCAGTTATAAACTGACTGAGTATTTCTTTGTTGAAGTAAATCTCAGCTACTGGAAACCTAAGTATTTGCTCCATGGTGAATAAAGTATCATACAAACAGTCCAAACTCTGAATCTATGTTGACAGATTTGGCTCTCGCTTGTTATTCCAAGTGACATTTCCTTAGGCAGACATTTCTGGTGCTGTCCAACTGTTTTATCATTGACATGACCACGTATATTATTCTCCTTGTGTTTTTCATGTGAATTAAATACTGAATTCCAACAAATGCTCAATTTGGTTTTTCTATATAAATTTTAATGATGTTTAGTTAGATATTACTTCCTTTACTTAGTCTGTTGTTAAGCCTTATTGTAAATTATTTCAGACTCATAAATATTCAAAGTTGGTGCAGTCGACTTATATCCTTTACCTAAACTTAGATTTCCCTGATATTGTTATTATATACTGGCCTGGAACACTTTCAAATCAGAAAACAACATTACTCTAAACGCCACAATTTTTTCAGATTTCACTCATCTTTTTTTATTTATATCTGTTTTCTGGCATGTTCAGTACTAGCTACTACATCATACTTATTGTGTGATCTGAGTTCCACCTGATAGTACTTAGTCTGATTCTTTCCATAGCTGTGAGTTTTCAAAACATTGGGCATTTTAAACTTCACTGAAAGACTTGAGTTTCACTAGGCAGTGATGGCATATTACATTAATCCCAGAAATTGAGAGGTAGAGGCTGGTGGATCTCTAAGTTCAAGGTTAGCCTGGCCTACAGAGCAGATTACAGGATAGAAATGGCTATACAGAGAAACCCTGTATTAATAGGAAAAAAACTTTAGTTTCTCTAAATTTTTTCATCATAAGTAGACTTGGTTCATGAATTTGTAAGGAAGACTCAAGAAAAGAAAACTAACTCTCTATTGAATAATATTTGGGTCTATGACAACTATATGATATAATATTGTTGTTGATCGTGCAAATAAAATTTTGCCTAACAACCTTAAAAGAGGTAAATGACTTCTTAGATGTTACATGGAATTTTCATTCTTTACTACTGTTTAAATAATCCATCTTTTTCTCTTGTTTACCTATAAACTTCATAGTTCATTATACTTCCTAAATATTATCACTTGAATACTTTGAGTACAAGCAAGGGTTAATTTCAACTCGAACTCAGTTTTTTTTGTTTTATTTTGTTTTGTTTTTGTTTTTTTATTATTACATATTTTCCTCATTTACATTTCCAATGCTATCCCAAAAGTCCCCCATACCCTCCCCCCAACTCCCCTACCCAGCCATTCCCATTTTTTTTGGCCCTGGCATTCCCCTGTACTGAGGCATATAAAGTTTGCAAGTCCAATGGGCCTCTCTTTCCGGTGATGGCCAACTACCCCATCTTTTGATACATATGCAGCTAGAGTCAAGAGCTCAGGGGTACTGGTTAGTTCATAATGTCTTTCCACCTATAGGGTTGCAGATCCCTTTAGCTCCATGGGTACTTTCTCTAGCTCCTCCATTGGGAGCCCTGTGATCCATCCAATAGCTGACTGTGAACATCCACTTCTGTGTTTGCTAGGCCCCGGCCTAGTCTCACAAGAAACAGCTATATCAGGGTCCTTTCAGCCAACGCTTGCTAGTGTATGCAATGGTGTCATAGTTTGAAGGCTAATTATGGGATGGATCCCTGGATATGGCAGTCTCTAGATGGTCCATCCTTTTATCTTATCTCCAAACTTTGTCTCTGTAACTCCTTTCATGGGTGATTGTTTCCACTTCTAAAAAGGGGCAAAGTGTCCACACTTTGATCTTCGTTCTTCTTCAGTTTCATGTGTTTTGCAAATTGTATCTTATATCTCGGGTATACTAAGTTTCTGGGCTAATATCCACTTATCAGTGAGTATATATCATTTGAGTTCTTTTGTGATTGTGTTACCTCACTCAGAATGATGCCCTCCAGGTCCATTCATTTGCCTAGGAATTTCATAAATTCCTTCTTTTTAATAGCTGAGTAGTACTCCATTGTGTAAATGTACCACAATTTTTGTATCCATTCCTCTGTTGAGGGGCATCTGGGTTCTTTCCAGCTTCTGGCTATTATAAATAAGGCTGCTATGAACATAGTGGAGCATGTGTCCTTCTTACCGGTTGGGACATCTTCTGGATATATGCCCAGGAGAGGTATTGTGGGATCCTCCAGTAGTACCATCTCCAATTTTCTGAGGAACCGCCAGACTGATTTCCAGAGGGGTTGTACAAGCTTGCAATCCCACCAATAATGGAGGAGTGTTCCTCTTTCTCCACATCCTCGCCAGCATCTGCTGTCACCTGAGTTTTTGATCTTAGCCATTCTGAATGGTGTGAGATGGAATCTCAGGGTTGTTTTGATTTGCATTTCTCTGATGATTAAGGATGTTGAACATTTTTTCAGGTGCTTCTCAGACATTCGGTATTCCTTGGGTGAGAATTACTTGTTTAGCTCTGAGCCCCATCTTTTAATGGGGTTATTTGATTTTCTGGACTCCACCCTCTTGAGTTCTTTATATATATTGGATATTAGTCCCCTATCTGATTTAAGATAGGTAAAGATCCTTTCCCAATCTGTTGGTGGCCTTTTTGTCTTATTGACGGTGTCTTTTGCCTTGCAGAAGGTTTGCAGTTTCATGAGGTCCCATTTGTCAATTCTCGATCTTACAGCACAAGCCATTGCTGTCCTGTTCAGGAATTTTTCCCCTGTGCCCATATCTTCAAGGCTTTTCCCCACTTTCTCCTCTATAATTTTCAGTGTCTCAGGTTTTATGTGAAGTTCATTGATCCACTTAGATTTGACCTTAGTACAAGGAGTTAGGAATGGATCGATTCGCATTCTTCTACATGATAACAACCAGTTGTGCCAGCACCATTTGTTGAAAATGCTGTCTTTCTTCCACTGGATGGTTTTAGCTCCCTTGTCAAAGATCAAGTGACCATAGGTGTGTAAGTTCATTTCTGGGTCTTTAATTCTATTCCATTGGTCTACTTGTCTGTCACTATACCAGTACCATGCAGTTTTTATCACAATTGCTCTGTAGTAAAGCTTTAGGTCAGGCATGATGATTCCACCAGAGGTTTTTTATCCTTGAGAAGAGTTTTTGCTATCCTAGGTTTTTTATTATTCCAAATGAATTTGCAAATTGCTCTTTCTAATTCATTGAAGAATTGAGTTGGAATTTTGATGGGGATTACATTGAATCTGTAAATTGCTTTTGGCAAGATAGCCATTTTTACAATGTTGATCCTGCCAATCCATGAGCATGGGAGATCTTTCCATCTTCTGAGATCTTCTTTAATTTCTTTCTTCAGAGACTTGAAGTTTTTATCATACAGATCTTTCACTTCCTTAGTTAGAGTCACGCCAAGATATTTTATATTATTTGTGACTATTGAGAAGGGTATTGTTTCCCTAATTTCTTTCTCAGCCTGTTTATTCTTTGTGTAGAGAAAGGCCATTAACTTGTTTGAATTAATTTTATATCCAGCTACTTCACCGAAGCTGTTTATCAGGTTTAGGAGTTCTCTGGTGGAATTTTTAGGGTGACTTATATATACTATCATATCATCTGCAAAAAGTGGTATTTTGACTTCATCTTTTCCAATTTGTATCCCCTTGATCTCCTTTTGTTGTCGAATTGCTCTGGCTAGGACTTCAAGTACTATGTTGAATAGGTAGGGAGAAAGTGGACAGCATTTTCTAGTCCCTGATTTTAGTGGGATTGCTTCAAGATTCTTACCATTTACTTTGATGTTGGCTACTAGTTTGCTGTAGATTGCTTTTATCATGTTTAGGTATGGGCTTTGAATTCCTGATCTTTCCAAGACTTTTATCATGAATGGGTGTTGGATCTTGTCAAATGCTTTTTCTGCATCTAACAAGATGATCATGTGCTTTTGGGATAGCACTGAAAATGTAAACGAGGAAAATACCTAATAAAATTTAAAAAAAAAAAGATGATCATGTGGTTTTTGTCTTTGAGTTTGTTTGTATAATGGATTACATTGATGGATTTTCATATATTAAACCATCCCTGCATCCCTGGAATAAAACCTACTTGGTCAGGATGGATGATTGCTTTAATGTGTTCTTGGTTAGTGAGAATTTTATTGAGTATTTTTGCATCGATATTCATAAGGGAAATTGGTCTGAAGTTCTCTATCTTTGTTGGATCTTTCTGTGGTTTAGGTATCAGAGGAATTGTGGCTTCATAGAATGAGTTGGGTAGAGTTCCCTTTACTTCTATTTTGTGGAATAGTTTGTGCAGAACTGGAATTAGATCTTCTTTGAAGGTCTGATAGAACTCTGCACTAAACCCATCTGGTCCTGGGCTATTTTTGCCTGGGAGACTATTAATGACTGCTTCTATTTCTTTAGGGGATATGGGACTGTTTAAATCGTTAACTTGATCCTGATTTAACTTTGGTACCTGGTATCTGTTTAGAAATTTGTCCATTTCGTCCAGGTTTTCCAGTTTTGTTGAGTATAGCAGTTTGTAGAAGGATCTGATGGTGTTTTGGATTTCTTCAGGATCTGTTGTTATGTCTCCCTTTTCATTTCTGATTTTGTTAATTAGGATGTTGTCCCTGTGCCCTCTAGTTTGTCTAGCTAAGGGTTTATCTATCTTGTTGATTTTCTCAAAGAACCAACTCCTCGTTTGGTTAATTCTTTGAATAGTTCTTCTTGTTTCCACTTGGTTGATTTCGCCCCTGAGTTTGATTATTTCCTGCTGTCTACTCCTCTTGGGTGAATTTGCTTCCTTTTTTTCTAGAGCTTTTAGATGTGTTGTCAAGCTGCTAGTGTGTGCTCTCTCCAGTTTCTTCTTGGAGGCACTCAGAGCTATGACTTTCCCTCTTAGAAATTCTTTCATTGTGTCCCATAGGTTTGGGTATGTTTTGGCTTCATTTTCTTTAAACTCTAAAAAGTCTTTAATTTCTTTCTTTAGTCCTTCCTTGCCCAAGGTATCATTGAGAAGAGTGTTGTTCAGTTTCCACGTGAATGTTGGCTTTCCATTATTTATGTTGTTATTGAAGATCAGCCTTAGTACATCGTGGTCTGATAGGATGCATGGTACAATTTCAATATTTTTGTATCTCTTGAGGCCTGTTTTGTGATCAATTATATGGTCAATTTTGGAGTAGGTCCCATGAGGTGCTAGGAAGAAGGTATATCCTTTTGTTTTAGGATAAAATGTTCTTTAGATATCTGTCACATCTATTTGTTTCATAACTTCTGTTAGTTTCACTGTGTCCCTGTGTAGTTTCTGTTTCCACAATCTGTCCATTGATGAAAGTGGTGTGTTGAAGTCTCCCACTATTATTGTGTGAGGTGCAATATGTACTTTGAGCTTTACTAAAGTGTCTTTAATGAATGTGGCTGCCCTTGCATTTGGAGCATAGATATTCAGAATTGTGAGTTCCTCTTGGAAGATTTTACCTTTGATGAGTATGAAGTGTCCCTCCTTGTCTTTTTTGATAACTTTGGGTTGGAAGTCGATTTTATCCGATTTTAGAATGGCTACTCCAGCTTGTTTCTTCAGACCATTTGCTTGGAAAATTGTTTTCCAGCCTTTCACTCTGAGGTAGTGTCTGTCTTTTTCCCTGAGATGG